>NC_137671.1:11509049-11934647 GCF_963422515.1 Blennius ocellaris | reverse complement strand
CTTCGATCCACAGCTTCCTCAACTCGTCCCGTTTACCAGTGGAGCAGCATCTTGCACGACAGCAGGTTCTCCTTTACCTGCGGGTCAAGGTTGACGTGAGTGGCCGTGTCTGCTACCACAGATATTTTGGTTATGTTTTCATACAGATTAAAAAAAGCAGGTGAAATGAAAGAGTGAAATTAATAAGTGATCTTGAATATACTTAAACAGTGCTGTGGACACTCATTTATTCAATGAGCAATACTTTCATAAATTAAGTCAGTCCTTGAGACATAAAAAATATAGGAGAACTGAGATTATCTAAAAACAAAACAAAAACAGAAGAACCTGAATAAAATGACACTGTTGCTGACAAATAGTTGGACAAATTAATCAACGAAGAGTTTTTACATCCTTCATGTCTCCATTCATGTAAATCTACCTGTTTAATCTTGTTGCGGGAGCTGGTAATGCGCTCTGTGATGCTCTGGTAGGTCCTGATGGCGGTGGTAAGTTCAGCATAATGCTGAACAATCAGCTGATCTAAATCCCTGTCGCACGTTTCGAAGGCCTCCTCCAGACGGCCCTTCTCCGGTCTCCCTGTCCTGCACATCATCACTGCTGGACAAAGTCCTACATTGGAACAGAGAGAGACAGCAAGGTAACTACCAGCAAGTTCAATACACAACTGTCCATTGTCTGTCTGAATCAAGTTGGAACGAGCAAATCATCAAGAAAAGGGGAAATTCATTTTTAGTGTGTTCATCACAAGGCAGCTCAGACGACAACAAGGGTACACATTTTGGAGGTTTTATGGTGCAGACTGTAAGGCCCTAAAGAGGATCATGAACACTGGCCTCTGCCCTCCCTGGAGGAGATTGCCAACTCCAGATGCCTAAGAAGGATCATTGGCATTCTCAAAGGCCCCTCCCACCCAGCTCATCACCTGTTTGAACTGATGCCCTTCTGGCAGCAAGCATGAAAGGTCAATGCACATCCAGATTATTAAACAGTTTTTATCCTTGAGCAATCAGATCATGAAATAACTGCTGACCTGGACATCAGTGTTCTAATCTCCATCAGCGCAATCCTGTTCATACCTGTCTTGTGTGTTTTAACTGTCTACATTTTCACACATTATATGTATATTATGTGCACAATTTGTCAGCTTTACTTATATCGGTGCATAAAGGGAGCAGCAGTAATTCCATCCATATATAATATAACAGAATATCCATATATGCCGCACAAATGAGCATCAAACTTTAAATATTGATTGAAATTAGTATATTGATACAGTTAAAGTATGCAGTGTGTGGATTTCAGACATTTTCATAAAAGTAGGATGATGGGATGTACACTGGCATAGCAATCCAGCAATATTTAGGAACAAACCTTTTTCTTTTACAAACCTTATTTATTATGGTGCATGACAGTTACTTCATTATTTGTTAATGGGAAACAAAGATCTAAAGAACTTCTGTAAATCAATTTACAATACCACAGATTACATTTTCCTCCACCACAGGAATACATTAAAATACACCTGATGCTTAAATATAATCGATAAATCCAGAGCTTGTGAGTTTATTTCTAACACAATAACACAGGAAGGATGTGGCTGCATTGTAGCTTTAGCATAGAAGCTAGCTGTCAGTCCGTCTCCGACCGCAACTCCAAGCACATCTCAGCACCAGCTGGGCCTTAAACATTACCGTAAAGCTCAGATAAACTGTGTAACGCCACGTACCCTGATGACAGAGATGAGGAGACCGGAGGGATCTTTGTTTTTGCTAACGGCACTTCTGTATCTGCCTGTATACAGCTGCCATTTTTTTTTTCCAGCTGCAGCACTCAAACAGGAAGCGCAAGGCGCGAGGTTACCGAAGGAATTCTGGGAGATGAAGTTTACAAACGAGGAGCCGCATCGCTCACTAAATAGGAACTGCATCTACAATATTTCTTATACTTTTAACCGCATTTTAGATTTTGGCAGCAGAACTAGATGTTTTGCTGTTGCTCATTTACTTCATCTATGTATGCATCTTCTGTAGCATTAAAATTGGCTTTATTTTGAAATTGCAGTAAAAAATTATTTTTTGCACAAATGTAGTCATTTGCATAACGTGTACTCTGCTCTCCAACAACAACAAAACTTGAAAGTTTAAATTCAATGGTAATTATGGCGGTATTTTACCGATCTGATGAAATGAAAGATGAAATGTGTGAAATGTCACATGCCAAGAGAACTTTCCGACCTTTTACTATGATTTGAACCATCCAGGCCACTAAGATTATGTGTCTAACACTTGCTTTCAGCTTCTGATCAAAACCAAACATGCAGAAGCTACTTTATATTTAAAGCATCTTGTATGAAGGCTCTGAGAAGATGAGAAACTCAGATTTTATTTAATTACAAGATATGAATGTTTGCCTCTTCCATCTCTGTATGCTTCTGTACTATTTAACTAATTAGTTTTATTCATGTTATGCTTCCATTTTTAATAATGATTTTCTGTTTGGATCTTATACTGGTTTAGTGTCATTTCTAGGTTGTTGTTTTTGTTGTGTGCATGTTTGTTGATATAAATCATTTTAAATTGCCTTGTAAGGAAAGCAAACAATGTCACAATGTATGATGAAAATGAAAGCTTTTTTTCCGACAACAGGTTATCGCTGACGAGATCGAAAATATGCATAGAAGTGCACCTGCATCTCCGGGTCAAGAATAATTCTGGATATCAATTGCTTGAAAGACAAACAACAACAAAAAACAATTCAAATTGTGATTTTTCGACTGAGTTTTGTTCTCAACTATAGATTCCTCCAAACCAGAATTCCCATCAAGCTGAGCACAAATTGCTTTTTATTTGAAAAGTTAAGAATTACCAGTGTGTGCAAAACGTTACAGATGAGATCAATATTTTTAGTTGTGCAGTAAGCAACTGATAAGGACTAGATTATATCTCAATTCAATCATGATACTTCAGGTACTTTCTTTGAGGTGACGAGTACATTCATTGCAGGATTTTTATTCAGCCTTTTTGTGACTGACTGATAACACGGAGGGGGGGCGAAGGAAGAAGAAAGGCCAGAGACAGTGGGTGTCAGTGAGTTAATAGCCAACCCCATTTAGAACATATAGTGTTGGGTTGTGTGGGGCTCTCCTGCCCTGTATCTCTGACAATCTTTGCTGTACCAATGAGAATGGGAGAGGGCATTGATTCCGGAGCAGAGGAGGTCGATCCCCAGCAGCCTGGGCCCTGATTGATGCGCTGGTGGACGAAGGAGATAACATTGTGGTTGAGCTTTCTGTCTGTTCCTCTGTGTAAAAAGCAATTGCCATGTCATGTGGGGCTCATTGTTTTTCCCTCTGAAGGTGCCAAGTTTCCCAGGTCCAAGTTAAAATTTGAAGTTCTTATCGCCTTTGCCTCAAAACCATGGCCCATCTGTTCCAGTAATCTAGTGGCCTTCGTTTCTCCAATACTGCAGATTCAAGGTCATTTCCTTCCAACGTCACTAAACCTTGACTGAAAGACCAATGTGGGACTTCAAAACGCTTTCTTTGAAGTCGTTACTTAAATGATAATTAAAACCATAAATCTGCTTTGACTTTTACTTGCTGTTTTATATAAATACAGAAGGATACATTTGGATGGGAAGTACATTACTTGATAAAAGTTGCCAAAAGTAAAAATACTGATTCAACTTCATTACATTAGTAAAAGTAAAGAAATATCAGTACAGGATTTGCAATATACCGGACTACAGTGCCATAACTGGACTGACCTCCTTTAACTTTTTCCAACTAACTGAACTATCTGTGCAAATCTGGGTCCTACGTCATGATTTTTCTTGCCCCAGAAATTGTTTTATATTAAAACAGGGCAGTTTGGGAATCATTGGTGTAACTTTATCGCTCCTATAACTTCTGCACCGTCATCATATAAAGCGTTCTCTGTAAAGGGGAAAAGACGAGAAACAATTCTTAAGTACAATAACAGAGTGAAAATACGTGTTACTTGCCGGTTTGTTGGGAATTTGTTTTCATGTATATTTGCACATTTAATCAGGTGGCCATTCTTTAAATGTATGGTCTTTATCAATGAGTCAAATCCCAGGCTATACAAGGTTCCTGAAACAACACGTTTCAGTGACACAACTGTGAAATTTTGTGACTGAAAAAATAAAAAGAATATATATTTCTTGGCTCATTTTCAAGCAATTGTGTGGGAAACTGCCAAAGCTTTCTGGATCTTTCATAGATGTATGAATAAAAAAAACCCCAAAACATCAGTTTGACACAGTTTGTGGAGCAGAGTCCCTACACCCCGCTGGAGAAATAACACGGTGAGAAATATAATTAGATAAAGATTTATGGATGCTCAGTGTGGAATCAACTCAAACATCACCAGATAAAAGCAAGATTGTGAAAAGTACAAACACTGAGGGGAGAAGGGGGGGGGGGGGAAAGTAAGAATAGCAGGGAATGAAAAAGTAATATATCCAACTCTCAACTTTGTTGAACTCACTGGTGTCGTGTTTAGACTACCTGGAAAGATTGGATGTTTGAGCAAGCTGCTCTTCTGAAGCTATTTCCACTCAAACCCACAACAAAGTCGAAAGCAGCAAATGTTAACTGACTCATTCATCACAAGTGAGTCAATACAATGTTTGGAGATAAGAGAAGTGAGAATAAGAAATGGCATCTAACATGCAGGGAAGCTGGTTCATCATCAATAAACTCACCAGATTAACAGGATTGCTCAATACCAAAGGAGGCTGCCCTTGCTATAATAATGCTGCATTGGCAGGAAGGCTTCACTCTCAGTTCTATAAGCGCTCTTTTCGGTACCGCCCAAGGCTTCGGTGTGTTTGCCCTGAGGGCATTACTGCACAATTTAATTCTTTACCTTAAAGCCTGCTGAACACTTGTTGCAGCGGTATGTAAATACGAGCAATTGCAGTAGAAACGCCTTCAAAATGAGAACATAATAAAGTATTCTGTGTGAGAAAAAGACAGCCAGCATCCACTGATTATATTGACTTCAAACTGAGAGGCTCACGGCGACATGATCATGAAGGTGTTATTGTCATCACGTTGTTAAAGCCCTTTGTTCTCCGCCAAAATAACCACTTCATGTCATCCGCTGTGTGCTCCTGCTCCACCACCATTCTCCAAGACAAACCTCATCACATCACGCGATTGATATCCTCTGCTGTAATTCATTTTTCTTCTTTCTTTCTGGATCTCTTCTCCACATTATGATCATACATGAAATGCATTTGTTGTGTTGTGCACATCCAGCAGGTTTTTTTTATTACAAAAGGCATGTTATTGATCTCGGTTAAGAATTGGAATGAGTTACCTCTATTGCTCATGTGAAATGTCTTTATATTATCACAGTACACACAACCACAATGGATTCTTAAAAAGGTTTTTATTGATTCATGTAACGTTTCTCTGAAACATATTTATTACAGAAAGGCACAAAATCGGCAGAAAAATGCTTCAGATGAACTATATATTGTCTATAATATGTCACATTTACAGGATGTATCTTATGAAATGTCATTTCTAATAATATGTCCTCATGGCATATGAAGTTCCCAGCAGGTTTTTAATCATGCAAGACTGGTTGAGTTTATGAAACATTTTCCCAAAACAATTTTCCAGAGACTGGTCAATCTTAATATTAATCTTATTTATGAAATGCTTTAACCACATTGTTGATTTAATCATATAATATAAATGAAAGGCAAATATTTTGATAATATTTAGAATTTGTATCGAATGTTAATGTACTTGTTTGTTGTTGTTTGAAACGGTTTTTGTCAGAGATCCTGGCATATACCTTACATTCAAAAAGACCGGTGAGGAAAGTGAACAGGTGAACAGTGTTATTTTATTTCAGGTTTGTCGTCTCTGTGCGTCCCCTGTAAGAGAGTACAAGCCTGCCTAAAGCCTACTTTTGTGAGGCGACTCGTGCCTCATGAGTCTGTAGTCATGTCCGCGTCATCCCCATCACGAAACCGAGAAAACAAATGACAATATTATAAAGTAGAAAATTGAAATCAACAATAATCTGCGATCATGAAATATGAAAACCAAAGTGCGATAAAATGATGCGCTGAGAAAACCCTTTTCAGAAATGATTGATGATGAATGGAGAATATTAGCGAGAGCTCAGCAAAGGCAGTTGATTGTAGAGAAAGATAGACGGATATAGAAATTGCAGATGAAAGCAGATCACAGTTATTTTGAAGAATGGAATACTAATTTTTAAGGACGGATGGATGGATGGAGGAATTAATTGACTTACCAGTGATGCAATGCAGCTGAATAAATGAATAGAGAATAATGATTTAGCAAACAGATGTATACAATTCCAGCTTATTACACATCTTAAAACCTGACATTAAATGGATCAAATCTGGTCCCAATTTCTTTTTTTTAAGTGTTAATCATCCCTAACTTTGTCCAGACGTTGGGCCTTTCTTAATCCATCCATCTTTATTGCATCTTGTTTTTTTTCTTCACAGCTCTCTACTCAGTTTTCATTTTACAAACTGTCATGCTGCCCTGATGTCTCAATTTTTTCTATTTCTTAAGTCTGACATCTCTTCAGTTGGGCCATATATCATTTTTTCCCCTTCCTTCACCCTTTCTTTGCTTGTGATTTGAACTTAGTTTTACACTCTTTCTTGTTTGTGTGAATTCTGGATGTGACTAAACACAACTCAGAGTTTGTGGTTACTTCATCCATAAAATGCATTAAACATTTTTGTTGTTTTGTTTTCAGCTGACACATCTTTGTGTCTGTTGTGGTGACAAATAGACTAATTGACTGTTATGCTGTGACATAATATATGATGATATATTGACAAGACAGATTACACTGAGAGATTCCCCTTTTTTGTCATATTTTGTCGGGGTCAATGCAACTGACTTTAAGTGCTCAGAGTTCGTACCAAATTGCCTGCTCAGCATGTGAAGATACGACATTTTCAAATAGGATTCCCATCAGTGACAGTGTACTTTGTTTTTCTCCCATTGGTGAGGTGCAAAACCTATTTAAAATGATTATCTATTTATCTTATAACAATTTCATTTATGCATGAAATTACATGTCTTATCACTGATTACTAAACAACGCACAGAACAATTGTTTATTTTATTCTTTTAATAAAGGGGTGGGGGCTGTTCATCACATAATACATTTTACAACATATATTAACTGGTGATTACACTTCTCATGTGACACTGTGGACTGCATTAAAAAAAAGCTTTTATTGTGTGCAGTAAATGTAGTTATTGCTCATTTATAATGGCAAACATGAGTATGGAACTGTATTACCTTCTCTGTGTGATTTCTATTTCATTTTAAGGTTTTGCCAGTTATTTCTTCCCGTTTTATCATGTACCAATTATAATAAGTGGTATTGTTTTTTAATGCTGTTGTGGGGAAAAAAATATTCAATTTCATTTCACAATTTTCAACTTTTTCCATCCATATTCTATACAGCTTTATTCTGTGCAGGGCCGTGACCTGGGTGCTGGAGTCAATCCCGAAAGGTTGCCTCTCCATCACAGGACAAACACACAGAGACAGAAAACCACTCACACTCACATTTACACCTATTTAAGCTCACCAATTAACTTCACATGCATGTTTTGGACTGTGGGAGGAGGAAACCAGAGTACCTGGAGATACACACACACACAATGGAAACACACGCAAACTCTGCACAGAAAGGTCCAGCTGGTATTTGAACCTACGACCTATGCTATGAGGAACTTCTTGCTCAACTTATTATTATACATTTTATTTGTAAACTTTAAATACAGCTAATTCATTCATTCATTGATTCATTCATTCATTGATTCATTCATTGATTCATTCATTCAATCATTCTGAACACAATCCCCCAAAAAACCTCCAAACACTGATACTGATACTGATACTGAATTTGTATTAGTAGTAGTATCTAATACTAATGCTAACAATCACTTAAACTTAGTTTTACACTGTCAATACATACATTTCTAGAAAGTAATTTGTTTGGTTTCCATACTAAACACCGGCGGATTGCCCGGTTCAATATGGCAGCGACGTTGACGTACGTCGCAACGTCACTGCAGTTCTGTCAGTGAATGTCAGACTGCGTGTGTTAAATGTCCACGCCCACCTTTTGACGTCAACCAATGAAAACGTGGAACGCGCTGACGTAGGGATTCTCAAGTCCAATCAGTTCGCGCGTTCTTCAAATACGTCATGCTAAGGAAGTGTGGCTGTTCCGAAGCAGAGCACCGAGTGTGGGCCCCGGCTGGGAACATTTGGGTCTGAGTAAACCGTCCAAAACCAAAAAGTGGACGTTTATCTTCCACCTTACATGAAACCGAGATAAGTTACACAGCCTGCGGTCTGACAATGGGAGCCAACAACAGTACCCGCCGTGTGTCATTTGAGTCAGACGAGAACGAGAATATCTCAGTGGTGAAGGGCATACGGGTAAGAGGCATGATGCAAACTTACCTAAACATGCTCTACATAGTTAATTTAATCCGATTCCAGGTGACACACAGAGGATTAATCTGTAAATGCAGGTCAATGTTCACCACGGAGCGACACGGTAAGGTTTTTCTGCTGCTTTGCACATAGATTCTTGGCAGCCTGAAACTTTCATTCATTACTAGGTGGATGCAGCAAAGCCAAGGTAAGGTTTACTGTAAAAATAAAGTTGATCTCCTGCAAAACAGTTTGGCAACAGTGAACTTTTTTGAGTCTTTTTGTGGAGTGCTTCATGCATGAATCCCTCGGACGGCCACCTATAATATTGTAGCGGTCAAGTTGACGCCATGTAACAGCCAGTTCATGATAAATATAGATCTACAGGCTGATCAGATAAGAGACTTTGTCACGGCTTTGTCTATTATTATTCAGCTGGTAAGGAAGCACGTTTCGTGCAATGTTGTCTTTCAACGTGCTTCCACTGTTTGGTTACTTCTGGAATAGAAAGGTCTACTTTAAGAAAATCACCTCTTACTTTTTGCTTGCCATGAGTTTAAAACAAGAAATGCTTTCTTTGATGATATTTTAAAGCAGCTGCAGATCAAGTTTGAAGCCAAGGTTCCTTAGACTCCTCAAGCGTTGCTATGCAGGAATGCATGTAAAAGTGTCTGGCACAAATATTGAACAGAAGGCAACCTCTGTAGAATGACTGAACATTAGTTTGGTAAGTGAATGACCACGAGGCAACTCTTTTCAAAGACAGAAGCATTTGTGCACTTTGCTTTTATGATATCCAGCAGTGTATAATAACATTAAGTTTAAGATCCTTCAAAAGAAGCACTGTCGGCAATATGAATGAATTGGTTTTCGAATAAAATAAATGACACGTCGTATTTGACCATAGATCTGAGATTGGCGAGGGAGCAAAGTAATTTAAAGTTTTGGAAACCTGCGGAGAGCTTTAAATTAGATCTTCAAAAAGCAGCCTTTGCATTATAATCTATAAAGGAGCTGAGTTAACCTTTTGAGTAAAGTATGTCTGGTTGCAGTTGTAGTATTATAGTTGTATATTATCTGATCTACTATACTGTTTAGATAGCATCACAGCCCAAACTGCTAATGAAAAGATTTGAATCGGAATTGATGGATCCTCTGAAGTTAAAGAAATCTTTGTTTTTTTTTGCTGTTGATGAGAAAATTATGTTGTTTTAGTAAAGATCTTTAAAGCTATAAAGTGACCTTGAAAACTACAGTGTGATTGGTAATGTGTGTTTTAAGCCCTTAGCAAGGACTGTCATGCATTTAGCGGAGGCTTCTTGTTGCTGCTTCAAGTTAAAACAACTTGGAATAATATTAATAGATAATAATAAAAATAGAGGAAAGGTCTGTAATGATTCAGTCTATTTCTTCGTTAGTCCACAAAGAGGAATATAAAAGCAAATTGTGGCTTGATGTAAAGCTACTGTCACTACTCTCAACCACCTGATGCACTAATCTGTGAAATCTTTTCTGGTCTTCTCTCCTGCAGCTTTCTGAAAATGTCATCAAGCGCATGAGGGAACCTGATGCTCCTCTAAAACAAAAGCCTGCTCCCGCTTCACCACCACCTCCTCCTCCTCCTCCACCACCGACCATCCCTCCTTCCCTCCTGCGACCAGTGCCTCCACTCTTTGACCCGATTACCTCCATGCCTCCTCTCCCTCCTCCTCTTGTAGAACCTGTTGCACCACCACCACCTCCTCCTCCACCATCTCCTCCTCAACCTCCCGCAGAACAGGTAGCAGCACCCATCCTCATTGAGATGGTGCTTCCAGCTTCAGCACCACCACCTACCGCTGACGCTGCTCCTGCTTTTGAGCCTGTAGCAGCGCCTTTTGCTCCTCCTGCTGCTGCTGAGATTGTACCTTTGCCAGCTTCTCCCCCTGCTCCTGCTCCCTCTGCTCCACCTGTGGTTGAAGTGATCACTCCACCTGCTCCCCTTGTAATCGAACCTTCACCTCCTCCCATAAATCAGTCCATTGCTTCTCCTCCTCCTCCTCCGATAATTGAACCCATTGCTCCTCCTCATGCGATTGAACCTGTTGCTTCTTCAGCTGTGGCTGAACCCATGCTGCCTCCTCCCGATCCCGTCCAGAGCGAACCGATCATCTCTCATCTGCTTCCCGAATCAGAACCACTGTCCTCCCCTCCTGCTCATGAGCCCGTCACACCCTTGCCATCCCAAACCGAGCTATTTGCCGCACCTCCCCTGCCTGAGTTTACTGCTCCTTCTGAACCAGTTGCACCTCCTCCTCAGTCTACAGTCGACCCAGTGTCACCTGACCCTGTCCCCGAGCCAGTGCCGGTTCCTGAGTCCAGTCCAGTCGCGCCACCTGTTGCTGCTCCTGCGGGTATGTTTACATTTTCGCGTCGATCGAAGTTGTTGAGAAATGGCTTTTTCTGCTTGACCAGTGTTCAATTCAATAGTTAACATCGGAATAAGTTGTTTGGCAGTTTGGCACTGGAGATTTTGGATCATTAATCCAACTTGCTGCTGCTTTTGCTCATGTTCCTTACAAATCTGGCACAATTCCCAACTATTTCTAATGGTAGAAGATTTATTGCTGTGTTTTTCCCCCACAGCCAATCAACCCAATAAGAGTGTGGGGACTTTGTATGGTCAATTCTATTGTGGTTGTCAAGTGTGTTCAAGTTAAGTTATAAAACGGAGTAAATTCCACTTCAGGTGTTAAAATTCAGTCTTTGCTTTGTTCTTATAAATCTTCCCACGTCCCACGACCTGAGAGACCGGCCACATTCTCATTCTCAGAACTTCCACTTACTTTTAAGGCAGATTTGTTAAGGTGAGGCTTTTGACCTTAGAAACTTGTGGATCAACTTGTCTTTTTTCAGTCTCACCACCGACGAGACCGAGGGCTTATTTATGAGGAGCAAAGAAAAGAATTGTTCTTTGTAATGGCTCATTTATCCTAAAATGCGCGGGGCACTTCCTCAGTATCGTGGTTAATTACAAGGCAAATGTTACGAAACTGTGCAAGGATTTATTTTAAGTTCAGCTACATTGAATTTTAATTATGTTTACTGTGGGGTGTTTACTATAAGACACCTTAAGCCTTTAGTCTCCCTACTCTTCATGCAGATTGTAATTAGTCTTCATTTAAAAAAAAAAAAAAAAAAAGGGCCGCACAGTAGCCACGGTCATATTATGATTCAGTGGCATCTTGAAACTGTTAATGAAATGATAAATTCTTTCCTGTTGTCTTATTAATACATTCATGCTTTAATTAGTGGTCCTAAATTCTGCCTTGTCATTGTTCAGCTCAAGCTGTCAGAACCCTTTTTCCTGTTTTATAACTTGTAATTTTTCTACGTATTGAAAAGCCTTGGGGAACCGTGGTCCTCCCGAGCCGTAGTCCTGCACGTTTTCAATGTGTCCTCACAGCAACACAGCCGACGGCGGTTCGTCTCAAGCTTTCTGCAGAGCCTCATGAGAACTCGGGTGCGTTTGAGTAGGGAAACGTCTAAAACATGCAGGGCTGCGGCTCTCCAGGACCAGGGATTATCCGCCCGCACGTGTGTCTTTTCATTCGTTCGTTCTTTTTATCAACATAGTTGAGAAACGCTTTGCATGAATGAGTCTTTAAGATTTGGCACATTTTGTTGGCATGAATGTTCATGATCTGAATGTTGGACAAGTTTTGCTCGTGACACAACGATTAATGGGCGTCAAAACCAACTTTTCATTCAGGAGCTTTCTGCTCCACCTCTTTGCCATTAAGGCTGAGTTATGCTTCTTCGTCGATGTGATGCAAAGGGCAGTCCATTGCCTTGACGCCGTCATTTACTTTTCAAAAGGTTTGCATCTAAGTTGCATGTGCCATGAAGTAAAGCTCGGAAGTGTCAGGTTTCTGAAGGATCTGTAGAAAAATGCTGATTTACATGTAATTAGTCATAAATAGGCATCAAATTGTCTCCAAACAAACCAATTTTTTGTATGTGTGTAAATGGAGGAAATCAGAAAATCGCAGTCCTGGAAATGCTGTCGTAGAGGAGACCAGTCACAGGTCTTGTGGTCTGCACTGCTTTTACGTGGCGTTACCCATTGTCGGAGGTTCACATCACCTTGGATCACCTCCATCAGTCATCAGTCTTTATGGTCTTCGCCGACTCTCGCAGGTATATCGCGAGTTTTGGTATTTGTTGGACAAACATTGCTGTGGTATTATATTCATTGGCACCATCATGGCGACACTTTGGTGAATGCTTGGCATTCTAACTGTTCAATTTTCCCCTTGGGAGTAATGAGATGAGCCACCGATCTCAAAAGTAACCAATTCCAGGCGAACCAATGTCATTTGATGTATGATGAGGTTAACAATTGCTGTCAAATGTCAACATTTATGTAGTTATTATCTTCAGTAAGTCCATTTTTCATCCCATTTTCAACCTTCCACTGTACCAAATGTGCACCGTCTCTCTTTTCCCAAGTAAAGTTAGACACCCATTGTCTTGTTGGCGTGGGTGCATGTCTGCATCTCGCGGACTATTCGGCAGAGGACATCTGAATGTGAACCCTTCATTAAACAGTCCAGAGTGGACCGTGGGCGCAGGTTCCTCATAAGGCGGTATCCAGGGTGTGGGCAGCCGTCCCCATCCTTGACTGTGCTCAATCAGCAGGGTAATTAAAATAGGCCAACTTATGCCACGCCACGCTGACTCTAGTGATTAAAACGACACCTCCGCAGTTACACACAACAAACCTCCAGGACTCATTAACACAGGGGGGGTGGTGTATGCGTGTCACATTTTATTTTTTCCACAGGGCTCCCTCGATGCAACTCGACTTTTTATGCATGCCATTTACCTTTTTCCGTTTGAGGACACAAGTGTGACTGTGCAGTATTACTTCTCCAGGATGAATTGGGAAAGAGCAGCACAAGATGTCTGCAAAGTTATCCAGTGGTTATAACATCCTCATCTTTTGGGTGTTCATTGAATTCTTGTCTTTGTCGATGAAACTGTGGTGTTAAACATAAGGCCTGTGGGCCAAAATTGTTTTATAAGAGGCTCTAATCCGGCCCACAACACCACCAAGGAGATTTTAAAAACTTCCCAGCTACCTTGTTGCTCAAAGCCATACAACAGTGTGTTTGCAAAAACATACATATTGTAACAGGTATAGAACTTTTTTTTTTTTTACATTTCACTATAATTTGCACCAGAATTTGTCATTCAAGTCATCTTTACGTTGAGAGCGGAGTCGTTTTTTCACAGTGGTTATTAGATATTTTGAGGATATCAAAGTTTCCATCATGTATACACTATGAAGTCAAACTTTAACATTTAAATTTCAGTGTCGTACGGATTAGTTATTCTTTCAAATTCAATTCTTTGCAAGTTTGGCTATCAGATTATGTCGGATAAATACAATTTTATGCAAAAAAAAGAAATCAAGTATGGAGGTTAGTACGTGCCTCACAGTTTGAAGCTGTGTGTATGTGTTTTCTCTTGGTACTCCTCTTTCCTGCTGCAGTTCAGAAACATGTTTGTAAAATGTTGAATCGGGATTCATCTCTTGGTGCGAGTGTGAACATGTGTGTGTGTGTGTGTGTGTGTGTGAGAGACGCTCTCTCTGTTTGCCCTGTGATGGACTGGCGAATCAGCTGCGATTGGCTCCAGCTCCCCGTGAGTCCAAGCTGGAAGTAACTGCACAGGAGGTGGATTGATGAAGATTTTTGAAAGATTGATGAAATGGCAAAAAAAAAAATGTTCTCCTGGAACAAAATGATTTATGCAGATTGGTCTGCTCCAAATGTAGCATTAAGTGCACCACCCCCCCCCCCCTTTTTTTTTTTTTTTAAAGATGAATTAACCTTCAGTGTAAAAGAAATGTCAAGGTTGTAGGGAAATTTCTCCCTTTTAGTATGGAAACTTGAATTTGGCTCTGTGTGACATGGGTAAGCAAAGATATCAACTTTAATATGGGAAAAAAAAAACACTGCTGAGTCAGTAAAACGATGAGAAACTTATTTCTGAAGAGAAATCCCCAATTTTCATAAGTAATATGCTGTGGTTCTGCTCACAGACCTGCAAATGTTCATGCACCGCCGTTGCACGTACGGCATTGTTATGTCATAGCGCAATTATTACAACACAGCACACCTCCAGTTGTCTTACAACTTGGACCACACAGTGATGAAAGTGTGCCTGTTTACATAAAAAGGGAGACGCTGAGTCGGCACCGGTTTAGTATATTTGTTGCTTCGCTCTCTGAAAGATGCGAGCTTTGTTTCGACAGAAGAAAACACTGTTGTGTTTCCATTTAACTTGGTTCGCTTCACTAAGATCATGTAATACATTGCAACAGTTTTTTGAGCAAATTGGTTTTTTTTGTTTTTTAAATTTCTTATGAGGAGCAGCCCCGATAAAGACGACGATGGCTACCAAGCTGGTGAAGCACTTGGAGACTTTTCAATGAAGCATCTTCAGATATGCTCTACAAAAACACTCATACAGTGAGTATTACCGCGAGGCCACCGCGTGGAGTTTAATTCATCTCCATGTTGAATTAAGTTACTGCCTCATTGTTTGTGCTGATTAGTTTTCAGATGAAAAAGACAAATATAACAATATCTTTCGCTTAATTTTGTAACGGGTGTGGAGTTTATTTAGCGCCGCTCCGATGAGAATCGGCCTGCTGCCTTTCGCAGCCAAACACAATGTGCATGAAAGATTACAGTTTCACTGATGCGTCTCATCTTTAAGTGGTTAGCTATGTATGCAAGACCTAAACTCTCTGGGAATGGGGCCCAGCAATTTGTTATTTCTGCAAGTTCTTTCCATCTTTGTTCTTTGAGCTGGGGAACACTAATACAACATTTTTAGGAGAGGAAAAGGTCTTTTGGGACCAATTAAAATCAATTTTTTTTCTCCCTTCACTATGAGTGTGTGTGTGACTTGGCTACATTTGTATAGTAGCTTCACACTTTTTTTGCTTAATCATGACAGCTTGCATTACGTTGCAGTTATGCGATGGACTCCTGCCAGGGGTCGGACCTTTTAATTTAGCAAGAAAAACCATAACGTTTTGACTTTTAGTGAGGCGTTTTGAATAGCTCCTCCTTGCAAGGTCGCCCAACTGCTTAATGGGCACCAAACTCACCAGGTATCATAAAAGAAAAAAAGAACCAAATTCAACTCGGAAGATTGATCAAGCACGCTCCTTTTTTAAGGAATTCAAAAAGGGAAAAAAAAAAAAGAAAACGGTATGGTGGATGGGGAATCTCATTAAAAAAAAAAAAAGTTGCAAAGTTCAGCCCAATTCTCGAAGGGTGCGACCTTAATGAGGCGGACATTGATTATGTGTGTCCACGAGAGTCGGGGTATCGAGTGAGGCTCTCGCTCTCTCTCTCTCCCTCCCTCTCGCTCTCTCTCTCTCTCTCTCAGCAGGTCGGCTGTCTCTAAATCACGGCCCGAGTCGGTATGTGTGCTGATTACGCCATAGTCAAGGTTGAACCTCCTACACCTTCTCCAATGTGCTATAAATATTCATATGTCGGAGCCCACACACTGCTCTGGACTAATAGCCTGCTTAAAGATGTCTCCCAGGTGCCACGGAGCGGGAGAGTAGGGAATCGGGAGACAAAGGAACTCGACGGTAGTCCTCGTGGGTGATCATTTATGCGCGTGAACAGTTGGAATATATTTCTCTCCCTTTTTTTTTTTTGAAACTTTACCTACCGTTTTGTGTAAACGGGTATGATTCCATAATGCGACATTGCGTTAACGGGGACGAGTGTGAATAGAGGAGAAAATCGGCTCATGGGGATGGCACCTGCCTGCCTGGCAGGGCGGGGAAGCTCGCGCTCCATTTCTTGGTATTTGTACATAGTGAAAGGTGTGTGTGGCGTCTTGGCTGAGCGCGAGTTGGAAACGTGAGGAAGTAGTAATGTTACAGATTATGCCCTCCACGCGGGTCCCGGGGTTAATGAAACTTCTGATGAGAAACGCAATTTGCCTTCGTCTATTATCTCCACTGCCTCGCCGCCGCCCGCCTCTCCGTGGTTTTTTTTTTTTTTTCCACAGGGTTTAGCGATTGGTGGAGGAAGGAAAAGGAGAGGGACACGTCTAAAAAGATGATGAGTTTTTAATCTTTTTAACATTTACATGTCCTACTCAGGATTGACACGAGCTCTGTCGATCGGGAATTGTCTCTGACCCTCCCCCGCCTCCCTCAAGGACCCCAGACAGTGTTTATCATATCAGAACCTGTTCTCCGGCTGACCCCGCAGGCCCGCCAGCAATCTGAAGCCTCTCTCTGCAGGGCTCGAGAGGATGTGTGATAAATGATGAGTTGTTAAAGCTTGTCTATACTTGGAGGACTTAAAATAATTTTTTTTTCCTTTATTACTTTTCATAGCACTCTGTTGGACGGCTCAAGAATTATTATTTAAATCAGGCGAAATGGCTGTTGCGTAATGCTTTGGACAGTTTTTGTTTAGTGTTTCATTTTCTGAAATACAATTGTACATGTGCTGAACCAGTGGGCTGTTCTACAGGTGTAAACGCTAACCAGCAATATCGTCAATACGTCATTGGTCATTTGTGTGTTTTCATTACCATAACTTCTTCACATTGACAAACAAGTACAGGCGGAAAAGAAAAAGGTTCATGGAAGTTAAGATAAAAAGCACAATGAAATCTAAAATAAAGCAATTAGTAGAGTATAACCAATACTTTACAGTAATTTTTTAATTGTTTCATTTTAATTTCAATTTAGAGCCACGTCGACCTCTCCAAATATATATATTTATCATATATATATGTGGCTGCTTTTGTTGTTGTTGTCGTTGTTACAGTATTAGTAGTAGAGAGCTTTATTCCTCCCCAGGGGGAAACACAAACTTACAACAGCTCAAGGTAAAAAGGTGCAGAACTTATAAAGTTAAGGAATTTAAATATGTAAACATGTGTAAAAATCTAAACAAGAGCGCAAAAAATAGAATATGTAAAAAGAAAACAATCCAGTAAAAAAGAAAAATACTCTTTAAAAAAAAAAGAGTAAATTGCCAGGATTGATATAAACACAGTGTAGATAGATAAAAGAGATGTACTCATCATATTCTGACAATATGACTACACAGTGTGTCTGAACTCGAGTAAATATGATATTGATTGATGCTGTGGGGTGCGGGAGTGGATTCCATGTTCTTCCCGCCGAGTTAACCCGGGAACGAAGACCAAAAACCCACGAGCGCTCAGGAGTAACATGCAGCACAGAAAGGCCGCCCAATCCCACTTGGAAGTTTTTCATCTGCCTCAATGTCTCGGCGTTCCTTTCGTCCCCAGCGTCCCCTAATGCCTTCTCATTTACCGGATGTGAAGCGGCATCATTACTTGTTGCTCTCATTTCGGACCCACGGGTTGTCTTTCCTCCTGGCCGGGCTCAACGGACTTGTAATTAGACTCTCTCCTCCCGCGAGATCAGTGGCGCTCCAAAAGTGCAATCAGACGTGATGGATATTATTTTTCTCACGCCCTGGACAGTGTGTGACAGATGTCTCTGTCTTTGAGGATGCACTGTGCAGCAACGAAACTTGTCAACTGTCAATCACCGCCTCTCTCCGTTTCAGCCCCCGTCACACCGAACCTCCCACCACCCGACGCTTATTCATTCTCTTTACTCCACCAAACAGTCATACCGTGGGCTGTTATGTGTCATTTGCTGCAGGAGAGAAAACTTTATACTTTCTCTGATTTGTTTTTCTCATAAACTTGTCGCCAGGTTAGTGGATTTTTTTTTTGTGACTGTGTGTAGGTGGATTTAAGTGTAAATATCTCAAGAGTAAATTGTCATTATTAGTAAAAGGAAGAATACGTAATAGAGATTTATGAATCCATCACACCACTTGCATCAATTATGGTAATATCTATGTGATTGGGGGGAGGGGGCAGGGGGATTAGTTAAAACAGATTACTTCGCTGAAGTTTTGAGGATAAACTTGCGAGATTATCTGATAATTAAACTAAACATCACTAACATTAATAAGTTCTTCACTTCAACAATTAGTCTCTTCTGTCACCGTGTCATTTGATAAATCGGTATGAATTGAATTAGTGAAATGAGTATATATTTATTCCTGTGGAAAAAGAAAGCACTATGGCCAACCCGAGCACTGCTTAAGGAAATCCATTCAACTGAAATGTTGCCACAAGTTTCGGTAATTAAGGATTTGTTTCACATACAAGCTTTAACTGGCGCAGAGGTTTTGGGCCAAATGACAGTCAAAACATTAATTAGACTGTTGCATTTTAATCTTAAATTGGGGGTTTCTGCTTTTAGACAGTTGGCTTTTCTTTACTCAGAACAATGAAGCTCATGCAGATAGAGCGCAGTTGAATCCTAAGGGGATGCCATTAAAACATTTTTTTTTTTTTATTCATATTGAAGTGAATGCAGCAAGTTGAAGAAGTGATTGTATGTAAATGCTTGCAGTTATTGCAGATATTGAAAGGGCGGCATTAAGGAGTCTAGCCATGGCTGGCACCACATTTTGGAGTTAAGGAGGGACAGATGTGAAATGGTGTTGTAGTAATCCCTAAGCGCCACGGCCTCTTAAAGCAAAGGAGTTGGAAAAAAACAAAAACAAAAGGCATTACAGCACAATACAGTTTAACTTAAGAACTGTTCCCAGTGTTTGTATTTGTCCTGTAAAGAATGGTTTTGCATATTATGTGTCCTTTCTCTTTTCTTTTGGCGTTAATCTGATTTATCTGGAATTAGGTTTCCGTGGCCTGCTGTTACCACATGTTACCAGGTAATGAAAGACGCTGACAAAGGGGATTATCCCACCTAACTAATGCAGTGGGAGTGTAATCTTGACAGAGTCAGACGCTTCCCTCCCATCACCGCAGTGTCGCAGCACACCGCATGGCACTTCTGTGTTCAGAGCACGTTCCGGCCCCGGTCGCCGGCTGGCATCTTTACTTTCATGCTTAATTACCCGCCATGATAAAGCGGCAAAGACACGGGAGTCGTACACGTATGACGTCCCTGACGTGAATACACGTGGACAGAGGTGCTGGTGTGCTGCGGGTTTCAGGTTAGAGGATGTGTGTACTAGTCAGTCCTGATTGTTTTTGACACCCACACGTACGTTTATTCACTCGTGATTCCAGAGAGCATGATCTTCTCTCGGGAGATGCCTTCATTGTGGCTGGGAAGTGATATCATCTGTTCATGCATCCATCCATCACCTGTATTGCCTTTATATATTTCACAGTTGTGAGGTGCCGGAGCTGATCTCCATCACAGGGCAAACGGAGGCAGACAATTGCACACATACATCCACATTTATAGATGGTTTGAAGACACCAATTAGCCTTAAATGTCTGTTTTTTGGGTTTTTTTTGTTCCAACAACTCGGAAGAAACGTGTATACAAATGGAGAACATGCCAACTTCGAAAAGATGTGCAGCCCAACTGTCATAACTGAAGTTGTGTAAGCGAGGAAAACGCAACTTTTCTGAAACACGTGCTGTATATAGCATGTTGTTATCTGTGCATATGTATGTGGTTTCTTTACAAAATCAGCTAGCAACACCCGCTAGTGGCCCAGCATGATCACGACATGCTTTTCACAGGATTTCTGCCGTTGTCATGTGAACAGACTTTTTTTCCCCCAAAACTTTGCTATTGATGTGTTTTCACTTGAAACAGTGGTGTTGATTCTGAATATTAAAATTTTTTTTTAATTGGTGGAAAAAAATCCATCTTTGTCACTTATGTTGATTTTTACTTAAAAAAAAAAAAAAAAAGCATATAAAGACACGAGCTGTTTGTCTGAAATATTTTATTTTCTCAAACTTTGTTCTATTTCTTTTGGTCCCCAGTCGATGAAGACGCCCTGAGGAAGAAGATCACCGACGAGCTGCATAAAGACTTGGAGCAAGAGAGGGCCAAAGCAGAGCAGGACCTGCAAGCCTGGTAAGATGCAAGTGCGCACAGTGGGAGGCCGAACCCGAAAGGAGAAAAATGGCTTTTGTTTAAATGCTGGTAGCCTTGGTGACGCGAAGGACCTTTTTCTTGTCGAGGTGAACGGCTCCGCTAAAAGTTTCTGTTTCCGCCTGCATAGCGTGTCCTCTCCCCTTTGCCTTCCCTCGTTTCTGATCCCGGCAGGTTCAGCGGAGGGGCGACACGAGTGTCAATTCCGGTTACGGATTTTTATATGAAGCCGAAGACATTTTCAGATGTGACCGATTCACACTTTCATTAATAGTCAAAAAGGTCAGCACCGGTCTTTCCGATCCCCACTGTTTCCAATTTACCTCCCTTCCGAAGTACATCAGCACTTTCTCCCTCCTCCTCCTCCTCTTTCGGCGTCTCCTCCTCTTCACCTGCTCTCCTCAGATCAATTAATCATGTCTGAGAAGGAAGGACGCTACGCTGAGATAATTTCCTGGGTGTTGAGAGGGGTGATCCATTAGCCCCGCCTGATGAAGAAACGCGCTCTTCATGTGAAGGAGGGCTTTATTCCATTCTTGCTCCTCGTCTCTCCCGTCCTCCTCCCGTCTTCTTTGTCCCAAAGTAGCAGGTGTACATGCCATAATGCCAGATAATGGTGTTGCTCCCTCGCCTTAATAGGCCTGCGTGATCTCCAGCAGTCCCTGCTGAATGAACAGCTTTGATTAGCGCTTGCACTGTGTGGAAAGAGAAGCACAACGTTCCTCAGTCCAGGAGGAGGTGGTGTTAGCCTAGCTATTAGCCCGTTTTAAGGCCTTTTTTTTTTTCCTCCCAAGATGAGAAATTAAGAAGTGGGTTTGAGAAATCGTTTGTCTATTGATTTTGTTTTCTTGCTTTTTTTTTTTTTAATGCAACTGCTTCCTGCAGCTTACTTATTGATGTCTGTTCACAAAAGTAAGTGCTTCAAAATTGCACCCTCCTTGCAATTAACTGAAATCACGGCGGCTTTCAAGCCCGGGGTATTTTGTTTGTGTTTGGCATGGGTTGTGTTTTCACTTAAAAAGACTTAACAGAACATGAAATGTTAAATAAGCAATCATCAGTTAACCAGCACTTGTTTGTGTTTTTGAGCGTCAACGCAGATTAATATCGGTTTCTATTCATGTGGTTGTTTGTTTGTTGTGTATTTTTTTTTTTCTCCTTATTTACTTGTCATGCATGTGTGCTGATAATGGCGGTATGATGGGCATTTTGGTTGGTAGTGATATGTACGGAAAGGGCTTCCATTGTGTAATTGGACCTAAAAGGTGTCCGTCAATAGTGGGTGGAAATTCTGTCAACATGCTAGAATCAAAAAAGCTTTCAAAACGTTGCCTACGTAACCCAAGAAACCATTTTGTAGCAGTAAAAACTCACATGAACAGACTGTGTAGCATTTAAGCAGTCTGACGTAACTCATCACACCTGTCAGGAAGCAGTTAATGCTTCCTGATGTAACCAGGCTATAAATCAGTGCTGAAAGGGCAAGCATATCTGCTTTAAGCGACAAGTCACTCCACTTTTTAGTATGGAAGAGACGCGTGCACATGTACGCCACAAGCGCTACTTTGTCGTCTTTGTATCTACCAATACTCGTCATTTGGTCTCTGTGTGGCAGTTATCTGTGTCCAATAATCTATGTTTAACTTACCTGGTGCTCAGGACTACAGTATGAAACCAATGCACCCCCCAGTTGGAGATAAAGGCTTCAGTATGCTATTATCTTATCCTAATTTGCAGCATTACTTGTTTTGATCACAAAGATCCTCATAGAATTCCACTGATCAAAAATAGCCAATTCTGTATTTGACGGTCCCTCAATTTGTAAAATGTCCAAATGGATTCTCTTAAAGATTGGCAAGACACTTCAAGTTTGATTTTACATGTCGAAAAGGTTCCCTTTATATTTTTATATACTATATATTACACATGTAATGTTCTTTTATGAACCGTGTATGTGTTTGAACGCTTTCCGACATTTTTCCAAAGTACCTTGCAGTTTAGAATGATGAGCCTTGGCTGAGTTGGAAGGCTCAACAAATTGACCACGTCGATTTCCCAGCAAATGTGGGCACACGAAATAGTTTTTTTTGTACGTAAGAGTGTATCAAAACAGAGCTTATAAGCCTCTGCAGTTGTTATGGCATCCTGCAGGAAAAACTGCTGCACAGCGTGAATGCAGGGAAATGAAAGAATGTGCTAACACCTGAGAGAAAAGGCAAAATACAAACAAAACAGCAGAGGCCAAAATCTCAAGTTTGCCTTCAACAATCACATTTTATATTGTAGCTTCAAGCACACTTATAGATTTAGATTGCATTTGTTATTGCTGTAGAAACGTCGAATAACGTTTGAACCTGTAGGATCCCTCGTTGTAATAAACTGGGGGAGTTTACATATTGTAGGCTTTACGCCGTATCTCTTCTCACCTTGAGAGATTTGCATGTTTTTGCTCTGGTAGCAGTGAAGGGAAAGGTTCTGAGTTCTCACTTCATTTGGCTGCAGCCTAAACTAATTTGTAGCAGCGTGGAAGCGGAGGCAGCGGCTTTGCCTCTGCCGCTTCTCGGTGAGGCATCAGAGCAGATCGACACCACAAAAAAAAAGAAAGAAAAGATGAGTGATGAGGGTGAGAGAACTTCGACATCAAACTGTCTCTCCCTGGTCGACGCAACTCGTACCGCAGCGCTGTTTGATCCAGTTTTTCACTTTGTGATATTTTCTTAGCCTTTCCTTCACCCCGCGTTCCCCATCCCGTGTCTGTTTTTCCCCATATCGCATGTACTTCCGCAACCTTTTTAGCTTCCTTTCCAATCTCGCACTTGCGTTGTTATCTTCCACCTTGGTCATGCCCCGTTCCCCTCATCTCCGTCCACTCTCCCTTCTCATGCAAGTGTTTGAAAGGCCAGCGGGTAACGCTCAAAGGTTAGCTTTCGGGAAACTTTTGCCTGTTTTTTTTTTTTTTTCTCTATTCTTCTTCCAACACGTACTGAGCCAGTCTGTGTTGGTTTGTGCAATATAATTGCATGTCAGTCTTTTGAGTGAGAACACTGACCTTCTCTCGAAGCCCCTGCTTTCCCTCCCTGTTGACCAGCCCTCCTGTTCAATTCTTTATTGCTCCCAGATCACATGCACACAGTCCAGCTTTGAGATTTATTTATTTATTTATTTATTTTTTAAACGCTTTGTTTATTTTTATCTGTTCATTTCACGTCAAAGTAGTACGTGCTCTTAACTACACACACAGAAGAAGAGAAGAACAGGGAAACGAAAGAAAAGTAAAGTTCCGGGATGTAACTCAATTTAACCAGAGCTGCGTTTGCAGAGTTGTGATTTTCTTGTAAAAAAAAAAGAAACTGTATCCGATTCAGCAACATTGGGTATCTCTGATCAGATTTTCTCTCTGCTGGACTTTGCTGATTCATGTTTATGATATTTTAACTCTGACTACTGTGAAAGCAAACCACTCCCTTGCCACTTGAGCGCCAGTAATAATAATAATAATGATGGTAATAATACTGTTGTTGTTATAAGCGTCATAATGGCAGCACTAATTGCAACAATGAATATGACATTAGCTGAAATCATTATAATAATCATAACATTTGTACTTTGAAGATGAGTTTAGGGTGCCGATGAAAAATACTCAATTAAAATACGGAACCGTTAAAGAATCGCAACAAGTTAATGGAGCCACAAAACATTGAGCAATATAGCAGCGACTGTGAAATCTTCAAGACGAGGAATGAGCAAGATTAGTCTGCTGAGTGATTTAACACAAAGAAATATGAGATTAAACCAATTAGTTTTCAGTTTTTTTTAATTAGCGTACAGTTCTACTAAACTGTCATGAAGCTGCACGACACTAGTTGGGGCTACAGAACCGAGAGACTCTGTTTAACAGGACCTTCATCCAGAAAATTAAAATAAATAAGTCTTTGATAACCACTCTGCTGGAGGCGATGTTGAAACTGCAACCCGGCCTTTAACAGTGATAACGGCCACATTCGAGACCATTTAAAATGGTTTACCTGGAGACGCTGTGATTCCAACTACTCTGAGAAAATGGTCACAAAAAAAAATGTCCTTCCACTGAACTCTGAACTTAAAAGCTTCAGGAAGTTGGAGAATCCATTGAGCTTCAATACAAGGTGCCAGACATAGGTATTAGACATAATACTATGGAGTCAGCCATTGTTGTTTCTGACCGACTCAACAAGCAGACCCTCAAACACAATGAAAGTTTTGTGTTTTCACTCGAAAGTGTAGTTGTGTACACTGGGCCTTCGTCAACAGTGAAACCTGTGACCAGGAACGTCCCTTTTTTTTAAGATGAAATAATATCTACCAGGCATGTGTGGCAGCCACCTACTCCACATGTTGTACTCCCCGTGCAATTGTACCACAAAAGCAGCTAGCATGTTAAATCCCTGAGTGAATCCAGGAAATATGGAAAAAAAAAACCATAATATTGTGATCAAATCTTAAGTTCAGTCTTACCAACCTCTTGCTGACACCAAACTCGACACTTGACGATGACAAATGAATCAACCCACGACGTTGAAGTTGTTGTGACGTTCACAATTGTAAATATTTACACCAGAATTAATTCACGGAAGAAAAAGAAAATGTATTTATTAAGACATTTCACATAACTTGTGTCGCAAAAATGCTTCACACAGCATCCATATGACGATATAACAAAGGAATTAAGTAAATATCAGGACTCAAAGATATAATAATGTATACAGTAATGTAATTTACAACATTAAAAAACAGAGTCCACAGATTCAGCTGGCGGTCGATGTGCAGGGTAACATTGGTTGTTATGATCTTGAAGGATAATAAAGGCAAGTCTTAAGGCCAGTAACTGGAACTGGAAACAAAGTGGGTTGTTGGGTGTATTCTGCCTGGCCTCTTTAGTCCAATAACCCAGAAAAGCTTCTCATCACTGTTACATGAACATTTGTATTCATGAACAAACGTCTGTATATGTGCAGTCAGCAAACCTCCGGGTTTCAGCAGCAATAACATTTTACCTCCCGTTCTTTACATTATTGTGTCTTGGTTCTCTTTCCGACATGTGATGTTGTAAGTTTAGTTTTTCACCGCCGGCGAGAATAAATGTAATGTTCCACGAACATCTTCCATCCGATGGCTCTTGCCTCTTGTAAACTGAGTCATATTGTTGTGAAAGTGCTCCCATCCTCAATATATAAGGCCATTTCAGGTGTAACAGTCATTGAACTGTAAATACTCCAGATTCTCTCTGTGCTGCTGACCTATTCAGTACGACGGTTATGTTTATTGACTCTATCCAGTCTTCTGGCAAAACTGTAGAATCAGTTTCATGGAGTTCATTTGGAATATGTTATGCTTCAACTCTGTATTCCGCATTACTAAGCAATGGACTGATTCGTCACTCTGTTCTTTGTCTCAGATCAAATGCTTCAAGCTTGTGGGTTAGTTGTGTTCTTTTGACAGAAAGCTCCTTGATGCCAAGGCTTTTGCTTGCATCTCTTCATAGTTTGGAAGAAGTTAAAAAAAAAAAAAGGGGGGGGGCTTGTAAGTCATTTCTTGTCGTTTGGGGGCTCCATTAAATTATTATTCCCTGTGCACGCGTCTTTGTTTCTCATAAAACTTAACACCGTCACCGCATTCCATTGCATTTACAATCAGGTGTGGTGTACGTGTGTGTGTGTTTTTATGTGCGAGTGCAGTGTGTGTCGGCGAGAGTGCAAAGCCCCATAAAATATTCATGGGCAGCATTCTGCGACATTATTCCCAACATCAATATTGCATTGGGCCTTTAAATGCTTTTGTTTCAAGGCACTCGGGTCAGGACTTGCGCTGCTATGCAGGTCTGTCAGAATCCGTCGCACGGCACTTTATTGAGACGCATCTCGTACCGATGACAGGCAGACAACAAGAAGCATTAATGGGTGAGGAGCTGAAGAGACAGACGGATAGTGTCTGAGGGTGATTTAACAGGGGAAAAGAAGAAAGGAGACTTCAGTTTGTCACTCTTTTTTTTTTTTTTTTTTTAATATCTGTGCAAGGGTAATCATGTTTACCTGTAGAATGCTCGATGATGGATTTAGCTTTTGCAGTATTGACGGCTGCAGCTCACAAAGCTCACCTCGATTATAGTCGCTTATAACGTTTAGTTGCAGCCTTTTCAAATGCTCAACCTATAAATTTTTCATAGACTGCCACGGATCTAATCTTTCCCAGTTTTAAAAATAGTGTCCTGCGAGAACTGAAGCGCGTCTGTCCAAGGTCACCGCCGGAAAATAGTCAGTTGCTTCTCTTGGAGTTCGACCCACTTGCACTCCTCTCCTCTCCGAATTAATGATACCTGGCTGGTTCTGCCTTTCCATTCGCCTCAATCCAATGAACAACCAAAACACAGGTTGCCCGGCGAAGGATTTGCTCTCTTTCTGGCTTTGTTGCAGGTCAAACATCTTCCATCTTCTTCTTCTCCCCTTTCCCTCAGCCAAAAGGTGCTGTCGTTTTCTACTCCCTGTCTGACTCCGCCATCCTCGACCTCGGAGCTCCCCTTCCCCTCCGAGTGCCAATCTTCTGCACTCGAATGAAAAATGCGTCCAATATCCTAGAGACAGGGCAATAATGACTGGGAAGCAATAGAGGTGAAGCAGACAGATAGCATCCAGCTAGTGATAGCAGTCTTTGCTTGGGTTAGCACTTGTGAGGAAGTCGGTGGGAAGACTTTTTTGCAAGGCGATGTATTTTACCCCCGACGTCCCCGTTGTTCCTTTGTGTTCACCTATTGCACCGTCGGGGGTATCCAGAACATTTTTATTTAGTTAATTTAATCTTCCTTTCATATATACTGTATACGATATACCTTTGATGAAAATACCGTAAAAACCATGGTTTTTCCCCTGTAACTGACAACGCTAGTCTACAAAACGAGCATTTTTTAATGTATTTCCTAACTTTATTGGCCGTATTGCACTGATTAAATATTTATCTCGAGCTGTATTTCGTCTGGTAGTGTGGATCAGTGATTCACAAACTTTATTTAATAATGTTGGCAATTTAAAAAGCGTAGACCCTGACCAAAACAAAGAATGAAGAAATAAAAAGATCCAGCGGTTTAATGCAGAAAATAAAAGGAGTGTATGATTTGTTCAATGGGTGATTTAAAATGTGAATGAATGGTTTAATGTTTGAATGAAGAAAAAAAAAACCCTGTAGTTAAGTTCATGGATGAATGGATTTATGTTTTAATAACTGGCTGAATGAAGAAATGTATGGTTTAATGGATGAATGAATCATTAAATGCACGATTGAATATATTAATCTAAATATTGTATAAACAATATACCACCAGCACTCTCTTGGTAACGCTTGACTCTAGAAATACTGAGGTGTTACATTTCAAATGTCTAAAATTCACTTCTTAAGTCATGGATTACTTGTAGTGAAGTGCATATCTATAAGTTTCACATTGAGCTTTCAGATATTTGCATTTTGTGATTTGATTCTTTGAGACATGCCCTGAAATAGAGGATCCAAATCTAATAAACCACATTTGGATTTACATTTATATCTGTTATCTTGCGAACATTTGATCTTATTGTGTAATTGTTTGACATAATGTAAATGAGTTTTCCCCTGAAAGTGGAAAAAGTCAGAAGTTGGAAGAAAAGTTTCTTTATTCATTTTTAAACAGATTTGTGGAAAAACGTGTTTGAATTAGCGACGACATCTCATAAAGTTTTCTTCTGCTGCTTTTGCTCCCTTTGATAAGAATTGTCTTTTTTTTTTTTTTTTTTTCCCCTCCAAGAGATCTTGACTGCGGTCCGGACACTTTTCGCAATAGTCAAAGCTCCTTGAGTAAAGGTAGCTTCGGTGCATTAGCGGTGTGGGGAGGGAGGCGTGGATCGTGGGGGAAATGGTGAATGTAAAAGGCCATTAGGAGGCTCCCTGCGTGTCCGTGTGTGTGTGTGAGCGAGAGAGAGAGAGAGAGGGAGAGAGAGAGGGAGAGCAGGAGCAGGAGCCTGATGATGGATGGAGTGTGCTGACGTGTGCAGCCCAGTGGACTGTGAGACTGGACATGGCTGGTCTCTCTCCGTCTCCCTCCATCTCTTTCTCCCACTCTCTGCCTCGCTCCTTCTTTGCTTCACTTCCTCAGGGCCAAACATGTCATGTCGCCACCGCTCACTCTCTCTCTCTCTCTCTCTCTCTCTCTCTCTCTCTCTCTCCATCCTCTTCTTCTCTCCCTCTCCATCTAATCTCACTCTCCTCTGCTCTCTGACATTTAGTGGTGTTGCAGGGCAGACGGCAGCTTTAAGACATCAGGCATACTTTTATTAGACCGACCAGTCATCTGCTCCAAGCCAGTGGCTCAGGCTGGCCATCAGTTAGACCGGCCCGTCCATCATTATTCATTAGTGTCATTATTTCGGGTAGATTCACAGGTGACTGACTTGTGAAATTGACTTTTAAAAATAGAATAAAAGATGAAACCCCATCAGTTTGGCAGATCTGCAGGAGCTCCTGACATCAAGAGACACTGAGCCCCATGTAGCTGTAAATGCAGGACGATGCATTTAAATGAGCGTGATTAGCAATGCGCACACCTGATGAGGCTGTGAATGATTAAACTTTATAGATGAATGAGCTATTTTGATGAATTTTGAAAGTGGTTTCACTGTCTCTTTATCGTAAGCGTCGAAATACCTGCTTCAGACGTGTTTTTCATAGACGATGAGTTTGAATGTGAAGAACTTCTTGTGCTGAAAACACTTTTTCACTGGCAAAAGCGCCGGTTAACACTCCCAGTCACTCTCGGATCTCCTCTTCCCCGTGCCAGAGGTGCCTTCCGGGGCTTTCTCCGGGCAGACGTTTATTAAGATCCTCACCGTTTCAGCCCGTCATAATCCGCCGCGACACGCGCGCTGTGTTGATTTTACCTCGCCACGACTGTTTGATTCCTCGCAGAGGAAGACTTTCAGGGTTTCAGGGATGTTCCTCCTTATTCAATCAAGCACACTGTCACTGAGTAGGGAGTGCGTTGCTAGGCAACTATGAGAACCCATGACAGGGTTCAAATGGCGGTCCTGTGTCTGCAGAGCGCCTCCGTCAGAAGCACTATGATTCTTATTTTCAGTTGAATGCCAGTGTTTACCTCCTCATATTGATAGTGAAATTACTCCTTGGTGTAATGATGTGGATTTGATATAAAGGGTTTGTGTCACTTGTGACTTTGATTTCAACTTGTTTTCAGCCTTAATTTCCAGTGTTGCCGTCTCTGTTTTCCCCCCAAGCCAAGAATGTGCAAACGGGTAGATCTGACATTAGAATAAAAATCAATGTACACGTATATTGGCCTATGTCTATGCTTCATTAGCACTGTAATTGCATTTCTGACCTTTCAATTCTTTTGGGGAACATAAACGTGAGCGGTCCTATCGACACCAAAGATGCCGAGGGAAAACGTTCGCTGGCACTGAGAAACATGTTGGCGTTGCTCCTTCGCAGGCTGGAGGCGGAGAAGGCTCGGGCCTCCACACAGGCTCACACCGAGGCGCGCTCCCAGGTCCAGCACGAAGTGTCCAGGATCCTGTCCGTGGAACGGGCAGTGGCTGAGGAGAGCGTCCAGCAGGCCATCGTCAGGGAGAGGATCGCTACCGAGGACGAGAAGATCCGTGCTCAGCTATTTGTAAGTCCTTCGACGAAGCGGAAGTTTCAAAAGCACATGATGTCACCCGAGGCCCGATTTCACCCATAAAACAGTTTCTTTTGAGATTGCACGTTCTGCCTGTGCTCGCTTAACTTTGATTTATCCACGTCATTCACCCTCTGTTAGATGAACGTGAAAGGTTGACAGCTTCTCGTGGAAGTGATGAAAGCAATTTTACTGTTTTTTTTTTTTAATAATAGGAGTTTGACTCTTGAGTATAAAGATAAGGATTTGACAGGTGACATCTAATATCTCACAGTGGCAGCAAAAGCTCTTCCAGGTACAGAGGACTGTTTAATAAAAGTGAGGGGGGCTGCTTTTAGGCTGGAGAGGAGGGTTGCAGGGTTATTACAGAAATGTATCATTACCCTGCAATATACATTTTGCAAAAGAATGACCGAACTGCAATTAATCGTAAATTTTCATGCATTATGCATTGAGCCTCTACAAACAAAATGTGGAACTCTTACGTCTGTTTAAAAGAGAAATGGCACAGTTAGCAGAAAATACTTGTGTATATCTATTGCCAAGATCCCAATACTGGCGTTATCTTTTATCACGATTATAACTGATGTCGTGTCCAGCTGTACAGATAAGTACTGATATAGTTGTGTCTCTCAAAAAAAGTGAATGTGATTTGAGCTCCCTGTGCTTTGTGAGCGAGGGCAACATTTTTGTTTTAACTATTGACTCGTTTAAATATTTGGAACTGGATCATTTCAACACCTGAGCGTTGTTGATGATTAGACCTACTTTTTTTCACGTTTCTCACTTTGTTTTAGAGTCAGTTTTGAAAACCACAAATCAATGTTATTTTTTAATATTTTTAAAATAAAATGATGCTGGAAGGGTGTACAAACGGCCAAAAATTCGAACGTATTAAACAACTTGGAGTTGGAAAAAAAAGTCCTGTTTCATGACAATCACCACATGGTGCTTGTGTCCTGTAACGTGTGCTTTGGCCAGTGATTTTGTAATTTTGACTAAAATCTTATATTTTTCATGAACTCACCTGCACTGTGAAGGGTTAACCCCCTTGGGTGAGAACCCAGTGAGGAGAGCAAATTTTTTATTTATGTTTTTCCACGAGAATGCGACTCCTATTTGATGTTCACACTTTCCCGCTCGAGGACTATTGGCTGCTATCAGCAGTGCGTGAGGGCCCCGGTGACAAATGTCAGCGCCATAAACGTCTGAGCATCGGGGGATATTTATAGAATTGCCTTGACTTTTTACACCAACTCCTGGAGAAATATACACACATTCATGTCTTCATTTACGTTATGTAAACTCGGGAGGCCAGTTAAAGTTCACTTCAAACACGCAGCCATACTGTAAGTAAACATCTCTGTGATTTATAGGTTCTTGTCGACGTTGAAGTCTCCGCCTGTTGTAATGAAATATACCTTCATTTTGGTCAGCCGGCGTCTTTATTTGCAGTAAATTGCCCTTGTAAACATTCTCAGATGAGCATTCTTTACCACACACACCAGCGCATGCACACGGAGTAGTGTATTGTTTTCAAAAAGGAAACACATTTTCCCTGGAGTGTGGCTGCTGTTTACAAACCTCTGCTATTGATTATATAGCTCATTTCACACGCTCATCGCCGTAATAGAAAAATGAATCTTTTTTTTTTTTGAGAGCGAGAGAGAGAGAGAGAGAGAGAGAGAGAGGGAAGAGCGTTGACGTGATTCCTCGCCGCAGGACAAGTCTATGAGGGATCCCTCATTTGGAACGGCGCTCGGATCGAAAGAAAAAAGGTGATGAGAGCGAGACGGATGGCAAGGGTGGGAGACACATTATGTTTTTTGGGTTATTTTTTTTTTCCCCCCCTTCAGCATCTGTGAAGAAGACTGTTTCAGTCATGGGTTTTCTGTAATTTAATTTCAGCATAGTTTTCATATGCAGGGGAGCAGGACAGATGACTGCAGGAAGGGCATGCGAGTCACACCTGCTTTTTCTATGTTCTATACGATGCAGCGCAGCGGGTGGCGTGTCTTACCGACCTGTCAGAAGACAGAGTCCTTGTGCATGTCTTTTGCCGGCATCCTCCGAATGTACAAACTCCAGGGTGGAAGTACTCAAAGAGAACTTTTCTTTCCAAAAGCAATGGAACTATCGCTTGTAGCCCCAAGGCTAACCCTGGGCCATTAGCAGGCTTTGAAACTGCAGACAGAAAATGCCGCAGTAGTTTTGCATTCAGTGACAGACCGAGAAGGCAGTTATATAGTCTTTGTTTCTCTCGTTGTCTGAAGTTCATATTTTCTGCATAAATTCACCAGATAAGTTCGTCTCCCCCTCTAGTTTGTCTGCTTGAAGTCGTCACAGAAGAGTCGTGGTCAGAGGGTAGTGCCATTTTTTTAAAAAGTCGTGTGCCTGTGTGTGCCTCTGTGATAATTCCTTCCATTTGAGCATTCTTTTGGAGTGCCGGAGTTTTAATAGAATCCGACGGGTTATCAGCGGAGGCGCAGCGCCGCTCGCGCCGCTCGCGCCACTCATGTAATTGTCAAGTCAGACGCTTCCACGGAGCCAATGTTCTTTTCAACTGGAAATGGACTTTAGCGCTTTAAAAGACAGCCTCTCACCCACGACGTCTCCCGCCCATTGTCATTTCACTCGGTGTTTGTCAAACTCCCGCATTGTCTGCTGCCCGCAGTGAACCCAACTTTGAAAACATGTTTCATTTGTGGATGCGTGAACCCGCCTCTTGCCTTGCTGCGCCGTCCATCAAATGACTTTATCCAACGGGAGAGATAGCCTCACACATACTGACAGTTTAAAGTAAACGTAAATCCCAGTCTAAAACCGGGGTACGTTTGTAAAAACATGCATAATGCCACAGCTATACAATTATTTTTAATTTTTTTGTTACATTTCACTGTATTTTGCACCAGAAAGTTTAATTAAAATTGGCTTTTTATTAAGATTGTAGTCATTTTCTCTCGTAATTGTTTGGTTTCCGCAAAAATATAGACATTTTCATCACGTATACGCTGCGATGCAGCAAAGAAAAATGTCAGTTTCAATTTAAATGTTGGACATTTACATATATAATACAAATTAATCTGAATACAGAAAGATGATTATTAAATGTTGGATGAGAGGTAGGATTTGATGAGTTTACTTCTTCCTACCCCTTTTTCAGGCATGCTAACCAGATATACGTGGTGTGTATATGTGTGTGTATGTTAGGTATGTGTGGGTATACTTAAACATAGAATTATATATTTTGCCGAACTACATTTTCTTAAGCTATGATTTGATTATTTATCATCATCAAATGTAAATACGGTGTATATTACGCCTGAATTTTATATATGTTTGACATCCCTCCTTTATAGCGATAACTTCACCTCACACACACTTTCATGGACTTTCGGAGGACACTGAAGTACCTGTAGAGGAGAAGCCACAGGGAGAACATGCAGTCCCCCCAAAAAGGATGAAAAGTGCTTATTTCGCTAGAATCAACTCAACATATCTTGCCTGCTTTAACCGTGAGGTGCCTTTCACTACCCTCCCCATCAAGTACGAACCCACCTCTGCACAGGTTACCCAGCAAATTGAATTTACTTTGCTGTAAAGTGCACAAGCATCAATAATCGGAAGGTGAAACCGGTTCTGATTGCTGGGCAAAGTCAATAAGTTGATCAAGGGGGGAGCTCCAGGGAGTGGTTTTGACTTGCTGTACTAAGCACATAATCTGGTGGCTGATGGAGCTTTCAGAGGTGATTTGTTTAGTCTTTCTCCCAGTAAACCCGTTCACACCTCATGTCTTCTCCACTCAGATATCCTTGAATAATTAATGACTTTGTCAGATTTAATCCAATTTGTGTATTCCCATTTCTCTCTCTCTCTCTCTTTTTTTTTTAACAGTGTTCAACTTTTTTGATTGAATATCACGGCGTTAAAAAAAGGGGGTCTAATTACATTTTGGTGCCAAACTGGAGTAATTTGTCTTTGACTGCAACGAACACAGCTCAACTTCCTTTGGTCATGTTTGTTAAGATTAAGGAAGAAATAGTGTGTCATCCTAGATTTTGAGGGATGGTTTTTATTCATCTTTCTTGATAATTTTTTTTTTTTTTTTGCCCTTCCAAAATGACTGAAACATGGTAGATGCATCAAAAAATGCTGGTTGTTCATCAGCCCACTGACGCGTTTGGTGTGTTTTTAACCAGACCTGTGAATTTCTCTTGGAGATCATTAAAGTATTTATCTATCTATCTATCTAGACTGTTGAAAGTGAGAAAATTGGGTGAGTTGTTGGGTAAACATTGCATCTGTCATCAATTTCTCTATCTGTTCAACTGAGGACAACGGCTGTGTTTTCTTTTTTTATGTTTTTTGCTGGTTTAATATGGAATCGATTTATAAAAAAAAAAAAAAAAAAAAAAAAAGCATGGAGCTTGACAGGGGAGACGAAGATCTGAAGAGTAAGACGGAGTGCATGAAATGTCGGTGCGCTACTTCTCGCGGACATGTTGCTAAAAAATAAGTCGGTTTGAATGCATCGGTAGTTTCACTGCACTTCAAATTGTTCTAATTGAATCGGAGTTGAGCTGAGCGCCGCTCTCATGTTCATTGCCACTAAAAAAGAAACCCCCCCCCAAAAAATAATAATGTCTTGGTCTATGGCAGCTGAAGCTCTCGTTTTCTTTGTCCAGCATTGTATTGATTTGTCCCCCTCATTAAGACACAGGTCACGGTGAGCAGCAGGACCCCGCACATTCCCTGCTCCACTTCACACACAAAGAGAGCAACGCTACGAGCGGTTATGCCTCCCCACGCTCACCTATAATGACCATAACCTCCACAACCCCAACCGCACCAATTATAGTGACGCCAATTGGACAGATTTGCCCCCAAGACAGTGGGTTAGACTCGGATCAGGTATCGTTTAGGATTTATCGATTTAAATTTTTGCCTACACGGGCACTGATTCAGATTTCTGGCAAATTTCACTTGCAATTCTAGTCCCGTCCACTAAACTAACCAACCTTTTAAGTTGTGAAAAGAACTTGTTATGGTGGAATTTGGTTTAGATACTCGCAAAGGAGTATCAATTTGCACTGATCTTAATTTGTTTGACTCTAAATATATCTTTGCATGACAACTGAGAGTGTAAGAATTAGTTGACGTAATCAACACAAATACACAAAAAAGACAGTCACACATAGATTTACGTGACACCTGTTCTCATCAGACCCAGTTGCATATCTGTGAAAGGCATCAAGAAAACAATAGTGAATGAATAGATTAAAAAAACAAAAACAATTTTTATTATCCTGATTGCAGATACATTGCCAAATTATATGATTTGTGATTTTTTTTTTTTTCAATTGTTAATAATAATACGCCTATATACGTACTTTGTGGTTGCTGGTCAGCATCTCTTTCTCCAGCAAACAATTGCAGTCGACATGAACGTGTCATTTAAAGCAGCCGAGTGCATTTTATCATAAATCACAAGTCGCTGAAGCCCGTGATGGTTTGTACCACCCCAGTGGGAATGTTTGTCGCTCAGGCCTTTTTTTTTTCCCCCCACCAGTTGTTCTCTTCCCCCATCAGGCTGACTGGCAGCGCCCAGCCAGCAAGTCTGGCGGTAATTGAAACTTCACAGCGGTGCAGGCAGGGGTGTGTGTAGTCATCGTCACCGACGTTGGGAGTTTCCGGGGTTCTGTTGTCTGAGGGGAACATGTTCAGTGTCGGCAATCACACGTGTCCTGCCATTCAGTGGTTATCACAGTGAGGGAGAGTGAAGTAGTACATACTTTAACATTTAGGGTTATATTACATTGTTGTTGCAGGTTTTTGTCTTAAAAAAAAACCAATTATGAGGAGACATCCAGGTGTAATTACTGTTAAATGACCTGTAGGTTTTTTTTGTTTTTTTTTGTTTCAATGTCACTCATGATGCTCAAAATGGACCAAACCAGAAGGACGGGTCACATTATGTGCACTTAATGTCTTCCTCTTGCCTGGCAACCTAATGAAGACTGCCTTGCTAATCATGTGGTCAAATGAGTGTACTGCCCAGCCTGGAAGAGCTGTGATTGGTAGCTGGATGTGGTCAAGATGGCCTCATTATAAACTGGATTAGATCACAGGCCAATTAGGGCTTAATTGCCCAGCAACAACCGTGAGGAATATGTGAGTTGTTGTTTTTTTTTTTGTGTTTATGTGTGTGTCACTACCGAGTGAAGACGAAGCCGAAAACGCCGATGTGTGATTAGGTACCATACACGCATAAACTAATAAACCGACGCTTCTGGCAGAGATGTGCCTGCGCATTGGCGTGAATGAGTCCCATTACTCTGTTATTCACAGTCGACGTCCATCTGTCAGTCCACACATCTGTGTTTTAATGAAACCATAGACCTCTGCCATTCCCCTCCTTTTTTTTTTGATTTTCAGCAACTCTGCTCCCCCGCAGAGCCAAACTGGTCCAGTGGTCAATCAATCACCGGCCATTGCGTCTCACCCAGACACCAGGCTCCAACCCCCGAGGCAGACTTTTCAATCAAACCCAGAGTCATCAATCTTTCCCCACTACAACACAGCAGTTTGGGTGGGGTTGTGGTTTTGTCTACAATTGGCGACTGACCCACAACACTCAGATTTTATATTTACTTTTTTTTCTGTTTTCAATTGTACGATCAGTTGACGATCAATGACTCGGTGTTAAACTGCGCAATGGTACAAATTCAGACTCTTATTACATGATGATTACATTAACATTCCAATATGTCTTATTATTTAAAGCTTATCTGTGGAGTTTGGAGTTTGAAATGAAAAATTCTGACACGAATATAAGACAAGTAGAAAGACAGTATTGTTTGTCTCTACACGAGCGTAATCAATAAATTAATAATAGGGTAGTTGTTGGATTCTAGTACACATTCAGATCTTGCGTCCCTGAGTTTTCTCGAGCGTCCCCCCACAGTAATAAAACATCCATTTGAACTTCATTAATGATGCTAAACTGCCCGTCGGTGTGAACGTGAGTGTACGTTTCTACATTGGACTCATGACTATGCTGCCTTTTGCCCCTAGCGAGCCGAGATCGGCTCCATCGCCCCATGACCCCCAGTTTGATAACGCAGTATAGAAGATGGATATATGGCTTTAGATGTAGCTTGCGCTTAGTCCATGTATTTGTCAGTTTTATCACTTGAGCTTGAAGCCGTACACGGCATAAAATATACATTACTGATATGGAGATGAGGTTCAGTAGGAACAAAAAGCAACAAAGAGCGTTGTCTCACCCATCAGTGCTGTAGTTGTTTATCATTGTTTACCGTGTTTTCATCTTTATCTCTCCTCTACGCTCGCACGGATACACATCCCAGTCCCAGGTAATGTGATGTTCCATGCATTTTTCTTTCTTTTTTTTTTTCTTTACACCACCTCTGCTTTCATAGCATGGGATAACACAGCATACAAGACTATTTGTTTACTACCTTCACACACATACACACACATACACACACACACACACACACACACAGGATGTCCATCCTGTCACAGCTCGGAGAGAAATCCGTCCCTCCTCTTTCCTTAAACTGTGTTCCGTTTGATGCTGGGCTGACTTGAAAAGGACTTTGGGTAAAGCTTAACATTTTTAATGCAACAAGCCCCCACAGCCCAGACCATCAAATCTCTCTCTGTTCACTCTGGTAGTTCAATTCCACCTGTCGCAAAAATGCAGTCTCCAGCAAATGTCTAATATTTCCCTTGACAAAAAAACTGATCTTGTGTACTTCAGCTGCATGCTGTTGCAGTTTAGATACAGACGACTGGACCTGGCTGATAATGGCCCGACAATTTAATTTCCCAGGTATTAAAGGAGACTTGCTGGGTTTTGAATTGGTGCCTGTTGGTGGTATTTAAAAAGTAGAAAAACAGCTCTTTTTCTCTTAACTTACTATTTTTTCTTCCTCTCCACATCACAGAGTATATGGAAGATTGGGGGTAGAAAAAGGTCCTTGTGTCTTTTTACTTTTGAATGAGATAAAAAAAAAAAAAAGAAATAGGGCTACACTGTCATTTACATATATTTCTGATTTTTCTCAGCCCACCAAGGACAAATTTCATCCCATCTTTTGATAACGGTTCTCTGAGCTGTTGTAAGAATAACACCTGACAGGCTTGACAGGATTTAAGAGAACTGTCAGTCAGTTTGATTATGATGTAGTTAAGAAGGGTTTTTCACGTGTTCTTGCTTTGCAGGTGGATTTTCTTTAAGGGGCAAGGCTGCTGTGGCTGAACTAGCCCACTTTGGACTGAAAACTGAAGCAAAATATCTACCGGGCTTCTCGAGAATACAAATGATTGGCATGAAACGGCCTCAATTCTCGCTTCTGGGTTGTTTTTCACACATTGCTCATTCAGTGGCTGCAAACCGAATCTGATTTTATCTCATTTATTTATCTTCCAAACCTAATTTAGCATTTGGGAAGCATTTTAAGAACGCAATATCTACTATCTAAGGGAATAAATAATTTCTCTTTAACGCTGGGGTTTTGTTTCACCGAGTGTCTTTCTGCCAGGAGGTATTGCACTCTGTTCAAGCGAGATATGTTTGATATTTACACTTTTTCAACTAGGGCATTGAACAAAACATGTACTTGTGCCTCTCAAAGAGAAAATCCCGCAGGGTTGCTCTGATCATCTTGGTCCCTCTGTCTGTTTATTCACATATTTATCTGTGGCACACAATACTTGAGGCAGCACTGACTTTATTTGAGACAAAAAAATAACAAGCTCATGTTTGGGGAAAAGTCAAAAAGTGACCCTGCTTCAGTATTATCTGAATTTCACGGTATGACCAAGAGGGGGAGCTACATTTACAGAGCCAGTCAGCAGGTACTAATAGGGATGCAGAGAAATGTATCAATCACTGAACATAATGTCAGGTTTGAAAGGTGCATTCGTGAAATGCACAGCCGTCTTCCTTCAGCTTGAGATGGAGAGGAATGAAATGTATCTGTAGTATCTGGCCTGGATATGTACAGTGCATGCTGCATGTGCTATATTATTATTGTTAAACCTATATTAAAATACAGTAGGTCAATTAAGAACCAGTTGTGATCAACAATGTGGACACAGCCAAGGAGGCGGGGCGAAAAGCAGATGAAAAACATTAAAACAGATATTACACGTATACATTTCACACCAATTCTAGTTTGACAGTGACTTATTGTGGGCACTAAAGCTAGATAATCCAGTTTTACAGCCTGTCATCCAATCCTGAAAACAAGTTATGCAGCCTAGTTTGTGTGTCTCTCCTATTTCTGTTTGCTCGCGCTTTGTTTTCTCTGCCGTCTTGGAGAATGTCCACTCAGCCGTCCTTTATATGTTGGCCTCAGTACTTCCCCTCCTGCCCAGGATGAAGTGCCCACACACCGTGCCAGTGTTTTGGGTGAGACAAGAGGTTAGCCTCTAATTGGCAGGGCCTGTGGATGGCACTCTGCACCCGGCGCTCACCCCCGTCCGCTAATTGGCACCGCCAGCAGCCAGCGGCAGGGCTGAGATATGGCGGCGCTTCGATTGATGGATGGATACTGGTGTCAGGAGAGCTCCTCCCTGACAAGAGAGCTTGTATCCTCAATTTAGTGACTCAGCTCCGCCGGGCATCGTGTGTTGTTATGCATGTATTCATTCTCGTTTGTTCTAAGCATTTTGGAAAGCCGGCTGCAATTATCTTATTGTGCCATGTGCTTTTCATCTGCCTCTGAGCAAGGAATTGATTTTGCTTGTGTAAACAGCAACTACCATATCCAATCACACTCGGAAGGAATGTGCATAACTGAACATTTGGGCTGTCTGCCGTTCACCCGAGGAAGAAAAATCGTTGAGGAAATGTTTTGAGCTTGACTTTTCTTTCTCTTTGAATGTATAGTTTTGTCTTCACTAACATGACTGCATCGGGTCCAAACATCTATGAATGTGAAGAAGCACAGCCACTTTCAGTACCAAGTGGTTTGCACCAGGTACGAGCTGATGTCACCATGTCCCGATATCGTCATTTCACACAGACACAACGGCAGCTGACGACATAATGAGGCCGGTGTCAAATGACATGCACTTGACGCCACCATGCTGATTAAGGACAGGTTTTTTGGAATCGGAAGAAAGAATGATTTCAGGGTGGATGGGCATCCTTAAAGTGATAGAAGTTGCATTAAATGACAGTGAGATAAATAGTATGTCTTTTTAAATTCCTTGGTGCGAAGCTCAATTCAAGATTCTGAAGTTAAAAAAAAAAAAAAAACAAGCATCCTGAGCTGAGAGAGCATTTTCTGACTGCAGTAAAGTACGGTAGATATATTGGTTCTATAATATGACAGGTAGCGTGCCTTTTCTCTTCCCCTATTTCTGGTTTTCCTCTTGGCTTTAAAAGGAGAACGGCATTAATGAGGTTCCACGGAGGTGAGCAGTCGGCTCGGCTAATGGTGCGAAAGGGAGTGATTCTGATTGAACAGAAAGAACTTAAACAAATAGAGGAGGTAACAAAGATCAGAGAGAAGGCGTTTAATGGCAGAAAATCTGGGTGAGCTATAGAGGCCGTGAGAGAATGCAAGGAGGATAAAAGATGGAGGGAGAATAAATAGAGGTGCGTGCAAAGAGCAGACAGTCAAAAAAACAAAACAGATATTGATTCATGAAGCAGTTTCAAAACAAGGTTACAGAAGCCAATTAGGAAACAAACCAATCAAAAACAACAGCTAAAGTTGCATAAAAAAGAAAAGCGAAACATCATTGAACTGTATACAGGCGGGTCTGAATGGAAAGCAAGAATAATTAGATATTGATAGACGAGCAGGCTGACGGGCGTTAAAGGTATTTAAAATAGTTTTCAAAACGTTGTCTGTTCATTTCTTTGAAGCCGTTTGGAGGCCGCTTCCAGACGGCAGGGATTCGCCGGGGAAAAGTGGAAAAGGCAAATATTGGTTTTAAAGAGGGCAGTGGCTTAGAGGTGACCCCGAATCTGCTGACAAGTGCTTGATAGGCAGAAGCTGAGGGTGGACCGCGGCCCCCCTCGCAGGTTCATCAGACATGGGAAGACCACCTGCCGCTGACTGGAATGAATATGCATTCATACGCAGCGTGCGCACACATGCTGTTCGATATGCTCACAGTACTAATCACGCGAGCGTTCAGCCACTTACACGTTCACTCTGATAATCTCCAACGTGAACACTGGCTCAGGTACCGATTCACATGCTGCAGGCACATGCGCTCAGACACGGCAGACACATGCTGCTTCAGTTGTCCATAAGGTCCAATGTCAGGAACACATCCCGAGGCTGTCTCTCTGTTTAGTTTTTTTTCCCCCCTCCGTGCATGTCTTCTCTCGTTTTCTTCTCCTCTGCATTCCTCTCACCTCCTTTTTGCTATAGATTGTTCCAACCCTTGTCTCTTTTCCACCAAATCTCACTCTCTCTCTCATTAAGTTTGCTCCCTGCGGGCATCTGTTGTCCAAAGGCAATATGGCTCTTTCCACTTTGAGGTCATTCGCTCTGTCCTCTGCCGTCAAGCAAAGGAATTTTATGCGTATATGTATCTGATTGAATGTATGCGCGTATTCCTCCACTTCGTTCTATCAACTGAATCTTTGTACAGCTGGTGGAGCTTGTAAAGCTGCATTTTATTCCAGTTTCCTTGTATGCAGCACATACAAATTGACCAGATACACGAAAACGCTCCTGCATGCATGATGTGTATAAATGTGTCTTGAGATGGGACCGCCCCATGTTCAATCACCAGTGTGAACACAGACTGTTTTATTTGTATATTTATGCTTCTCTCCAGATTACTTGCTAGTCGGGCTTCATTACATTATTTGGAAATGCATTAATGTGGTGTATTCCGATATCAGTTTCCTTAAATTCTGTGCTTCAGACTTCTACTCCTTCTGACTGTCTCTATTATTCAATAATGGATGCAAGCAACTGGAATTATCCTTCCAGCGCATTTAGAAGGAGCAGTGTTGCTTGTTCTGGCTTGTGACACTCGTGTATCTCGCCACCTTCATGTGTTTCTCTCTAAAACACCAGAACATCTTGACCCAAACTTTCATCCTCAGTCTTTGTCCCCGAAGCGCCATTGTTGTCGGGGTTGGCCCCCTGCTCTCGTATTGGCTGGAATTCCTCCCAACATGCCCCCCCCCCCCCCCCCCCCCATGTCTTGGTAATGAACCCACTGCTCTTCGTATCTCCTTGTTCTTCCCCTGTGTGTTGAACATGACAGATGACTGGAGACCTCCAGAGGTTCACTCCTCAGGGCTCCAGAAAAAGGCAACCGCAACCCCAAGATGATCAATCAATCAGTTTACACTGCGGGCGCCTGATCAGCCAATTAATCAATCTTTGAGCGAGCAGATGTTGTTGCTGTCCCTCAGCGGAGGAGCTGGCAGGGACGTTGTGGAGGTGGTGTCTTCAACAAAGGCCGAGGGGCCTGAAGTGTCTGGGAGGAGAAAGGAAAGTGATTTTTCATGTTTCTACCAGAATCTCAATCGATGCAGATATTTTCACCCATGCTGAACCCGGCTTGTTTATTTTCAAGAGCATCTCCATAGAAGAATGGCCCGACATCCCTTTGCTCATCTCATGAGAGTTCCCCATTCACACGTCACCTTTCAATTGACTGCTCTACTTTCCCAAAACCTGCCGGTTTGCAAAAACGAATGTAAATGTGCGAGTGGGACGCCATCCCTGACTCAGCGTTGTTGAAGCCATCTGCAGCAGATCAAGCGCTCCACTGACCTCTATCAATGGACTGCCAGACTCCAAGAACACTTCATTTTTATGTGTCCGTAAACAGCCAGTAGTTAAGATAAATGCACAAACACTGAAACACCCACACACTCCACCTACACCTCTTGGCCTTTGGTCCCTGTCCGGGCCCCCTTGGTCGCTGTCCTGATCAGGTCAGGCCTTTGACCCTTCGGGTCACTGGATCATTTCTCTCCTTGCTAAGAGATCCCCGGGGAGAGGATTCCTTTCTGCAGCCTGTGGCGTCGGTCTGGTTTTCTCCCAGGGCCAAGATGAGGAAAGTTACCCAAGTTTATACAACATTTTAATGACCGATATCTAATAATTAACAACAACAAAAATGATTCTCCTCCAAATGCAGTCACGTTTGAGAAGTTATTTGGTTGGAATGATTCTCCAGCAATGTGAAAATAGATTAAACACCATAAACACAGGCAGCAAGACCTGAGAAGTAATTAATTCACGGGACAGTTTTGATAATCTGCCACATCGCCAGAGTTTCACACTGAATGCCAGCAGGATGTGCACACTGCTGCTGCTGCTGCTGTTGGCATATTTACTCCATTGATTTTTTTTTTTTTTTGAGTGTGGCTGGCATAATCAAGTGTCACTGGTTGCATGTCAAACCCGGTCGGCGGAAAACCACACAAAATATACGTTGACTGGAGCTCCACAGAATAGATGTCCCGGAGGCTTCTTGGTCCAGCAGTTTAAGAAACAGAACTGAGACAAGATGAAGGACCAGATATGGATATTCTCTATGTGTGGTCTCCACTTATTGAATGTAGTTTTATACAGTCGATATCACAGGGCAGGTGTCGTCATACCATGCCGTTGATCTCGTATTATGTTCACTTCTGTTAAACTTACAGTAGTACTCTTCAGATCAGGTTCGTCAAATAGCATCTGCTGGTGTTGGATAAGTGTTTTTTTTTGTTGTTGTTTTTTTGATCGAGGGACATCTGTCAATGTTAAACCTTTTAACGGACTATACCACCATATCCAACATGATTATATTGCCCATAACCCTGCCATCGCCCATAGAGACTAATAGCAAGCGCTGACGCTCAGTGTTGCCGGTGCTCAGTAAATTCCCATGATGCTTTTCATCCAGCTAAAGAGAATAGTTTCCAATGGAGTTTTACAGCTGCTGCAACCAGGACTTATGTTTTATAAGGGACTCTAAAGGTAACATGAATACTGCCGGTTAGATCTGCATTAGATGATCTTGTTCTGCAGTCCATCATTTAGATTTGATCCTCTGGTGATGGCTTTTAAAGACGAGGCTGAAATACAGAATGGACACGTGGCAATATGTAGAAATGATAAACATCTAAAATATTTTTAACTGTGTTGAGCTTGCTTGCATTGATTTGCAGCTACAAATAGTGAGAGTTCCTGAAGTGTGAGTTCTTCTCACCACATCTGTCAAAAAGGGAAAAAAAACCAACAATTTCTCTTTCCGAAGAGTCTTTTAAATCCATCTTTGTACACAAGCTTTTATCTCCTCATGAGCCTCTCCATCCATCCGTCCCTCCTCCATCTACCTCCCATCCTCCCACATGCCACCCCCGCCTGCACCGTGCTAATTAACACCGGAGCACGGTCACATTGCGCCGCCCTTTGACCCGCTCGCTGCCTGTCGGAGCGTACAGGACTCCGAGGCTTCAGTATTAGTTTGTCACAGGGTCCCTGTCGCACCAGTGTGTGATAGATGGGCCCCGGTGAGCGGCTCTGACCCACCGTGCTGCAGCGCTCACTCGGACGGTGTGAGGGAGCATTGATTATGATGCTCCCTGTGACAGGGGTGATGCAGGGCCGAGCTGACGGTGGCAGGCGGAGACAAAGAAAAAAAAAGACCAAGGTTATGGATGAGACGCTGTTGGTTAATGTGATGAGATTTGATTTGTGCTCTATCGATCATTTCATCTTGCAAGATGATGTTCATCTGCAGTGATTTATAAGCATGTAGCAAGCGTACAGTGAAACACTGAGGCAGCTCGCATCACAATGCAGAAGTCTCCTTCATCCGAGTGTGAAATGAAAAACGTATTACGAGCGCAATTACTAATAGCATAATCAGATTTCTCTTTCTTCCTAAGCAATGAGACTTTTGTTTATTTGAAATTAAAGTTATGCTGCTGGCCTGTTTTTAAATTCAATTCCCCTACAAATCAAATAATAAACTATAGATGCTGTGGTCCAAATTAGTAGCTTGCGGATTCATTCCTTAGCTTTTGCAATGTATAACTTAACAAGATCCATGTTCAAGGAGACTGGGTAGTTTCAATGAAGCAATTTCAAGATCACTTTAATCAAACTGTCTCTCACCTCATGTATACATTTAGATTACACCGGATTAAGACCTCCAATTCTCATTTTGTTTACTGCCTTACAGCATCTGTAGAGTTTACTGTTTTAATAACTTTCAAAATATAAGATGTTATGAACATTGACACAACACGGGGTTCGTGGGGTGCAGCTGTGTGACTTTTAAGGCAGGGGTGTCAAACATAAGGCCTGTGGGCCAAATGATGCTCCAGTCAGGCCTGCTAAACCATTAAACACATTTGTTAAGAGTTGTAGACACAATATAAGCACTTGCTGTCAGGGTGAGTAAAAACATATATAATATAACAGTTTTAGAAGTTGTTCTAGTTTTTACATTTCTCCTGGCTTTGTGTTGAGACTACAATAATTTCTGGTAGTCAGAATTTTTGCGAACTTCTAGACATTTTCATCATGCATACTCTTTGCCATGACAATCTTTAAAGTTTGAATTTAAAGGTTATTATGGCACTTTTTCAGCAGTTGACATTTACGGTTTACATTGATGCTAAGGGCATGAGTGCTAACCATTACACCACTGGGAATATGATCTTCCCTTTAAATGTCTTCATTGCCACACGCGTATGGATAAAATGCATTGCCATGCAAAGCAAAAAAATGTGTGCGCACACATATAGTGGCCCTCAGTTTGCTGAGTGTGGTGAATAACGGTTATTTTCATTCCAGTCCCTTGGAATGATTTTAACGGGGGGGGGGGACAAGAAAAACAAAAAGCAGTGTCAGAGAGCACTTTAAACGAAAGGGCGGGTGTGAAAGAAAATGGAGTATATGGGAGCAATTCAGAGAGAAGGAACAGGCGATGGGTTGGTGGAGGAGGAGGAGGGGTGTGGGGGCTGACGCAGCAAAATCCACCCGTTCTCATCCCTCTTCCATCCCCTTCTCCTCTGCTCCTCCTCTTCCTCGCCGCGCCCGTCTCCAACTGCGGCAGTCGGCTAATTAAAAAACATGGTCGTCCTTAATTATTCAGCGGCTGGCTAATTGATATTCACAGAGGCGATCACCTCCCCTAAACGATTCGTTTAATCTGACCACCGCAGTTTCACTTTCAACCGCCTGTCATCGTCGGCCACTGTGCTCCTGCACTCATAAAGGGGCCGAGGAAGATGGTACCCGTAAAAGTTTATTTGACTTCAATGCGCTTTTCCAAGGCAACTAATGGAAGTGTGAAGACTTTTAACGTAAAGCCACCGCACAAGAAAATTCGACATGAAAGGGCTAATTGAGAATTGCCAAGATAAATTTAATCATCACAGAAAACCAAAAAGTCTGTATTCCGGGATCCATCCAGCAGCGCACCAGTGCAGACATGAATGGCTCCAGAGATGGTGAAACTTATGTCAGCAGCACTTCATCAATCTGGATTTATTTTGTTCTGTTAAGACAGCTCGATGAAGTCCGATAATAGACAATTTTCAAATGGCTTTTGAAGGACTATAAAGCTTTTGGGGGGGGGGGAATGTCGATGCTGAGGGGGAAAAAAAAAACTCTTAATGGAATGGCCTTCAACATCTGTTTTACGTCACGACGTTGTACAGTTTGAAAGAAAGCATGAGGGCACTTCTCCAAAGTCTTTGTGACATCTGGATTAAGTTGCACGAGGATCCAGAAACACTTAAAATGGCTTGTTTTGCAACTGCATTATATGTTCTTTTTTTTTTTTTCACAATTATTGCTCAGGAGAACATACAATTCCGAAAAGTAGTGACAGTGTGGATTGAGGCCTTCATTGTTTTGTACTAAACTAAATCCAAGAAAGTTTAGGATTCCACCAAACGATTACTACGGAAAATCACTACAGTCTCAACATAAAATAGATTTTAATGGTGAAATATCTTGCATTATGCAAGGTTTATGCAGGCCTTATGTTTGACACCGCTGCTCCAGACTATACCTGCATGTTACGATAATCGATTGCTCCAAACTGACTGTGGGTGTAAATATGTGCGTTGGTGTCTCTTTGTATTGACCTGGTCACTGGTGACTTGTCTCAGGTGTTCATGTCTTTCCCTTGCTGTCGACATGGAAAGACTGAAGCTGCCCTTTGACCCTAATCTACATTATTTACAAATCAGATTTTTTTTTAAGCATCATGCAAGTTTTCAAGTCTTGCATCGCTCTTTGTTTTAAGCTTATTGAAACATTGTTTATGGAATCAGACTGTCCATTTTTTAAATGTTTGGTAGGGTATGGTATAGGGATGAAATTTTAATGGAGTTTAAGTGTCTTTCAATTGTTGCTTAAAGTCTCAAGTCTCATGTTGCTTCTCTCTATTTCTTTTCTGCCGTGTTCTAAGCTTGTAAAGATGCACTTAACCGAGCTTTCATGTCCCAGTCCTCCATTCTTGACACCACTGTTGATAGATCACCTTTTATTTTCCCCGTGCTTTATTTTTTTTATCTCTCCACTCTCAAGTCCACTTCCATGTCTAATTCCTCCCCCCCCCTCAATCCCGAGTGGAGCGCTCCTCCAGCCGCCACCGCCTCTTCATTAGTGGAACAAAAGGTGGATGGGCAGTAGTGAAGCCTGTCCTATTGTTTGGCCTTTAGTATGATTAGATTATCTTTAAAGTCCGCTGAATGGGATTAATCAGTCAGAAGTAATCCTGACATAATGCGTGTGTCTGGTCCTGTGTGTGTGTGCGTCGTCGGGAGAGGAGGGCCGACCAGCTTGCGTGAAAATTGTGCAACGCGCACGCACGTACACACACACACCCGAAAGTGAGCACAAAAAAGAAAATCCCTTGGTACACATTTCTGTCACAACCTCTCCTCTTTTAATGACCCCTTTAGTCTCGCCTTCGGTGCACATTTATCTCCCCACCCGCTCTCTGTGGGTACAGCTGCTCAAGCTGGTGCTGGTGTGTGTGTGTGTTTGTGAGTGCGAGTGTGAATGTGGCGATGATTTGCGTGTTACAGATAGTGTCTGAGGCATTATTTGTGTCTCGGCGTCTGTGTGCATGTTTTGTCTTTCTCTTGCAAAGCCGGAGTGTTTAGTCACCACCTACCAGCGTGACATTGAATTTGGGCACACTTGTGACGGTACACAACCCCCCCCCCCCCCCACCCCCCCCCCGCCAATCCTCTCCTCTGTGTTTCTTCTCGATCCCATCATCCTTTGTCTCTTCTCCTGGAATTGAGCTGTTGGTGGGAGACAGTTTTCTGGCACCTTGGCAAAAAAAAGAAATAATTCAGTCCCGAAAAGTTGGACAATCCATCCCAGAGCCTGTGATTGCAGGCTTGGTATTGATGCCACGTTTTTAGGTCATGATCGTTCTACCTATAGTGCAGTTTTTAAGGGTGCACTTCAGGTCACCTTCAGCCAGCAGCGTCATTCAGGGTGAAGTTGAACTTTACTTCCATCATGAAGTGCAGGCAGCTTGAAGGTTTTTGTGCGACATCACAAAAGCACTCCAGACTTGTAAGAGGATACAATGGAGATGATTGTCTGACCACAGCAGAAAGGCTGGTTAATGTTGGGTTGTGCCGAGGACAGCTGCAACCCCGGCAATGGCGTTGCTTTGCAGAGAATAGTCAGGAATGAGATGAAGTGGCGCTGCAAGGGTTCCCCTCCCCGCCCCTTCCTCCAGACGAGGCTTCAGCGATGGCATTATGGTTGCATGTGCGCTGCTGTTTGCCTGTGTGGGAAGGTCTCTCTTTTTTCTTTCCCTTTTTTTTGTGTATAGTTGGAAAAGCTTGGAGCATCCCCTTGACTTTGAAACTTCCCCCACTCGTCTCGTGTGAGGACAGCCCCTCTCTGAGGCGCCTCATCACGATGCGTACTGCATGCAGCTTTGCCTGCAGTGCGTTGAGTAGCCAAGCACAGATGGTTATCAGCGTAGTAGAGATTGGATAGGGTGAGGCAATTTTTTCTCTCTCTCTCTCTCTCTCTCTCTCTCTCTCTCCATACGTTGCATTTATTTTTTTTCATACTCGTCTCCTTCAACTTCCTATACTGTTTATGGAAAAGGCTTCAAGGCTCAATCGGTGCTGCCGCTTCCCATACAGCGTGTGTAGGGTTGTGTATTTCCGAGTTTCGATGTGCATACATTCGTCATTCATTGTTGCATATGTGATATTTCTAGTGAATGTGCACAGGTGTGTTCATGTGCCAGTGAGTTATAGAGAGTGAAGTGCAGGTATTCAAGCAGAACAGTGTCGTAGCCAGTCACCCCGAGCTTCTGAATACTAAACCATCCCAAATGTCACTTTGAAGAAGTTCATGGATGAATCATCTCCTTTTTACAAACTCTCCCCCCCCCCCCTCTTTCTCTTTTGTTTCTTTTCAATGCTTCTCTTATTCAGGAGATTGGACAGAAGGTAAGTCTGGAGCCTCGTACCTTCTGCTTAGACGCAACAGTTCTCTCTCTCTTGCCGCATGATAGACTCGAGTGTGTCTCTTCTTCCCTTTCAGCTTCTTTGACGTGTTACATATTTTTTCTTCCCCCCACCAGGAGTTTTCAACGTGCCATAGTTTGAAGATGTGCTTCTGCTTGCTCTCGTGCCACAGATACTTTGTAGAATTCTAAATAAGACGAGGGTTGGGGTATGTTTCTCTGTAGACTTCCTAACAGAAGGAAACAGTACAACAAAACACCGCGAGTTGGGCTTTAAAATTCCCCCGCTGTTATGGATAACAAGCCTTTGCCTTGTTTTGGGCTGTTTGCTTTATTTACTGTTTGTTCGCTCTTGGAAATATGTGACGAATATTGTTCCCCAGTCATCAAAGTTTGACTTGCGTGATGCAACTCCCAATTCAACCAGTCCATTAATCTCAAATCACAAAGTGTTACCATGCATAGCGAGCTGTATATTTATGGTTCTGAACGAGGCCTCCTGTTTTATCATACTGGATTAGCTGTAAACTATATCATTACACTTGACAGTCACTGGCAGTTTTATTCAGACCTGTCATTTAATACTTCTGTTCACGCGCCTTTTATATTTTCAGCTTTTATTTTGTTTGACCCACACACGGATATTTGCAATTTTATTTAAATTAAAATGATTTAAAAGCTGCACAAAAATAAATTGCATACCTTTTAAAGCTCTTTATCTTCACCTAAATGTTCACTCTGAACCACGCTGGATTGTTTTGTCCCTTTTTTAACACCTGTATCAAGGTAAACGCTCTAAACGTCTCATGGTATATAACCATAAATTATATTTTCAAAATGTTTTGAGGAATGCTCATTTTCTGCCAAGCATCAATATCGCTGAATAACATCTGTCAGATTTGTTGGGTACTTTACTTTCTTATTTAAATAAATGAGTACGCCGCAGAATCTTAAGGATCTTTTTAACCATTGTCAATGTTTCTCGCATATTGGTCTCTGCATGGATGTGTGTGTGGTTTCATTGCAAAAACAAACAGCCCCCCACTCGTGGTCCATGATGGGAAGTACTCAGTTTTTAACGTTTCTGCAGTTTTCTGTGTAAATGGACATTGCTTTCAAATGGCTGCAGTGTAAACATGGAACTTTTCTTGAACAAAAATGCAAAAACGATGCATTTTCACTTGAAACATTGTGTATACTGGGCATCAATCGATCTGTTTAGTACAAAATGGCCACAACGCAACATTGATAACAAATAATTCATCACTTACAACCAAATGGTACAAACAGTTTCTCCCTTTGTCGTTTGTAATAAAAAACAATGTATCTGTGACACTATTTTGATTCAAGACATCGGCCTTCAATCCCGGTGTGATGGTGGTTGTTTGTTTTTTGTTTTTTTTGTCTCTCCCACTGGGAGCCGATATATATATATATCAGGCGCTATCTGTCCTGTACGTCGCAAGAAGAGTCAGCCGTACATTTAGTGAAGGTCACAGCAGAGGAGGACAGTGGAGATAGGTCGGGTGGGTAAATATATAAGCCAGGCTATGAGTCTTGTTCGCACTGAGAACCGATGCTATCTCATTGGCTTGATAGTAGTTTGGCTGAAGACTGAACACTCGCGGCAGAGAAACACATAGAGCACCTGGCAAGGCACAATCAGTCTCAAGCACGTGGACAGATTCTTCATAATACCATCACACATTTCCCACTCACGACCCGGTAATAACCAAATATACTCTTGTTCTCATCAGAGTGGATGTTGGATTCGTCAGATCAGCTTCAGATTTTAGCTTTGATTTTTTTCTTTTTCTTTTAATAATGTAGCAGAAGCCTTCATTTGCATATTCACACTTGACCAGACATGTAGCGAGATGAACACAATGGCAGCTTTTCTTACTCAAGATTGCAACACAAGGACTGCAAATAGAGACGGTTTCTGAATTCTGTCTGAAGATGAGACGTTTGCATGTTCGGGTGTATATTTATTTATATGTCAATCAATAAACAGAAGGGATTTGTCTGTAAATGTCTCGCCATAAAAGGGACTCTTCTTTATACACACGCCAATGTTTCTATTATGTGTCTCTGTGATATGTATGTATTGTTCTGTATGTGCGTGTTCCTGTGATCACTTCATTAAAATTGGCAACGCTCCACTGAGCACATAAGTAATGGTTTTTCCTCTCTTCTCGTGTGTGTGTGTGTGTGTGTGTGTGTGTGTGTGTGCGTGTTTTCTGATGTGTGTTTAGGCCAAGCAGCTGGAAGCCAGAGAAGCAGATCTAAAGAAGCTGGATGTTTTCTACAGAGAGCAGGTGGCCCGGCTGGAGGAGCGGGTAAGAAACACTTTGCAGCGTTCACAAGCAACCATACACTTAGTTATTGTACTTTTCACAAAACCAGGTTCTACCAGTCAGAAGAGATGCAAACTGTTGTTTTTTGTTTATCTCACTGTAGTTTGCATGGTGATCTTAAGTTTACAGATTGTTTGTAGAGCTGTAAAAAAAAACAATGCGTGTATTTAATTAAATCACATCAGTACTAAGTATAGTCAATTGTATTAATGTTTTTAAGTGGTTGTTATGAGCAACCAAAGAAATTGTGGATTTTCTTTATTTCAGTTCCACATATAATTGTTTATAATTGGAGAATTGATCAAATAAAAAGAAAACTTTGCCAACCACAACAAAAGAAAAGCCAACTCAGATTTTCTTTTCAGCAGCATATATTGCAACCTATAGTACAAGTTTGTTTATTTCTGTTTTGGGGGGGAGGAAAGGGGCCGTTCTATATAATATGCCCATGTTGTTGAATTATGCAGTTTGGTCTGCAGCACTGCACCAAGTGTTCACACAAACAAAGACCCACATGCTCATTCAGACAATTTAGCCATCATACACAGTGGGCTCGGTTACCACAGGGCTCAGCCAAAGCACATTTATTCTTGCTCTTTATACCACTGCCCCACTGTTTGTGTTATCATCCCTCAACTTCAACTCTGCATGCGTTCCCCAGTGTGGTGTGGATTGCTGTTCCTCTCTCTCTCCGTAATTGTCTTGCTTCCTACATTTCGGCTCTTTGGCTTTCTTTCCCCTTTTGAAATTTCACTCTTTGTTCCTCTGCCTGAAGGATGAAGGGTTAAATCTCACTCATCCCCGCGTGTGTCCTTCTGTCCCTGAAAATGACACTACCCTGATGTTCCTTGTCAAGTCAGCGTCCTATGGATTGGGACAAGGGTCAACCGTCATGTTAGCGCGCTTCAAATGGCAGCCTCACGCTGATCCCAGTGAGAGAAGCCCGCCAGGCAGGGGCTGCCCTGTTCAAGTGCGTTTAAAAAAAGAAAAAAAAGATGACTTCATGTGGCTCTCAAATCATAAGTGTATCTCAGGAAGGATATAATGTCCTATTTAATGTTCTTAAAATGGCACCCTCATGCTGGGAAGGAGTTTTCTCCCCCTCGGAGGGTGCAAAAAGTCAAACGCTCTCCGCAGTGAAAGCCAAATGGAAATTTCACACTGGTGTGAAGGCGTTATTGATGGTAAAGTCACATGTTTCTTTGGTAAAGGATGGTGTTGTTTGTGCCTGTATGCATGTGAACACAAGTTGAAAGTACATTTTTACTGAAAGGATGACAAATGGGTAGTGTGATGTGCATTCTAAAATCAAAATAAAGCCAGGCAGCCAGGCTTGCCTCCGTCTCAGCTTCTATTGCTTTATTACATCATTGGACGGTGTAGCTCTACTGTATTGCGTACGATACGAGTGCAGATGGTAGAAGTGATGAGTCTCAACTAACACGGGCATTATCGACTTCAGGCACTGGCCATCCGTCAGCCATGTTGGCCTCTGGTCAATATTCCTTAGATCAAAGTGTCAACAAATCACCTTCACACCTCAGAGAGAAACAGAAGATTGAAGCGGAGAGGACAGAGAAGTGTGGACGGACAACAAGGAAAGAGGTACTGTATCAAAGCTGTAGGGGGAGGAAAAAGAGAAGGTAGAAATTCAACTCAAGACAAGATAGAGAAAGAAAGCGAGGCGGCTGGAGACAAATTGGAATAAAAGAGATTTTTGTCTGAGAAGGTATCTCAAGAAATTATGATAAAGTGACATTTGTGAGCGAGTGATAGAGGAGAAGTACAAGAGAAGGATGAAAGTAAAAGTAAGAGACAAGACTGAGAAAAGATTAAATGTCACTGGATGATGGAGAACAAGAGCGTATGGTAAAGAAAAGGTTTGGGAAACTTCAATAGCTCCTCAGAGAAAGGTGAGGGTGAAAAATGTTCCGCTCTTTGGAGTCATTTGCTTATTTATTAATCCACATGATTTACGCGACAGAATGTATTTGGAACAACTTTAGATTCAGAGACACTCGAAGCGAGAGACACTCCCTCGCAAGATACTCTGAACTCTGTTTGAGTGTGATGTTAAGCCAGGAGAATAGAGAAGGTTTCCTGTTTTTACTACCACTGCTGTTTAAGTGAGCAGAGAGAACAGAGGTGTCGTCAAGAGCAACACGTACACATATGCTGCCTCAGTCTTTGCAATGTACCACACTAACGATACACAGAGGCCTTTATGTTTAACACATCTACAGAATTATAGTGCAAACTGGTGTGTCCATTGTTAAAATATTGAGACGTTCACATCATGGAACCACATTTTGTCGGTCATACCAAGCATGTTGGCGTATTAAAACTTAAACCTGGTTAAAAATGATTGACGGGAGAGTGACGGCAGCACAGGATTTCACCAAATCAAAGCTCATCATTATAAGATTCAGCAGCAAATACTTCGAATAATGTTTCGACATGCAGGAATGCATGAGAAAAGGCTCGTTAGTGTTTGCGGGTGGATGTGCCCGGTGACCGACAGACACCTTAGCAGTCGATCGTTGTGTCCCATTGAGCCGGCATTTATGGATTATTGGTTGCAAGGTGAGCTTCTTTTAAAACGAGTGCTCACTGCTTTTTCTCAAGTTCCTGAGTTTACTCTTTCGTATTTATGCATTGGCTGTTGGTCCTCTTCACACTCTGTGGCCACTATAACTGTCAAAGCTGAATGTGTTTTGATTGCAAAACTATTTTTTTCTTCTTTTTTTTTATATTCTTATATCCTGCACATGCACAAAATACGATTTCCCCTGGAGTGCACTGCTGGCTAAATATTATCTCCCATCAAATCCATCCCTCCCATCTGCTCTCTGTACCTCCCTTACCTCTGGATTCCCCCCAGTATCTTGCACACACAAGCAGAGCGAGAGAGAAGAGGGGGAGAGAGAGAGAGAGCGCTCGAGAGCGAGAATATAAGTCTGATATATATTACACGTCTGTTCCAATCCAACATGGCCATTCATCAGAGGGGCTTCCAGTGACAGGCCATCACCCGGCTCCCAGACAGCTCAGCCCGCTGCCTCCACTGCCGCCGCTCATTGGGGCCGCAGCCACCAAATAGCCCCTGAAAACAATATCTATATATTTATTACATTTTCACTCAATACCTGCCTTGCTGTAAAACAATCTCATATTTAAGAATCAACTTGCCCATGTTTTTTTTTTGCTTTTTTTTTTTTACCCACCATGCCTTGTTGCAGCCCCCTCCCCTTCTTCCCTCTATTTCTCTCCTTTTCAGCTTTTTTTTTTTTTGAGTGGTGTTTTTCTTCCCCTTCTCTATGCCTCAATTTCTGTTTTTTTTTTTTTTCCCAGACAGGATTTTTTCTTTCTTTTTTTTTTTCCCCCCCATATCTTTCTTTTCGCCTTGTATATCGATGAAATTGGATTTTTCTGCTCTCCCATGGAGGACAATCACAGCAGCAATTGCCATCTCATAGCAAAGTTCCACTGCACTGTGAAAGGAAGAAATACAGGAGAAAGAGCATTAAAAAAAAACTGTAATGGCTTCTATCTCTCCATCTCTTTCTCTGCCTGCAACTTGCAAGCTCCATCTCTCCCCACTGCCTGTCATTTCTTCATTCCTCACTTTCTCATGTCGTCTGGATATTTCTGTGCACCGGGAGCTCAGTTTTTTGTTGTTTTTTTTTGCTTTTTGTTTTTAAGCAGCAGAACTCACAATTATAAAAGAGGAAGTAAAAGTGAGGGATTTCTTGCAATAAAGAAACATTTTTGTAGCTTCCTTTTCTCGCAGGATCGGTCTGGTTACTGCGGCTCCGTTAGAAAACTGGAGGCAGGGTAATCCGGAGTGAAGACATGACAGTGTGCCGCAGTGTTAAATTATTGTGTCTGACACTGTTTGCTGTTTTAGCCGCATGATGGGATTCACGGGGATTTAACGGCAAGTCTTTTCAAGGAATGGTGATTTCACAACAACAGGGTGGCATATTCATTTATGTATGTAACAATAAAAAAAAAAAGAAAGAAAAAAGCCTGCAGCTGAAACTTTCCTCTCACTGAAATAATTTATGCTTTGATACAACTTTTAAAGTGTCGGCTTGTACTGAGCAGTTTTGTTTAAACAAAGTCAAAGCGTGGGGAACTTCGGTCTTGTGTTATTCAGCCTGGCTTTTGGCAAATCTTGGCCCTGCATGTTCTCCGTGCTTCAGCGCTCAAATGGGTCTTGGTTGTTGTTTTACAGAACTTTATCATGGCTCATTTATCATAATCAGGTTTGTTGATGGAGGGAGACAAATGAAAACCATGAACTCTGTGAGTTCTTAAAGCCATCTTATCTTAACATGGAAGCTGAGCAGTCCCAGCTCGCATTAAAAACCTTTATTTAGATAAAAAGCTAAATTCCTGAGAAACCAAACAGACCAGTTTTTTTTTTTTTTTGGATTGATTTGTAGTTTAGTTGTAATAAACTCAACACATTTGGTACACCAATCCACAAATATACATGTAACCTAGACAAAACCTACGCCTATCCATAATAAATTCTCGCGTTACTCAAAAAAATAAGTAAATCAAGAGATGGAGAAGCAAATAAAGAAATAAAAAACGGTGCCCATACAATTACACACTCTAATGACAAAAGTGTGCATCTCTATCACAGCCCAGGTTTCATACATTGCCCCCCCACATCCTCCTGTTGAATGTTGAAGTAAGTTAACATTTATAATATTTTTAAGGAAATTAATAATGGCTCTCCTGATTTCATCGAATATGTGCGGTTTGAGTCTGATTATATACGGAATGTTTTTTCCATATACAGTCCAGGACATCTCTTTAAACCACAAACCGTTTTGTGCACTATGTATTTTTATCTATCTTTGAGCAAATGTCCTTTTTGCTTCTAAGTTACTTATATCTACACATTTCTGAACTTCTATGGTGATGGAAAGGTGTGTGAATACTTTAACTGGTGATAATTTATGATTATTGGAAAGGGTGTTAAAAAATCTTTTACCACTCCATGTGTCAAGTATGAATTAAGTTTAGAATTAACCATGAAGGGAAGCCCAGTTTATTTGGCAGTCTCGGGTTTAGAATAGATGATATATGCACAAATATAAATTTTTACTTGATGGCATGAAACTGACTTGATGATGATCGGCATTAAAACCTGAATACCCGATGAAAATGTACCTCTTCGTTCTTTTCAAACCATCTGGTTTAATGTATGCAAAACTACAGTGTGTGGTGGAACTCTACGACTCGGTTCATCACCCACTCAACCCTCAAGCATTATGACTGTGGATAACAAGGTCGTCTATGACATTTGCTCGCAGGAACTCACAATACATACATCAACAAGAACGAGTCGATCAGTCAGAGTTTTTTCTCCATCTCTGCTTGGTACCATATGAAACGTGGTAAATCAACAGGAACTCAATCGTGAAAAATGCCCAAAATTATGAAAGGCGGCAATTGTATTACAGAGTAAAAACATCTCTGTGGACCGTTTCAATGAAAGCAAAGCATATTTTTTTAATATCACCAGCCTCTTGTGTGGAGGTCTGTATGGTCGTGCTCATCTTCAGGCTGATCTCGGAACTAACAGGAAAAACTATTTCTTTGTACTTTCTTTGATTCACTCTATTTTCCCCCTATTTTCTATGCATGTTGATGAATGGCGTTCATGAAGGCCAAGGATAAGCTCACACGTCTTCCCATCGGCTTTGTATGCTGTCGCACTACCTCCAGCATTTGGCCTGTGTTTTGTCTGCACACATGCTTGGGAAAAGCAGCGGGCAGACTTTGTTACTTCTTACTAAAAATAGACTTTCTGTGGCCAATTTAACACATTTAATGCAAAGCCGGACAGCTCGTGGGGTCGTGTCTGTGCTTCTTCATCCCAGAATTGTGTCCTACCCTTTTAAAAAGCAGAGCAGGAAATGCTTTATCGGTAATATGTGTATGAAGAATGAGGGCAAAAACGGTTTACCATCCTGCTTGGGTTCCTCATGAACAAACTCACAGTGGAGGTCTCATGTTCCCGTAGCTCTTGCAGAACAGTAATGTTGGCCCTGGTGGGCCGTCCCCCCATGTTGGCTCCCCTGCTCAGCAGCAGATAAGAGAAAGAAGCCATCAGTACAAGGAGTTATTTGTTTTATTCATTACAAATTGGAAGCCTTTTCTCTAAAATTGTGCCAGAGCTTATGTTAGGATGCCGTTTCTATCTTCTCCATATCGCTGCGGTGCATTAGCAGTAATGACTTAATTTGTCTTTCACACCCCCTACTAGCATTGTGCTTCGCTCCGGATGAGCTAAAAACCTTGTGGAAAGCAAATGGACTCAAATGGCTTGAGAATAAACAGAAACGCTGTTTTGTTCGAGCAGTGGTTAAATGTGCGATTGTACGGGAAGTCGGTGCACTTCAAGGTTCCTGTGGGGGTTTATCCAGTGACCAAGAATTGCCAAATGGCAACATGACGATCAAAAAAAAGTTCTACCTGTGGCAAATCACAAAGTGTTTTTTTTTTGCACCGCCTAAACTTTTTGATCAAGGTAAGGATGTTTTCAACCAATCTTATGCAAGGTCTTTCTTCTTTCTGGGCGAATAAAAGGTCAAAGCTCCTCTGCGAATCAGTCGGGGGGGGGGGGGGGGGGGGGGGGGGGGCAACAGCAAGGCCTCGCAATTTGAGACAACCTGGTAATCACACAAATGACTCTCCTCCCTGTCTCCCGGTGAGCACGCTACTCTTACTTTCCTCGCTCTCTTTCATGTGTGTACGCCAGCCGTCGGCGTCCATGCGGACGCCATCGGGGAAAGTGTCCACGTGTGTGCGTGAAAAGCATACGAATTATTTGTATGTGTGCAAGTATTGTAAGCAATCATTGCAAACACGTGGCCTTTCGTCCTCCCAGGTGGATTAGTGCGCTGATTAGTTCCAGCTCTGCCTTTTAGGAAGGTATTATTACTTTATACTTAGTATTCTACGCGGAGACCCAAATCTGGTTTGTTCTGTCTCTTTCTCTTCCAGTGGCTCAATCTCCACACCCAGGAGAAGTCTTATTCTTGCCTCTGTAGAAGCCCACCAAAAATCTCCTTTTAAGTCTTTTTTTTTTTTTTTATCTGTGAATAAGCTTTAGTCTTAAATCCTTTTGCTTTGCTCTTGACAGTTTCTTTGACTAAACTGAAAACTACTTGGTTCAAGGCCAAGAGGGCATCAATATAACATGAGCTTACAAGTTAACTCTTATATTTGGTCATATTGTGTGTGTGTGTGTGTGTGTGTTGTGCGTTCTCTCATCAAGACTATTGTCCGCCCGAGGCGCGACGAGAGCGAGCCGATTGCTTATATATGCGACAAACTTAAACTCCAGTTTGCGGTGAACTTTGCCCGTCACTTTGGAAGTTAAGTTCCGAAGAATCCACTTCAACACAGCTGCGCGAGTGTTCGTCCAAATGAAGAGGACTCGGATTGTTATCGGACCTTTTGGCAGCGTTGTCATGTCCCATCCGCTTTTAGCTCCGCAACACGCGACCATCGATCTCCTCAGCAGCGCAGTTCATTCCTATTGATCGTTTCTGAACTATGATGAATGTCTTCCCCGCTGAGGTTAAGTCAGATCAGATAGCAGCAAGAGACTCAAATTTGTCACTTTTATCTGTGACTCATATGTCACATTTATTGTCTGTAATTTATGCAAGAAAGATTTATGTGTCCAGGAGTTTTAATGCTGGCCAGTATTTTATTTTTTTCTTCATCCCCCCTTTTCACCTTTAGCACTACCTTGAATTATTATTTTAGTATAAATTTAACGACGTGCTGACATCTTTAGAGAATTCGATCTATATTAACTTGTTGCAGATGAGTCTGTTGCATCTGCTGTTCCACCGCACTGTAATAGTGTCACTTTGACATTCAGATCATCTGACTTTGAAGGCCTTTTAAACCAGTGAACTCACTGTCCTGTTCACAAAGCCTTATGCAGATAACTGCAGCTTTTTTTTTTTTTACATCTGTTGAATTATCTATTGTTATTCTTATTCCACTTCAAGCTGAATAAACAGTCTTGATAAAGGGACGCACATGGTCAGCAGCGGAGTTCAAACATAATTCCCATTTAGTACTAAAAGCCTTTAAGTGTGCCAAGAACTTATTGCCGTGGCCAATGCACTCCAAGAGCCATTACCGTTGTCTTTTTGTCTTATTTATGCCCGATTTGTACCCTATTTTCCGAAAGTGGTGTCATGAATTGAGCCCACAGACCAGACAATGCTGCACACATTTTGTGAGGTTGAGTTAACTATCGCTGCTATTTCCTGTTCCCATCTGCCAGACATGTTCTTCTGCGGCTATACCCCACATGCTTCAAGATTTGACATGCTGGAGATGGTTTTCTGTATTTGCGGTACTCGCCCTATTCTTATCGGTGCCATCAGTGATCAGTCTTTACTCTGAAAGCTGCTGCTCACCAGATATCTTCTCTTTCTCAAACTTTTCTTTGAACACACAAGATGATTTTTCATGAAAATACTAAATATCGGCAGTTTAAACAGTACTCTGAACCACTGTCATGTTCAAAGTTAAAAAAAAAATATATATATATATAATTTTTTTCCATCTTCAGAGAATATCTGGTTATCGTTTAGCCCATTTAGAAATTTGATTAGATGTTGATTGCAGAACATGCAGTAACATCGACCAAACGGGTATCAACGCTGAAATCTGTCCATTGTGGAGGGAACTCTTTTTAATTGTTTGTGAATGACACATTCATGGAGACGGCATCGGTGCAAATTTGACTATTTTCAACCTGAAGCTCTCCACAGGAAAGGAAATTGAATAAAAGTCTCTGCCCTCGCAGACATAACTCTCGATCAAACCTCATACAACTCTCAATCAAACTATCCATCACATTTTACAACCTCTCACAATTGGATTATAAATGTGCATAAGAGCCACTAAGGGCTGACAAGACGGATCTTCCCGGGCTTGTATAAACGGTCCAGGAGCCAGGTTATATGGCTCTGTTTGAGGAGGTAATTTAGGTTGAGTGTTCCTGCGATGGGTTCATTTGCTACGGGTCACTGGGGGATTATGACTGTTGGCCTGTACATTGTTGACTAGCGACCCCCGTGGCCTTACAGGATTGCTGTCTGTTATTACAGCAGTCTTTTGTGAGGGGATAAGCACAAGCAGACGCAGACAAAAGTGTACAGCACACAAACTATAATATGGGATTTTTTCTTTTTTTTTTTCTTTTTTCCCCGCGCGATTCTCGCGGTCCTCAATCCTGCAAACATATTCTCCACTTCCATTCGATCTATATATTACAGTTAGCGTCTGTGTTGGACAATAAACCCAGCAGTGACCTGTGCCCACGCCATCCATCTCGATTAGGTTTTAATGAAGTTTGAGGGACGAGGCAGCGCCGTGCGAGTGTGCGACTGCACCCAATGTACAGCACAATTGCACCTGAGCTGCGAGGCAGCATCACGCCGCTGAAATGTGTCCTTTTGCTCAAAAAGCTCTGTGAAAGTTTTCCGCCCACTTCCGGAGCTCACCAGCCTTTCTCCGTCTCTTCCCGCAGAGCGCTCGCTTCTACAAGGTCACCACTGAGAACTACCATAAAGCCGCTGATGACGTGAATGCCAAATTCAGGTACGTTTCCACGCGGCGCACCGGAGGTAGATCATTCATTTAAAAACAACACTAATGGCGATTAAGCTTCATCTGGTAACACTCGACAATTATGAGCATAAATGAGCAACTGACTGATGATCTGAAAATGAACTTAATTAATACATTTCAAAGGAGGGGGGGTAAGATATTGGGGCACTTACGACTTATTTAACGCAGTCTGAAAGGTTATGAAGATATTACAGTTAAAGAGGTCTGGGGAAAACAGCATCAGATCTGACGGGCATTTGAACATTTATATATATACATACACATCACTACAGTGCCACTATATTAATTATATATATATATATATATATATATATATATATATATATCAGGAAAATCTACTTTGAAGCTACGTGAAGCAACATCTGGATAAGCAGTTGTATTTTGAAATAAAAATCCCCAAAGGCTTGTATTTAAGGAAAAAAAAGAAGAGAAAGGTATTCAATCTTAACTCCTTTCCACCCCTGAAAAGCAAAAGTAAAAAAAATTAATAAAATAGTGACTAGTTTCTTTTATTACCTGTTTTCTGCAGGGATTATATTATCATTTTTGTTTTGAGTTCTCCAAATGTATTTCTTTCTTTCTAACGAAGTTCTGACACCTCATTCTGACACTACATTGTATTATTGTTTCTGGTAAGTTTTTCTTGTGTGATCTTGTTGTATTGTCTGTAAAATGACGTCTTCACTGAAGGTTATCAGTCTCGGCGGAGCAGTGAATGTGCTATTGAATTATCCCGGCCACAATCTAACCTACGTCTTTCAATCAGAATCGCATTAGCATGACCCATTAGCTGATGTTGTGGTTGACTAATAACACCGACTGCATACAGATCAGAGCTGATAACGCTTGTGCTCTTTTGTTATGTGTCGGAGGAGGAGTTATATTTATTTCAATCAATGGATTAATAATTCCATTCTTTATGAAATTAGCTGCGTTTTCACGACAAGTCTTATAGATCATGCCTCTGCTGCAAAAATAAGGCTCGAATTGTAAATTCCTTTTAATCGTTTTGGTTTTTATGTCTAAAAAAAACCCCATTGTTGAATGCACCGTACAATAATCTCTCTGCGTATATAACACCATACGTCTTCTAAGTTACAAGACAAACCCCCTTGCAGGCAAAGGAAAAAAAAAGTCATCAATCAGGTAACGTTAAGCATCCGAGCTGTGATGGATGTAACGTATATGTAACTCAAGAGGATGCAGAATCCCGACCCGCCCGCGTTCCATCTGTCTTTTTAATAAGAGGCCATTAGGCTCCATAGTAATGTGGAGAAAGTGGATGAGGAGCCTGCAGGAGGTGGGGCAGGACCGGCCCCGGCTCTGAGCTCTCCTCCGGGGAGGCCCGGCTGATTGTGTTAGCTTGTCATTAGCCGGCGCTAACACTGGGATCATTGTCTCCCTTAGAAATGCTGGAAAGTGATTAGCCTAGCCCACCAGGGGTTTACCGCGAGACTTGTGGAAGCCAGAGAAGAGACTTCCCAAATCACATTAAAGAAAGGGAAAAAAAAACACTGTGGAATAACATTAGCGCAGAATGACAGCACTAACTGCAAGCGAACACTCGGCTAATGTGCAGGCGGTCATGTGACCCAAGATATTTTTTTATTTTTTTGCACAGAATGCAGTGATTGGTGGATTTGATTATAGGAGATGCATTAGCAGAGTTGGGACTGGATTACAGTGGTGGAGATCTGTGTCCACACGTGCATAGTTGTGTGTGTGTGTGTGTGTGTTAATGAAATGGCGGGAAGGTCTGGTGTTACAAGACGGGAGCAGGGACGCATTGAGGGGATCAGAGCAAAGGGTTAATTGGATTTAGCAGGGAGTGTTTTGCCCCTCCTTGTTTTCATGTGTGAGTTCATGCCTGATGGTGGATGTTCCTATGCTTCCATTGCTGAACAGCATCTTTCTTCAAAGCTGTGTCTCTCATGACAGAGACCCTTCCAAGATAAGATACTATCTCTGCCCTCTGTTGAGTAATAAGAGGAAATAGTTTTTTCGTCTCACGGAGGCTTTTGATTTCCTCGTAGTTAAAAATGTCCCCTTGAGATAAAAAAAAAAAAAAGAGGCGAGTTCCTTATCCATACTTGATAGAATTACCATTTGTTATGTTAATGTGGGAGTGTTCTAAAATGTCTGAGACGACATCTTTCTTAGGATGTCTTCATTTCCCCACTTCAGCTCATGTCAGTGTCACTGTAAAGAGTGTTCGGGCAGATATTAGGCCGCAGTTTATTATAATCGAGGGACCAGACGGAGCTGTCTGTCATGAGTTATAACGGCCTAATATATATACCTTTGTAGGTTATTTTACAAAGGGTCGTGGTGAGGGTAACGGAAAACGCCATCCTTTTTTAAATTATGAAAATTAATATATGCACTTAGATTGCACCTTTACAAGTCAAACCCGAGTCACCAAGATGAAGATGCATTATAATACCGATTCAAAATATGATTTAAAAGAAATACATTTTCAAACTACAGTATCGCTCTTTTTTTAAATCCAGATTTTTTGGAATCGATTCCTTCTGATAGCGAGCACCAGAAATAATTACCTTGGTTTAAAATGGGATTTGAAATTAAAAGGATTGGTTCGTGACCAGATATTGTGAGCAAACTAATAATTCAATTGAATTGTGCCGACATCAGAATGACTATTAACTCGTATCTCCGTTTTGAATATGTCCCTCAACAAGGAGTAATAGTGTTTCCTCTATTGAGTGAATTTCATTACAGATTGTGTTACACCCAAGTTAACCGTGTAATTTTCAAAGGTGGTACAAATAGGTTTCAGCAGGTAGCCAAGGCAGACGTGCTGCCATCCATTGCGGTGGCGCGCCGTGGTCATTTTCCTTTGCGATGTTGAAAGAAATGAATTAAAGCGAGAGAGGCGGAGGCTCCGGGGAGGGAACGGCGCGTGTTTGTGTGCAACATGAGGCCGTGTGTTTGCGAATGTGTGCAGTACAGCTGTTCCTCGCCGTTCTCCCTCAGTATTCCCGCCAGAGTTTTCCCGGAATGATGGAGCTCTCCCAACCGGAACGCCACTGCATCACTTTGACCTCATTACATACACACACACACACACACACACACACACACACACACACACACACACTTGCATATCTATAAATGGAACGACGGTATTTGTACATCTGGACTTTCCGATTTTCTCTCAGATTTTTCAACATGAGAGCAGAATGACAAGTGTTTTGAGCTTTTCGTCACGTTGCACTGGGGTCAATATAATTGATGTGCGACGAAGTAAAACTGAGAATCAGCTCCTCTTGTGTCTTCATCATAAACGAGAGGTCAAACGTAGAAAAGACGTTTTTCTCACGTTATACATTAACCACAAATATCTTTTTGAACACAAGCACATACAATCAAAGCTTTCCCCCCAAGACACTCGCTATAGATAAGAGTGGAAAGGCGACTATCTGTGTGCGTCTTGATTTATATGCTGCCACATTCACCACTGGTTGTTTATCCAAGCGCGGTGTGTTATCACACTGTCCACCTCTGAACGTGTGACCTTTACTGTGCTACATGCATGTAAGGGCGCATGTGGATGAATGCATTTATGGAGGCGCTCGCGGACACACGTGTGCCGGGTGAATGTGGACGTCGTTCGGCTACAGTGACCCCCGACGGGGGCTTAAGTTTTTTTGATGTCAGGTGACAGGCATAGAGGAGAAAGATAGATGTGTGATTATTCGAAAAGATGGAATGAAAGCGCGGTGGTGCAGGCCTAATCCCCCCTGTCAGCGCTAACCTTTGACGGGGCTTTGGACTTCTTTGTTGAGGCCGGTCACTGTCTGTTTGTCCGGCGTCCCGATGGGCTGGAGACGTCACATAATGGCGAAGAGGTTTGGACTGACAAGGCTGTGTTATGTTAAAGGGTAACAATCGTGCTCATTTTTAAAATAAATGGCTTTTGGACTTAACAGTGTCGGTTTCTCATGAGTGAAAACATTGGGAGGAAACGATTTCAACCACAAGTCATTTATTTATGAGTAACTTCGATTTAATGTCCAAACTACCAGAACATATGTTTTTTAACAATGTGACTTAATTTTTTATTTTATTTTTTAAAGATCTTGGAAATATACATGACTTTACTTTTGTATCGCTCGTTTATGCGGCTCTTTACTTCGCCTTGCACCTGAAACGAGATATTTCAGCTTCTCTCTTTTTGCATGTCAGTTTACAATCCTGTGTTCTTGAAATGTAACATCCGCTTCAACAAGATAGCATGATAATTAATTCTTTACATGACAAAAATAGGACTTTTCTCAAAGTAATTCATCAAACGTGGTCATTATTTGACACCAGATATATATACCATAATTTCCGGACTATAAACCACTACTTTTTCATACATTAAAACCCTGAGGCTTAAATAATGACATTTAGGGTTTTTTATGGGTTAACGAGCTTCATCCCGCCAATACATTTAGCCTCGTCACATCAGACCAATGAAATTGCCTGACAGGTCACAGTAGACCAATGAAATAGTTCTTATTGGTCTGGTTGAATTACCTTTAAATCATTGTTTTAAAAAAACACAAAAACTTATAAACCAAAAATATCTCTGTGAATTCCTGTCGTTACAACATAGACACCAGCGGCCTATCGACAAGTCTATGTGTATTTTATTTTCCTTTTATTTTCTTTTTTTAATTTTCCTGCCTTTGTTGTAACTATATGAATATAAATCTGATACCATTGGTAGCCCCCCCCCCCCCTACATGGTGCCATATTCATAAGAAATATGCATTTGTTGGATGAGCAGCAGAGCTTACTATGTCGTTTGACACTTTATTTTGTTTCTGGACTTTAGAGGAGCTTCCACCTACATAATTCGGCTCATCCCACTAATGCGCGTTGTTTAAAAATGTGGCTCCATTCAAACAGATGAAACAGACATGCGCTTACTTCCCGTCCGTGGTTTAAGACGCGCAGAGGATCTGCCATTCCCTCACTTTAAGCAATCTCATTTGTGGCATCACGATGCATTCCTCTGCTTTCATTCGTGCATTTTGTGCATGCAAGCCAAACATTTTCTTACTTTGGCGCATACAGTCCGTCATCAGCAGTAAAATCTTATTTTAATGTGTCGCTTCACTGTCACTCGTCTCCTCTCGTCCCTGGGGCTACACACTCACTCCCTTTGCCTGTTGTCTGAATAAATCTTTTTTAATTAAAAAAAAAATGTAATCCAGTCGACAAAAACAGCAGCCACACACACACTCACGCAAGGGTAGAATGAGGAGGAGTGGAGCAAAACTTGTTGAATGTTAATAGATCATTGTTTTTCTTCACAACACTGCTGTGCTGCACGGCCTCGGTCAAGAGACCCCACCTGCCACTCAATGAGGTGTGGGAGAAGGTAAAACCCACTCACTCTTGACCCTCGTCCGACCTCTTCCAACCACAAAAGCTTGGCGATAAACAACTTGAATAAATTAATCAGCACTCCACTCTGTTACAGATTTCTTCTCTCAACACAAGTATGTTATTACCTTCGCCAGCGAACTTTGGGCCAAGGAGGTTGTTTTCGTCTGCGTGTGTTTATTGGTTTGTACGTATCTATGTATTTTAACTTTTCGCAAAGACTACTCGCCTGAATTGCATGAAATTTTCAGGGATGGTTTGGCATCATCCAGTGACCAAGCGATCAGATTTTGGGATGTTAATGCCTAACCGTTTCTGAATAAACCCCCCAAAACGGCAAATTAATGTCCCATACAAAGTGGATGTGAGAGGCACCTTAATGGACATCAGTTGCCATGGAGATGCTCCCTGTTCAGTGTTTCGCACAGTGACGTCGCTACCTGATCTACCTATTTCGCATCGATATGAGCTAATGGCTATCATACTAGCAATGCTAACTCATTTCCGCAAATCAACGTGGCGTTGGCGTCGGTCTGCGCTCTACCGAGCGTCGCTCCAGTTGTCAAATTAGTCCGTAGTGTTTATAGTTCCCAGCTGCTTGCGTGACTGCACCCATTTATTTCTACATTTCTTACATTTAACCAAATGTCATCGAGATTTTTGGCAGAAAATAGTCTTTTTGCGCAGCCTAATGCGATTCAATAGACGTGCCTTCCACAAAGCACCGCTGTGCTGCTGCATTGAGTCCTTTGGTTTATTGTACTGAAAAGGATAAAAAGCCCGCTGGAGGAAATCCAGCAAGATTTCCTGCAAAATCCACCCTGCTGCTTCAAGATGTAAATAAGGTGCCGAGGCAGATAGAAGCTTTCCATTTTCTTGGCAGTTCTCCTGTTTGTGGAAGGGATAATACTGATGTCCCAAAATTAACGAAGTAATGATTTATTGATGTTTAATTGCACTAAGCTGCACATTTAATTACACAAAAATGACAGGAATTAATTTAGAAGGGAGATAATTGCCAAGTGCTTAACTTGTAAGTATCGAAGTGGGTTTTTTTTTTTTCTTTCTTCTTGCTCCTGTGAAGTAGTCGCCGAGGTGGGACTCGCTGAGCTGCACGCTGACCCTCTGTCAGGTGAGGGCGAAGCACCATTCAGTAGCTAGGCAACCCGGGCGCAGGGAACAAGATGGTGGTCAGCTGAGGAGACAGAAGTCAATAACTGCTTTAAAAGCTCCTCTCCTGGTCTTAAGAGCTTCTCTGTGCCGGCTGTAAAAAAGCACACACAATCCAAGGGCCCTGCGTGGGCACACATACACGCACACATGCACACACGCACACACACACACACAAGCACACGCACACACTAATCTGAACACTTTTTTTAGATTTAGTAACTCTGCGCCCCTGAAAATGGTTCTGAAAGCTACTCACAACTTTTCTCCCCCTCCCCCTGTGTAGGATTTATGTTTTTGTTTTTGTTTTATTTAATATGATGACAAAGTGTAATTGAGACACTTGCGGACATTTTTCATGTCATTACTGATAAATATTTTTCTTTTTTTTTTTTTTTCTTTCGGAATTTCAGAATGTCAGTGTCTTATCAGGAGGGTCAAAGAGGGCGCGCTCCCCTTTCGCTTTCCTCTCATCCCTCTCCGCCTCCCTCAGTGCTCACTTAACCCGGGAACAGTGTTTTCCGTCTTAATTTAAATCTCTTTCACTCACTCGCTCTTCGTTATTGTCTGCCTCTGCCCCACTCTTTTCAGGCCCCCTCTCCAATCTTTTGGCGGTCTTTCATCCCCGAATCTCTCGGCGTCTCGTCCCCTCTCCCCATCTCTCTCTATCTCGCTCTCTCTCTCTCTCTCGTTCCATCTCTTATCCACGCTGATGGATTTCACTGCAGGGGGTCACTCAGGTCTGCTTTTAAAAAGCAGCGTGAGCCAAATGTGTGTCATTTTTCTCCCTAACTGGATCATTTGTATTTATTTGCTTCCCTTATTACTGACGCCCGCCTTAACTAGAGAGAACATGAGGGCTTTTCAAGGGGCGGCCGTCACCCGCCCCTTAACCCTGTTAACCCCTGAGTGGACCTAAATGATGATAAATAGACAATGCGGTGATTAGGAACTCAACCTGCTCGCCGGAGAGCGTAATCCATACTTTTGATGGAGCTACAGCATATGTTGTTTGTGAATTTGCGTGAAACATGTTGTCTATGCTCTCTTTCAACTTCTAAATTCAAATCCTAAGATGGTTTGTACATAACAAGAGAAATTAAAGCGCTAAATGTTGAATAGAAAATGTGTCTCTACAATCAAGTTAAATGCATTTATAAAGATCTTTGTCAGAAGCTTGAAGTTTAGCGTTTTAAACCTCATTGTAGTAGTCTTCCACTGTATTTAATAGTTTTTACAGCGTTAACCCTAAGGTTTGTAACCTTTTTTTGCCCACAATATAAAACTATATTTAACGTTTTAAAGTTCCTCAGTTCAGTTTTAAGACACTTTGACTGGTACTTCAATTATCAGTTTTAACTCGAACCAGCAAACTTGATATAACCCTGACAATATAAGTGCTTTTCTCCTCAAACAACAAATTAATTCAATAAACAACTTGGTGTTTTTTTTCACTTCTCCACACTAAGGTGTTGTGTTAACAGTGATATGACTCATACGTTTTAAGCACACTTCCTTCAGTCCTATTCTTTTCATCATTTCAACTTGACTCAAGTTAAAGTGTCTATAACTGTAGTTTCCACGTCTTGCTTGTCGTTGAAATGTTCGGAGCTTGATATCTTGAAGACCGCTCTTGCTAATCAGTACAAGTTTATGCGCTGAAATTGTGATTAAACTCACTGTTCTTGGTAAGAGTAGTGTGAAGGGGTTTAAATAATCAACATTCCTTTAAAAAAAAAGAAAGAAAAAAAAGAAATCTTAGTAATCCTTCACTGTATTTGCCATTGATTGTTCTGCGATTGACTGATGAGCACCGCTGCCGTTGCAGAACTCTGAGCAGTTTTATGTTATTATATTGCCCATTACCACTCAGTCAGTTTTGTTTCACGCTCTGCCCCCCTCGTTCTGGCTTTAAGATGCCTTTTACATAAAAACTTTTACAACAGTCCTCCGTAGTCATTTTGTGCAATCAATGGCTATTTCTTCAGGAGGGAGTTTAATGTTATTCACTGCCGGAGCGGGCATCCTTCAGTGTCTTCCCGTTTCTTCACGTCCCCATGTTCTCCCTCCCATCGCTCGGCTCGGAGTTAGAATCTATCGTGAAATTATGACGGATGAATATACCTGTTTCCACGTGTGTCCCGCACTTTGTTGGGCTATTGAAGCGTGCCGTATCGGTAACGGAGATCTATGAATGTCATTTTATTGCACAGCTGCAGCAGATGGCAGTCATGGTCGATATATGTTGCTTTTTGAAAAATGGACTGGATCCCGATTCCTACCTCGTGACGTCTATCGGCATAATACATGCATATTATATGGAAATCCAGACATCCATCTCAATACGTCCCCCGACTTGCAGTCAATATGTTATTTGAAGAATGTCGCCTTTGGCCGTAAAGCCGTCGGAACACGTCACCTCGGTGGGAAATGTGCTGAGTTGTGCGGTGAGAGGAAAAAAAGGGTGGAGGGGGGGGGGGGGGATTGTATTAAATGATATAGGGACACCTTGAGGACGAGACGGACAGTGAGAGGCAGCGAGCAGGTGATCTGTTCTGCTTTATTACATGTTAAGAGGGACACGTTCACTTCCCCAGATCACTCCTGCCCCTCACACCTTTTCTTCGCTCCTCGAGGAGAAAACTTCACAACAGACTTTTCCCCTGCTTCTAAGACACTTCTCCTCTGTGCCATTCTTTCTCCTTTCTTTTTCCCCAGAGCCTCGCAAATACACATGGGGCCATCTTTTTCTCAGTTTCTTTAAAAACACATCTTCAGGATACTCACCCTTGCTGTCCGCTGTCCTTTCCCCTCCCCTTTTGTTTTTTTTGTGTGATTTATGACACAAAGCAGAGAAACTGTAATGTAGATATCTTAACCAGAAGCACTCCTCTTTTTCATTCTTGACTCTATCGGTGCATCAAGGCTATAGGGGCTGCGTTTGTGTTGGGGGTTGGTTTAAAAAAAAAAAACTTGTTATAGAGACCTTTACTACTCCTGATGGCACAGTTCGAGACCCCCTATATGACTGTTTAGATTTACTGTCCCCGGGGTGAATGAGAGCAGCACACATGCCTATGCTCACACACCAACTGTATCTGGGCTCATAACTCTATTTATTTCACCGTCTCCTACCACAAGGAGTTTTTATTAAATATCCCACCAACCTCGAGGGAACAAGAAATAAAAGATAAGACGTAGTTGTTGGAAAAAGGTACAGAGAAAATAGCAGGATGTTTGACATTTATTGATAACGGCTCGATGTATAGCCTGCCAAGTTTAAAAAAAAAATATATATATATATATATATAATCAGATAATTTTGACGTTTTGGCATTTTTTTTCAAGTTTACTTGTTTGTCCGTGTTAAGTGGCATTGAGGCAGTAGTGTGACATACTAAACTCAGATTGCATAGAGATTTGATGAATTTTCTTTTGAAATTTTCTGTAATTGGAGCACTTCTGTGATTATTCATTGGTTGTGAACGTGCATCTCTCGGCGAGTCCTAACAAGCTTTGAAACACTGACATTACTGTAAAATTGCCAATCTGGCTATTTCACTTCATAAGAAAATATGCAGCAAATTCAAGATGGTCAGTCTGTTTCTGTTGGTTCAACATGGTATGACCTATAATCCAAAAATACTCCATCCCGTTAAAACCCAAAATACCACCATGCCTCAGGCCTTCTCTCCCTTTTTCATTTCCCTTACTTCACTTAACCACAATTAATAAGAAGTTTTGCTTTGGGAATTTCATGCCCTGTTTATAAACGTCCTGCTTCTCGTGCTACATGGGAACTGCATGATTCATTGTTTTTGAGACTATATTTATAACGATTCCCACAGTGGCTGTGTTCCTACATTGCTGCTCTAAACTGCTGATAGTTTAACCTGTTTGAACAACTGAATCTTTTTTTTTTTGAGGCACTTGATGTGGTCTTATTGTGACACATTGCTAATTGGAGTTAAACACAAGCAATGACATCCCCCTTCTTGTTTGCTCTGCAGTGGTTTTAACACCCCAAAAAGGAAAACAATTGACGGGTACCTGAGGCCACAGGCTGACCTGAAAAACACAAAGGTTTTCTTTTCAGATAAGTTTCATACATTGGTACGTGACAGTATAGCAGACGCACCATCGTAAATGACATGAGGGCATTTAAATTAAAAACTTGAGAGGAAGGAGGGCAGCTTGGAGTCTTTCCTTGCCGTCTTTGTCCTGCTGGAAACAGAAATTTAGCATTAATCTTAATGATAGATGATGGAGGATGCGGCGTGCCGCCGCAGAGTGTGTGTGACAGTGTTATTGTCTCCGTGATTAACTCAACCATCGTCTCGGCCTCCTCTCCCCTCAGAGGGAACCGGAGAGCAAGCAAAAAATAGACGTAGCACTGTTTAGTTCCTCATCAAGCAATGCTCTTCATTTCTATCCACCCTCCCTCTGCTCCGTGGTTGTTTCTCTCGTTCGCTCTCAGAGGCCATTACTGGTGATAAACACCGTGGTTAGTATCAGCAGGATGCACCTGGCATTAAAGCAAACGCTTAAGAAAGTAATTAGTGGGTGTATGTGGCTCGTCTCGTCCCTGTAGATGCCCATAGGCGGTGTAATAAATGAGCGCCAGCATCCATAGGAATAGGAAGGCAGAGATTTCTGCTGGCGCTGCTGTCATCGCTCAATACCCCGACGCAGAGCAATGGCCTTGTCATGCCTTCTAGCAAATGACTGAATTCCTCCCTGATGGATCCACAAATGCAGAACCCTTTTTTTTCCAACAGCATAATGTTCCAGTCTGCCCCTAAAAGTGGTAACTGTCAGGTCTTATTCAGAGTTTATTCCCGACCTGGAATCCTCCAAAAATCATAGACATGCCGTGCATTTTAGGGAACATAGTAGATGAAGCAATGGAGGCCACTCTCATGTTTGTACGGGGAATATTAGAAACACTGCCAGGGGCAGGTGATGTCAGCATAAAGCATGAAATGAGGCTCACCCATGCCACGTACAGCCGGCATCTGAAGGGTTTTAAATTAACATAGTTTACTTGGACTAATAAAGATTCTCCACAATTTTCTAATCTTTAAAAAAAAAAAAAATTATCATTAATCGGTAAGTGTGCCCAGTCCTGGATGGACGTATCGATTATTCTCTCTCATGCCTTAAAGGTATACGGACCACCACCAATGTTTACTCAAATTGTCAGTGACCAGCACTGACGAGGACTATGGATTTCTGCAGCACTCCTAACAAATATGACCGTGTGACGACGCCCGCATGTACACAACCCCACTGCACCAGCTTCCTGCTGCATTGCACCCCGTCTAATGACCCATGTGCCCAATCTTGCACTTTGTGTCCAACAGGGGGCTAATTCCTCTCTCCGGGGGGGGCACATCAAACATCTGATTGAGCCTACAGGGGCTCGTCTTTACCCCCCCTGCAATACTCCTTTGAGATCTCCCGAGTTGCTGACGGGCAAAAATCTCTTTGTCTTTGACACCCGTGCGAGGCGTGTTTAGCGGGGCAGATGGAGCGTCCTGGGCACTGGTGTGAGCAAAACGATGACACCGCCATTAGCATAATGGCCCAAGCATGTGCACGTGTCGTCATTATGGGTTTTTATGGGGTGTGAGGAGAGACAGACAAAAGCAGTTAGCGGCCAGGCGCGGGTACCAGTGCCGACGGGACGTCCCACCGCTCGCGTCGGCTAAAAGACAGCGACACCCAAAAAAAAAAGTCCCACTCGAAAGCAGTGAAGTTTAGCATAACATCTGTCTTCAGAAGTGCCTTCGCGTGCATCGTAGCAGCAGTAAAGCAGGTGGAGGTATCAAGGATGTGTTTGCACAGTGATATGTGGCAGATATATTCGCCATCGCACAACCCCCTTTCTTTTGTGTGTGTCGCAAGATGGAATTTTCTATTTAAAGCTAATGGCTACCCAGTTGGTAAATGCTTGAACACTTTCTGGGAGCCGTTCTGGATCAATGCATGGATTCCCTAATACCCAGTGGAGTGATCAATAGTTTCTTCAGTGAGTCCTTTTTTTTTTTTTTTTTTAAAGGGGCTTTGATTGGCAAGGAAGAAGAAGGAAAAAAAAAGAGATTCACCACTGTTATAGTTGGCTGCCTTGGTAGTTTTAAACCTCATCACCATTACCGTGGCATTGTTGCAGGTAGAGCATGTCGACGTTCTGCTGACGCTCTTCTCTCCATTTGCATCGCACATCGACCTGCAGCTTCTCGTCGGTACGGTCCCATGACACTGATGGATTTCTCTTTTCAGCGTGTGAAGCCATTGTTGGAAAACCCTATGGCCTATTTGTTATGTTGTAGTAAACACATTGGCATGTGGAGGCTGGACTGACCTTTGACTTTCCTCGGAGCAATTGCATTAATGCTGATTATCTTTTCAACGTTTTTTTTGGGGGGGGGGGGGGTAGAGGGAGAAAAATATGGAGACTGTACACGTTGCGAAACTTATTGAAATGTAAATCTTGAAACGTAACCCAGCTTAAAAAAAAAAGGTTTTTATTGGAATCCGTACAAACTACTTAATTATTCCTACATACTTTATAACTAAATTGCGATGCATGGTTTATATTTGTCATTTAATTTTGTTCTATTCTTTTTTTTATGATTAATTGGTCTGTTATAACTTATGTTGGGATCTATGTATAAGATTTGTATAGGTAGAACTTGTATTTATCTATTTATTCAAAATGTATACTGTACTTTTGTACGATTTTGTGTTTTTAATTGTTCACTATAATGTCATTATTTCATATTTTTTGTGGGTTTTTATTTATAAAAAAAAAAATTTAATCACCACAACAGAAATAAGTCTCATTTATGACTTTTTTTAGTGTCATTAAAAGGCTTAATATATATTTGTATGTTTTATTTTGTATGCACATGTAGAAAATCTGAATAAATTCATCCATTCATTCCCATCTCTACCTTGTTTCTCCTTGCCCCATCCTCCCACCCCATCCTGATCTTCAACATGTTGCCCCCCCCCCCCCCCCCACCCTGCTTTCACACCGTTTTGCTCCTCTATCTCACTCCCCCAGGAGATATGAAGTGTATCCTGTGTGCGCAGACCTGCAGGGCCAGATCCTCGCATGCTACAAAGAGAACGCTGGAAAAACCCTTAACTGCTCCAACATTGCAGCTCTCTACCTGCAGTGTGTCAACAATAACAAACAGGTACGTATTTATTGATGTCAGCCGTTTGTCTTTTAGCGTATTTCTTATCTCGCTCCAGCATGATTCGCCGCAGTCGTCACTTCCATCCTTCTTTTTTTTGCATAAAATTACATGTACAGATGTAGTGAAAATGATTAAAACCTCCTTAAGGCCCTTTACACACTCGGGGTGTGAAGAAGTAACGGCTCAAAAATGCTAAATACTCCCTCCCCGTGGGGAAAATTCACATTAAATCTCTTCATACCAGCAATGATGTGAAATTATGACAAATGTTCAAACAAAGTAGTTTGACAACACACCGTTCGCTTAAAAGGGATGTTTGGTACAACCAAACAGGGAAATAGACGTACAGCTCATTGGGAACTGGCGAAGTATTGTTTCTGTGTCGCGTCGGGTTGATTTCAGGTCGTTTTCCGATGTTTTTCTGTTGGTTGTTGATCGCCACGAATCCCTTCCACTGTGCAGCACAAGGCCACAGATTTTAAACCTCTATCCAAAATTTCCCCACGTTTTGCCAAAAGCACACAGTGAAATTAGTTTACGTTTAAGTATTTGATATAATGATGAAATTAGAAATGATAGAAATTCTCGGTAATTTGAAAGGCAAATCATGTTTTGAAGTGGTGTCTATTGCATCAACATGCCCATATGATGCTTCAACGATTCTTGTCTTAATGTGTCATCTCCTCATATTGAATTCCCAAACGTAATTTCATCTGGATGTAGTTTTTACATGAAGGATGACAAAGAAAATACACTAAAACATGCATGGAACCTTTATTTTTTTTTTCTCCTCCTCTTCTTGGAAAGAATGAGAAGTTTGCATATGCGCCTTCGTGGACAGACGATACGTAAGTTCTGGTGCTTCTTCATCTCCTCGTATAGATTTTAGCGGAATCTTGTGTTTGTGTTACAGAGTAGTCCCATGTGCCTTTTAGCTGCCGCATACGTCATTGGGCTCATTGATAGCTCCAGCAGAGAAACCATACCCTTTTTAGATGTCTAAATGAATTAATACACACTCCACACACACACTCACTCTCGCATCCATTTACATGCACCAGCCTCTTGCTTTTAGACAGGAGAATATAATTTCCAGTGGGTTACTGGCGCCGGAATAAAGCTCACTCTAAATAGGCCGTTTAAACCTCGCGGTCTATTTCCATAATACCTGCTGACACAGACGTTCCCCTCACTGTCTCTTTGTGTGTTTTTAATGCAATAAGACCAAGTCAGTAGCAGCTACTAGGTGGATATCCTTGTCCTTCCTGTGCTTTCTCCTTTCATTGTCAATTGCAAATGTTTTCCTTTACCGTGGCTCCCACAGTCACACACTGTATGGTACAACTAATGTCACTCAGGTTGATTTTAACTAGATTCCTCCTCTCTCATTTTGCATTACAGCTCATCCATTCCAACCCCAAAAAAACTCGATTTGCATTCATAGAGCCTTTCTATTAGATTTTTTTTTTTCCCTTACAGTTGCATTGTTTTCCTGGAAACTGAGTTTTGTGTTTGACGCTCGCTCTCGTGGGTATTAGTGTGAGATCTGAAAGTCAGATGCGGTGAGATTTTTTTTTTTTTTTTTTTCCAAGCTATACATCATGTATATGACACAATGTTTTATTCATCATGTGTACGTGTAGCTTAAGAGAGCTACCTGTAGCCCCGTCGAGATTCCGCGGCGAGCGTATGTTCGTGGGCCGGATGCCGTTGTATGATCTTTATAAATTGTTTGGAAGCAAGTCTTGAGACGGTATGGTAATCCGCTTGTGTTTATCACCCCGCAGCAATCACGGCACACTCCTGTTCGTCTGCGCTTATCTGTATAAGACTTGCCTTTAAAGTCATTAGGTGCAAAAAGAAGCGGTTCTGTGATAAGGCGTTAAAGGAATAATATGCAGAATTACACAGCCGACAAAAAAAAAATGTAAGGGGGGGGAGGAGGAGGATTGATATGAGCTGATGCAGCTTCATGATTAGGATGTTTACACAGCTTTATCACAGGCCCGCAGGAAGCCGCTCCGTGAACGGGGGAAGTCAAAGGACGTGACTTTGACCCGCGGAGGTCAGAACGTTCAAACGTGACCTCAACCAGACGTGTCTGGCGCTCTTTCCCCCTCCGCCGAAGACGTTCAACGAGACACCACGCATCCATCAGTCTCGACCGCCGAATCCCTCTACGTGTTGCGGCGCACTGCAGCCGATCCCAGCTGTGCGAAGGTCTCGTTTGGAATGAAAACGCATCGGGGTTCGTTTTTCGTTTCAGGAAATGTTCATGTTTACGGGGCGTGTTTCATAAAACGATGTCCATTTACAGGAAAGTGGCAGAAATGCACTAATGGGTGTAGTTTGCATTTGGAATGAAACACACACACACACACACACACACACACACACACACACACACACACACACACACACACACACACACACACACACACACACACACACACACACACACACACACACACACACACACACACACACACACACACACACACACACTTTCGCAGAGAACAATTCGCTATAAACACTGTCAACAGGCCAAGATGGACTGGGAGTCACGACACTCATTGGTCTTGACTCTCACATGAACTATTTACTGCGACCACGGTGCACATGCACAGTATAGCAGCGTTTTTATAAAGTTGTGTTTCCTCTAGTTCCACGGAGACGGAGTTGACAAAAACGTGCCTTTTCAGGACACACAAAACACGGCAAAAGGTTTGCCTTTTAATTTGGAAAATGTTGCTTTATTAAAGGAGCCTGTTAAAAGTTTAATTAACGGCTGTGTCCAAGATGCCACCTGATGAAAACGGGAAGCAGACGTCGCTTTTCCAATACTGACCCCTCAACTCGGACTGAGCCGAGCCGGAGGTGCCGGCGGCCTTTATCGCCGATAATTAGCCTTCCTATCGCCACAGTCAGCGATAACATTTAGACCCACTCTGGCTTCCTTTTGTGCCCTCTTTGCCCCGCCGCCATCCCTCCTTCACTCCCTCCGTCCACTATCCGTTCATCCCTGGTCACATTTCTAATGCATTCAACACTTAACAGGTCTGATAGCACACGGCGGGGAAAGAGGCAGTCGCAGGACCGATAAAGTCTCGTCTTCCTCTTCCTCCTCCCCCCCTTCTCTCGCTCTCCCCCTCTGAGTAGGACTTTATCACTCTACCCAATCTCTCCATCCACTGCTTGCCTCCTCATTCCTTATTCTCGCTGCATGACTGCCTTTTGCTCCCTATCTTTTCCGTCTCCACTTCGGTTTTTTTTCCAGTTTTTTTCTTTTTGCTCTGACCCTTCCATCCTCTTCCCCTCAAAGGGCCGAGCCAGAAACCCGTTTGTGGCTCCACATGGCTTCTGAAATGAACCTGCACCAACACACTCCTCCGTAAATCCTCCTCGTTGTGCGTTTCGTCGACTCATAGCATCGAATGTTGACACAGCTTATATATTTAGCTTTGATTTATCTGCTCGCTGCTGGAAACTGTGGTGATTAAGACTCTTTACTCGCATAATAGGTTTGCGTTTTGAAGAGGGAGAAGCCAGGAGGTCAGAAAAATGTTCCGACTTCTTTGTCGAAGGAAGCAAAGATGAAGGATAAATTGATATACAGCTTTGTTTTCGCGGTTTCTTTTTGCTGACCCGTGCCAAAAATGTTCATAATGATGAAAACTTAAATGTCACCCATGAACATAAGAGGCATAACCTGAATCTGGCCAAACTGACCATTCAGCCTTGTAGAAATGCACCCAGGCATCTTTACTTCACACCTGATAAAAACACTACAAGAGCTACGCCGATAACGAGCAGCGATCAAACACCCGGCGTGTTTTCTCTCTCTCTTAAATTTAAAACCTGTTCAACACGCCGGCTGAATTTCACCGCCGTCAGTTTTTGTACAACGTGGCATGAGGCCAGGATTTGCTGTGACGCTTAAATCAGCAGCTCAAATGAATGTAACTGATACCGAATGAATGGCGCCGAATAAAAGTGTCTAAATGTTACAGTACAGCGAAATTGTCACGGGGGCTGCATTTTATGCGGCTCGATTCATGTCACAGCCAATATGTGACCTATTTAAAGTGCTCTCTCTCTCCGTGGACGTTTCGGCTACAAGTGTTGGCATATTGTGGAGAAATGCTGTCTTGGGCCGACCGACTGTGTTTGTTTGGAGAGTAGATATTCCTCACCATCCTAAAAATGGGAATTATCGCATGAATCCAACAAAAAAATGGACTTTAAAGTCGATGCAACCCAATTCTAATGTGTGAACCATATTTAATTTGCTCCATTTTTCTTATATATGTAATTGTATTTCAGCCAAACAAGCAGAAAGCACAACGGTAAGCTTTGAGTTAATATTTTCAGTTTCTGAGATATTGATGCTATAAAAAAAAAGTGGTGTTTGTCTGTGAAAGCCAAAGTTGCATAAAAAGTTGTTACGCAACTATTCCACTGTTTTCCAAAAGAGAGAGCCAGCAGTTTGCATTTGAGTTTTTGTTTGTGTTGAAAAGTGCAGATAAACAAAAGAAACAAAATGTTTATATATTCACACTGAAGCACATCAAGTTTGTGAACTTCAGATGTTGGAATTTCTCACATTTAGCTGCCAGATCTTTTCAGGTACTGAAATGTTTGGCCAGATCAACCAAAATGAAGTGAAATAAACTATTGTGGGATTTTATCTTCAGTGGGTTCCTTGTCTGAACCCGGGCGTTGCCGCTCGGAGCGATGGCTTCCATCGATAGTCATTTCATGGTTTGTTCAATAGGGTGGAAAATAAACACTGATTCCTTTGGAGGATTGTAACTGACATGAAGTCGTCTAATCCGCCTCACTATTATTAAGTTGGTCAGCGAGGAAGAAGAGATTTGTCTTTTTCACATCCAGTCTACATTACTGCCCCTTGTTTCTTTTCTCTCTCTCTTTTTTTTTTTTTTTTTTTTTAAATCCCCTCCTCACACTCATCCTCTCTCGGGCCATTTTCACCCGGTGGCGTCTGCTGCAATCGTCCGATTCAAATGGGTATCGACGGGGAGCGGCGGGGATTTGTGGTTGCACTTATCACGAACATGGAATCCGGTGCCCTTGGGTCTTTTCTTTCCTCTCTTCTAACTCACATCATCGTCTTCATTATTTTTTTATTTTTTTTATCACAGTCTCAACCCTCCCTCCCTCCAATTGTCGGTTTTAATATTTCCTTCAATGCGCCTCCTGTTTTGTTTTTTTTCTTCTGCAGAACAAGTTGAAGACTGGAGGCTAAAGGAGGAGAGAGAGAGAAGGAGCGACGAGAGAACTTCCAGTGGGAGGATTACTAATGATTGACGGGTTGGAGGAGGAGAGGAATGAGTCAGCACCCAGGCACCCCCCCCCCCCCACGGAGAACCAAACCAGAACCAAACCCGACTAGAGGCACCGAGCACCGCTTCCCCCTCAGTCCGGACCTGCCCTCCCCTCCCCTTCCTCCTCTGCCCTGCCTCGTCTACCTCGGCGTGAGGGAAGTGACACTGTTCGACACTCTGGCGACACCACAGTGGGGGGGGGGGCCGGCTTCAGGAGCCCGAGCCCCGCCCACTAAGACGGACGATAAGGGTTTTGACCGGGACGACACCAGCCCACCGCCACTCACTCCGACACACTTCGTCTGTTCTCCTGATAGATGTCCGTCTCGTTTTTGTTGTTCATAACTCCCCGTCTCCCCGCTCCCGACACATCGCTATGCACAGAAAAGCATCTGCACGTATCGGTTTTCTCCTCTGCGTCCGTTAATAACTGTTTTTGCGTGTGAGCGTTTTCATCCAGACCGACACTTGTGACAACGTCTGATCAGAGGGAATAAAATCCGAAACGATGCAGGAACCCTTGTCGAACTCTTGTTTCTATTAATATGCAGTGTCCCGTGTGTGTATGTGTGTGTGTGTATGTGTGTGTGTGTACTCTATGCTAATCACAGCAGGCATTAGCCATCTTTATGGCTGCGCGGCCCTCGTGTTGTCACGATGACATTTTGCCAAATGGAGTGAGCGAGCCCCAGAGAGCGGGACGGTGGCCCAGATGTTGCGCTTCATCGTCTTCCTCGCTCTGCATTTGTCTCTCTGCTTCCACTAATCCTCCGTGTGCTTTATTCCGCCGCACAATAATCAGATGGAGCCACCTCTTCCCGATGCGCTCATTGTCCCTCTTTCCTTTTCGGTCTTTTTTTTCCTCGCCCTCTTTAATTCTCCCCCGAGTGTTCCTTCCCTGCTCGGTCACCCGGGGTGATGTTGCCTGGGAGGAGGAGGCAGCGGCGGCTTCGCCACGCCGTCTGCTCCTCGCCGGGCTCCTGGATTCACCCGGAAAGGCCGCCGCTCCTTCCCCATACGTTACGTGTGTGTGTGGTAATGTTATCTTAATTCTGCATCAGAAGGAGAATGTGTGTGCGTGCAAGCATGTGATTCATTGTGACTAATCCCTGCCCGGTCTGTCAGTCAGCTGTCCTTTTGCTTTTTGACTTTTGGGGTTAGGGGTTGACTTCTATTATGTTGTGTGTGTGTGTGTGTTGGCCAAGGTTTCTAAAGGTTGGAGGATAATAGTCGGCGGAGCTCACGGCAGGTGTTTCTCCACAAAACCGACTGAGCCCATTTGTTTTCTTGCTTCTTTCTTTTTTTTTTTTTTTTTTCTTTCCCCCCGATCCGTGACTCCGACACAAGCTGAACGACTCCACTCTGACCGAGTCAAGGATTAGTGATTTAACGGAGTATTCTCACTGTAATGGGATTATATCCTTTCTAATATAATTAAAACCTGATTATAATCGTTAGACTTCACTGGCTAAAAGTTTCTGGCGCAGCCTCGACCTTTTTAAAGGTGTGAATCATCTGAAAGTGACGAAGGTTCAAGCAAAGAGAAAGTCGCTTCTTTAATTTAATGTCATTGAAACGGAATCATAAAAAAATTCCAATCCAGGTCGTGAGTAATTAAAAAGTGTTGTTGTGATGATATCAAAACACTTCTGTCCTCCGTTATATTTAGCTTAAGGAGTCAAATAACCATGTTATTGTGAGATGTTTATGATCTCTCCTTGCTTTTTGAAGTCAAGGAAAAACATTTAGTTTATCATAAGAAGTTGAGGATAAAATCGCACATGGATTTTAAAATCTGTTTCTTGAAAGATAAAGAAATAAATCTTTGAAGATATGCAAAAGGTTTTACAGGATTGAATTCTGTTTTCTATTTTTCTTCACAAATAGGCTCCTAAAACTAATTTAGTCAAAAATGTGGACTTTATATATTAAAATATTCTATATAATTCCACCACATAAGTTCAAAGTAAAAGGTCAGTAAATGCATTTTTTTTTTAATCATGTATGGTTCATGGTAATAACGTTTAGTTTTTTCATATGTTCAATTCATTAACAAAGTTAAAGTGAACTCTTATAGAAACTTAGAGTTTATTCATTAAGTTAACCGAGGACCATGCGAGAGAACTCACAAGTAGATTTGATGAAATTATGAGACCATCCCACTCTCATTGGGACTTACTGGGAATTATTATTATTTTTATTTTTTTTAAGAGCTAAATAAAAATGTACCGAGTGTAAAGGAATAATGACTTGGCTGTGACTCGGACAGGTTTGAAGCGTCCTTGAGCTGCTCCTCGGTGCTGAAGCGGGCCTGCGTGAATGCCGAGTTCAATTACCGTCAGATCTGTTGGTGACGGAGGAGGCGGTGCAGAAAGTGGATTGAATGCAGAATTCACTCAGTTTCTTTCCACTGCAGCTGTAAACAAAGACGTCGTGTCACGAAATATGTTCACGCAGAACACAAATCTCACGTCGGGAGGCTCGGTGGTACTAGTCGGGTCATCTTGGTTATAATGTCTCACATAACCTTATTTTTTGTGAGCAATAGCACATTATTTATCCTCTCGATTGTAATAATAAACCCACTGGCTTCCAATTTAACATGCTGATTTAAATAGACTTTTCATTTTTTATTTTCCTTTGTATTAGTTTTATTTTGAAGTCAGTCTATCACAATATGTGAACAGCAACAGGTAGCGTTAATCCCTGATGTGTTTCACGCTACAACTGCAAAGATAATGCAGATTGTTATCGTGGTAATTTATTACGTTTCTTCGATAAGATAACATTAGTTTCGACTGATGTGTATAAATAACCGCTGGACTCACATGAACATGTTTTTTCACGGTGTAATCGATGAAGTTTGACATGTTTACAGTGTCGGATGGAAAAGTGTGGACTAATTAGGGTTTTGTAAACAAGATCAAGAAGAGAATCCGCTGTTGTCGACTAATTTTTCCATAATAGAAAGCCAAATCCAGCCAGGTGTGGTGTGGTACTGCTGTCAGTGCATCATTATTATGAAGTTGAAGTGTTATTTTTGATGTGAAAACCAGTTTATACTGTAAAATATACAGATGAGGAGTCTGTACACAGAAAAACAAGTCACAGAAAAACAATAGGGACAAGAATAATCTATTATTGGAAAGAAACTGCAAAAAGTTTACCTTCATTAAGAAGAAAAAAGGCTCCTACTGGCTTTCTTTTAATTATTTTATGGTTTCAATTACCTTTTAAAGTTGTTTTTCTTCTTTCTTTCTTCCTTCTTTCTTAACTAAAAGGTTTAAAATGTCACTTTCATTTGTCATTTGTTTGATAATGTCACCTCCAGTGGGCTCGACGAGGCGACATGAATCACTGGACGAGGTAAAGTAGGTCACACTCTCACTCCCTGCTGAATTTAAATTGAGGCGGAGGAAGGAGGTTCTACTATAACGTATCACGGCGGCCTGAATCGCACCAGCTGTGACTTTTATCGAATCATTATTGAATTAAAGGTAATATATATTTGACGGTTTGTATGTTAGGATGAGGTTTTCATCCTGCATTCATCTTCCCCTCTGTCTTGACTCAAAAGCATCCCCACGGCATGATGCTGCCGCCACCATGCTTCACTGTTGGCCGGGTGCTACAAGCAAGCGCAAACCACTTCTCGCTATACAGCCTGCAGTATTCGTTTTTTTTTTCTTTTACAATTTTTTGTTTACTCTAATACATGTTACTCTGCGCCGTATGTTTCGTTGACTCATATATTTAACAGCTTCTGCCCGAACGGCTCGTCGAGTCGTTTTCAGTGGCATCTGTGAAAGTTTGTCTCCGTGTGATGGAGTGATTAAAATGAAGCCACGATTTCATTTCAGGGCTTTTGATGATGATTTTTTTTTTTTTTTTTTTTTCCAATCCTGTAGTGCCTGAAGATGAACTGGGAGGAAAGTAGCAGAAGGCACTCAACTCGGCAACACAAAGAACAACATCCTCCGCCTTTCATGACTAATCACATTTGATTTAATGACCTTCCCTGAAGAAAAAGAAAAAAGAACTTGAGTTAAACTGTTAAAGTTTTTCAGAGCTTCTGGTTTTTTGTTTTCTTTTCTTCTTTTGTTCCATGGCACCCTGTTCCTGTTCGCCCTCTACTTTCCCCTACTTCTTCCCTTCTTCGTACTCTTTCCTATCTCATCAAGGATGCTGTAAGGAATAGCCCCGGCCGCCCGAGGGGGGCGGATCTGCTGGCGTTGATTGGCTCCCACCGCTCGCCAATGAGGTGTGAAGCGTCTGCCATGCCGCTGTAACTCTTCTCCGAGGGCAACCCTCGCCTCCGTGTGCACGCTCCCCTGCAATATGCTCCGACAAATGCATTCACCCACACAGATTTAAACCACAAAAAAAAACGCAAAACTGAAAGACGCCACAGAGATGTAGTTGTTGATAGCGTCTATGTTAAGGGCAGGTCGTGCTGTCTGGATTTCAGGAGTTAACACACACACACACACACACACACAGAGATTGGTTGCCAGCGTTGCCAGTGGGGCCTACAGATGAGTGCAGACCGTCATACACTCCATTCTAGTAATGGGCAGGCAGATGGCAGGCTGCTCTGTAGCCTCTGCTTAGGCTGATGGCTCTATTCATCAGGCTGCTACGCCCTCCCTGCAGCCCTGCACCGGGCGACCATTTATGGTGCTCTTTCTCACTCACACTCCCCTCTGCTTTTCTCCCTCGCTCTTATTTATTTGTTCTATTTTTTTTTTTTTTTTTTTCCCACCCAGTTTTTTGGGGGGGGGTTTGTTTTCGTCTGCACCTCTTCTCCTATTCTCTCTCTGTCTGTGCTGGTGTCTGTCGTCTCGGTGCCATAAAAGCCGGTGTCGTTCCAGCTACGACTTTGTGCTGCTGGTGGAAGTGAGTTATTGGCTCTCCTGCTCTCTATTGGAAAGTGTGGCTCCCTGCCTTTTTGGCCTTTTTTAGGGCAGACTGAACTTTTGGTCGTACGTCTACTTTTTGGAGCTTGTGCCGCTCTCAGTGGATCACTATTAGTGCTGGATTAAACTCTGATTATTTAACAACAAACATCATATAAATGCTCCTTTTAAAGGTTTAGATCAAAACCCAAATATTGTTCCTAGCAGTGACTTTTATTTTTAACAAATCACTAACTAAATGTCGACATGGAAAAGAAGCTGCCACTTGATAGTTTTTGACAAAATACTGCCCCGTCTTAAAACTAACATATTTCAAAATCCAAAACGTGACCTGATACTTCTCGAAGAAAGAATGCCTCCTTGGTGTGGATAAAAAAAAACCTCGGCTTTATGATATAAGATCTTTCTATAACCAAAAGTGCCTTCAGGCTTCCTGGAGATTATTCTTCATGTTTTATGAAGCCTAAAATATTCCCTGTTTTACAATCCATGGCAACAAATCATATTCAGTATCTCCAGACTTGAATGATGACAGAAAAAAAACATTTCTTTTTCAATATAGAAAATCCAAATAAAATACAAAAATAATACAGCGAGCAAAAAATCATGGAAAAACACATTTGCGAATATTAAGTTACATTCTGAATAACTCCTCCACCTTGAACAAGATGTTTCTGGCTTTTCTGTGACGTGATAATGTAATTAACTTGGATATAGATGATGGTATATATAGAAAGACACTCGTGTAATACACATTTCAAAATGTGAAGCACAGCTACTTCAGTCAGTTTAATTTCATGCTTAATATATAACCTGATGTGATGTTAAAAAAAAAAAAACAAGCTTTCACATATGTCACATATGTTAGCTGCATAGTTCTTTATCAGTACTTTTAATGAGCAAATCAAAGCATCATCTGGAACCAAAAATCAACATTTAAGAGTTAAGAGTCTTTTTTAAGAGAAACTACAGATACTTAAAAATAGTGGAATCATTCTAAAAGTAAACATCAATGCTACCATTTAACTGGTGATTCAAAGTGTTGAATCACCAGTCAAACAGCCTTCATATGTGCTTCGTGAATGAACGCAGAAGCCACAGCTGCTTGCTGGTATGAGTTTGGATGCTGCTCTTTTCTTGCCAGAGGTTAGTTTGACTCAATAATGGCTTCTTTTTTTTTTTTTTTTATTGTCCCTATTATGAGGACAACAAGTACACCATGACAGTTAAAGCAAGTTTAATTATGCATAAATAGCAGGCAGTGCGTCCTGGTGTGGAAAAGACGAAGATGAGGATGAAGAACGAGCGACGGATGGCTGTGCTTATATGCGAGTCTGTGTTTCGGGGGGGGGTGGGGGGGGGGGGGGGGTGAGTGAGTGAGAGAGAGCTCAGCTTTGACTCTCGCTGTCCCTCCAGAGATGAAGCGAGTGGTAATGAGACCCTGAGCTGCTGGAGAGACGGCAGGACTGCCGGGGGACGAGGATGACCTTGTAGGCCGCATACATTCACCCACACTCCCACACACTCTCAAACTTTAAGAGATCTCACTTCTTCCTCATGTTTAATTTTTGTGCGCGTTGGGCTCATTGTTTGATTGTCCGTACGTGTGAATGCGAGTCGTGTGTCGGTGCTGCGATGGACAGGTGAGGCGACCCTTCCAGGGTCTTACCTGCTGGGATCAGTGAGTTGGATGAAGCGGTATCGATGATGGATGGATGGGGGGGAAAAAAATCATTAAAAAAATGAGTAGGTAAAGGTTCCCAGAGTCTAAAATAATTGCACTGTATTGAAACCTCTTTCTAAATGTTGCTGCACGACGACACGAGCCGTGGGAAGAAAAGCATCAATCAAAGAGTCTGAAGTTGTTGGGTTGTTTTTTTTAATGAGGAGAAAGTCGGTTGCTGACAGAGATAACTACGAACCTCGGTTTGACGCCTCGTACTTTAACGGAATGAGACTTTGCATCAGTTCAGATTGATATTGTGATGTTTTTGTTTTTTTTCCCCTGTAACTGCTGATCAATCTTACTTAATGACTTCCCCTCAGACTGAGCATGCATTGGTTACAGTCGATACATGTTCGCTGTAAACAACGTATTTGTAGGTTTTGGTATTTTTATTGATCTGAAATATCAGAAACGCTTCACTAATTATATATTATGCAGTACACTTGCAATATAAAGACATTAAGTTAACATAATGAAATATACTTTTTATACTTTTTTTCAGCTGTATATAGCAGCCATCTTGTATATAAATAAATACTAATAACATAAAGTGGACCGTTTTGTCTTTCCTAATTTCTCAATTATCGCTATAGGCTTCAGGCTGATGGAGAAGCTGAGTTAAGACAAAAAGAGCTGTTCATATGGTCACAGTAGCACCAAGCAAGATGATGACCTTGGTGTTAAATCACAACTGCATATGTGCATTTGTGCATATGTGAAAGGGCAGCACTGTTTGCTACAGGCAGAAAAAAAGAAAAAAAGAAAGTCAGTGTGGGATTTTTTAAATCTTCCTAGAAAGTTTGCCGGGGAGGGGGGATTTGCATAATAGTTCTCCGTTAAGCATTACGATGTAAGTGGAGTTATAAATAGAAAATAAATGTAAAGGAGTAGAATGTATACTGATTTTCTTTTTTTTTTTTATTCAGTCATGCTGTGCACCCTTCTTTAACGAACCTACCTTGAAAACCTACAGGTGAGACGTAATCAAGATGCCCCCCCCCCCCCCAATATGTAGGTTAGGCTCTCACTGCGTGTTGCAGAATGCCACGAGCCAACGGCTACTAAACCTGTTACACGGCCCGGCATAAGCCAATCCATCCATGACCTGCGAGGAGCCAGTTTAGACTAATCCCCCACAACTGTAAAAAATGTTTTCTCACCCCGCAGAAGAGGATTTAAATTACTTTACACTTACAACTTGCGCTGCGGCTTGTCCACAATGTGGTGTGCAGCTTCAGCATTCATTTTGTCCACAAGCCCAATTGTGTGTGAGAGTGTGAGAGACCCATTTATATACAGAATGCTCACCTTTTGCACATGCACAAGAAGACTTATTTTTTCTTTTAGGTGTTTTTGGGTGCACAGTCTCTGTCATGCGAGACGCCGGGGCGCACGGGCACCGTCCAGGTTAACCGCAGGCATCTGTTCTTACAAATCCGAGGCGCAGACTCGGTAGGGTGCGTACAGGTCGCACGCGCGAGCTTATTTATTATTTACAATCCGGCTGCAGCTCCGGCACGTTCTCGTATTGTAAGCAAGAGGCTGGGGGGCAAATAGAGATATTGCACATTAAAACAGACGCACAAAAGCATGCTTTGTGTTTTATGCCCCATTGCCCCAGCTGCATAAAGGGCCTCAAGGCATTCACAGCACAGACACACACTCTAACATGATTATCTTCATTTGATGTCTGTGATTGGGTCATACTGGGATGGGTGACATTGTGACGCGCACACACATACACACACATACACATTTGTACACTATAGAACACAGAGGGCACAGGCACATTGTCAACACCCAACAAGTATTACGATCCGGGATGGAGCTGAGCTGCTGCATCGATTGACGCGTGTTTTTCAGTGAAGCCTTTCGCCGTTCATGGGGTTCTTATTGGAAGCGTCTCAGGCGGGATGACAGTCAGCCTGAAGTCCCAGAGTTGGTGGTTGGATTCCCATCTGTCCATGTGCCCAAGTTTTTATTTCTTTTTTTTTTTTTTGGAGGGGGGGGGGGGTTGACCATCTTGCACAGCAGCTGCATGGTCATCGGTGTGTGAATGTGACTAATTGTGAAAATTGCTTGGAGACCACTAAAGAGGGGAAACTGTGCTGCTTAAGTCAGGTCCATTCAGTTAATGCATTTTAAAGTGTCGTATGAATATATGAAAGTATCTTAGTTCCCCAAAATGTAATGAACACTCTCTTACAGACACTTTTTATTCATTTCTTTATAGAATAGAATAGAATGTGGCTGATTAGGGTTATAAGTTGTATTGTTTTTCTTTCTGTTGATAGTTATTCGTTACTTCTCTATATAGTAGTGGCGATAGTGAGCTACTAACTGATTAAATGTGTATTGATACAGTTTTAGTTACTCATTATTGCTTTGAATATTGGAGTTACTTTACTGCCACATACATATTAGTTTTGATATTGTTACATTCACGTAAACTTTAAGTATTAAACAGTAATGTGATTTTTTTTGTTGGGAAGTCCTCACAGAATTCTTCTAATAAAAACTAGCTGCCAGTTGCAGCTTTAGTAGAAAAGTTACTTTAATAATATTCACGTAATTATTGCTTTAAATGGTAAAGGATTATTACTGGTCATTACTGGTAATAAACATTTAGATGTAGTTATGGAAATTATGGTTGAAATGAAAAGTGGTGCTTACTTTACTAGTTACATAAAAATAATATTTAATTAGTTACAATATCCAGTTGCTACTTTAAATAGCATGTTTGGGACTGATTACTCATTATTAGCATGTGAGAACAGTAATAGTTACTAACTCCTCCTTTAAAAAAAAGTAAATTGTATGGTAATTATTTGGCAAGTCACTTTAAATGTAGTACTTGAGACAATTATACTTTTTTGCCATAAATTTGCCATCGTTTCCTCATATATTCCAATTTTCCATCAACCTGACACTTTAATTTTCTCCCATGTTTGGAGGCATGGGTAATTTCCAGCTGCCATTAGAGCATTTCCGTGTAATTCACTCTGTCGCTCATGAATATAACCAAAACACTAATTGGACCCATCCGGTAAAATATTTCAAAAATACTTTCCACCCAAAGCCAACCACCTTAGTTACCATTTCTGATTATATGCCGGAGTTGAAATTTGCTTGAATTAAAGTGCGTGATGTTGCTGGAAGAGGAAGCATTTGTGCCATTTTTGAAATTTCAGTTTACTGAGCGACCCCCCCCCCCCCCCCCCCCCCGCCCCCCATCCTCAACAGCTTCCCCATCAGGCCCTGCAGAGCCGCTCTTCAGTTGCGAGAGGCCGAGTAATCAAAGGCCCTTTCATGGGCAGAGATTGATGGCTTAATTAGGTCTGCTAATGTTAATCACACTTAAATATTTATAAGGAGGAATTCTTTTGTTTAGCCTTGACCTTTTCCCTGGAGCTCATTAACATGGTTATTATTGCTGCTGGTGTTACGATGTTTCTCTTAAACATGGCCGTAACACTTGCCCCCCCCCCCACCCGGAGCCATTATTGATTTTGATGGAGCAGACATGGTGCTGTGTTGACACTCTGTTTCAATGACATTGGTTTATCAGGCTGAATTTAACCCCGGAGGCGTGTGCGTGTGACTGTTTATATGTGTGTGTGTGTGTGTGTGTGTATGAGTGTGTCGCGGCAGCCCGAGGGGACAATGGGCAATATCTTATCAATGGAGGGAGTTCATTGTCTTTAAGTGGCAATAGAGTCAGATTCATTCGCTCCGAAGAAGGTTCCCCAGCTCGCGTCAGCACACCGCTTTAAAGTGAATATCGTGATTTGAAATGGAATTGGTGTTTGTAAAACGCACACAAAGAGCTGACCGTCATTTTGTGACCTGGATTGGTTCTTATCCATGACTCGCGTGCAGCCAGAGGCGAAAGGTTTCATTACGGTGAGATATCCTCTGGAAGCCACAGCACTTGTTGGGGGTTAATTGTAGAGGATAACCACTTCTCCGTTCGTCCAGGGGCCCCGGCGTTACTATCGGGAGCAGCTTCTTTTTACCTGTTGCGCATTGGCAAATGAATTTGGCTGTTTAGGGTAGCATAAAGCTTATACTAATAGCTTCTGCTTTGGAGTAATAAACATCTCCTGCTCGAGGACAAATCATCGTGGTGTCGTGTTTTAATGAAAGCCATTCATCATTCATTGTTATTCTCTCAATTTTATATGTTCAGAGAGTGAGTGGCTGCATTAAGTATATTATTATTATTATTATTATTATTATTATTATTATTATGCAACTATTCTTCATCACAATGATTACTGATGTTATATTTTTTTCTCATACACCATCTGCTTTAATCTGTAGGCTATATAATTTGAATTTAAATAGTCTTCACACCACATGGTTACTGTCATAGTGAATGCAAAAAAAAAGAACACTGCATAAAGTTACCATGACGACAACAAAAGGGAATAATTAGAAAAACCCACATCTTTATTGGTTGTAATCTCACGCTGCGTATTATGAATGCCCTTTTTTTGTCCATCACACATCCATGGTTTCTTTTTTTTTTATATTTTAATTAAGACCATGCACACTGGGCATTGATTTGCAGACAATAATGTGTGTTTTTAGAGGGAAGGATCATGAAGGTGTAAATTATCTTGTCAACGTGTCGTCATTCAAGAGTGTTCTTGACAAAGAGGGAAGAAGAGAATATTATGAAGATGACATCATGAGGTTGATCCCAGAGGCACTAATAATGTTTTATTGATGGATTGATTAATATATAAAATGGATGGTTACTTATTACTTCCCAATTTATTTCTTATCAGATAGATTGCATTTATTCATGGTAATGAGGACTCTTCAGCTCAGACTAAAGTTAAACATGGAGTTCCACAGGGTTCTATCAGGACCCATACCTTTCACATTATACAGGCATTCCTGTAGAGAATACTTCTTAAGTTCTATATTGATGACAGTCATAAGCCTATGCATGTAGTCTGTGAATGATGGTGTATAAATAAGCAGTGAATGAAATGCACGCACAATTATTTATTTCGCAACAAGAATAAGACATGTCATAAATAATGGGTTTCTTGAATGAAACCCATCACACATCTGTTGGTCATACCACAAATGCACCAATTTCACACACACACTAAAAAAGGCTGAACAGGCTTTCCAAAGAAATAATCTACCCAACAAATGTGCTCACTGTTTCTGCATAGTTTAAATATGCAAATTCAACAGTCGCCGTGATGAAGAAGGATGAGAAGAAGATCAAAAATCTGAATTTCATCCCTCTAAATAAACAAGTGGTGGATTTGCAACAGTCATAATTGTTGAAAATTCACACCACCAGATCTGTGTGTGTATTAGTGCAAGAAAGAGAGAGAGAGAGAGAGAGAGAGGCATTAAAAAAAAGAGTGAGAGAGTTATTGAATAACCAAGCTGTCAGACTGAAAGCAGCCACTCCGTCTCACAGCTCTGTAATCACCAAATGCCATTTGGGAAGTGACCGTAAGCACTTCAAACCACCTACGTGTTGCACAATCAGACCGATGAATAAAAGATTTGAATTTTAAGTGCCTTGGATTTGGAATTTAAAACAAGTGGAGATGTGGGACCGTGGGTATAAAGCCAGGAAGGACCGAGTAGAGTTTTGTGGCGACTCTCGCGCTGCCCCTCCTCGTACTTCATACCGCATGTGGAGGCGGAATGTGAAAAAAAATTAAAAAAATCTGGCGCCGGTGTTTTGTTCGTTTGGGTTCTGTCTTCAAGAGCGAGATAGAGGAGCAGGTGCAAAACATTATTTTCAATTTCAACTTGTTTTTTTTTTCTTCTTTTTTTGATGTCGCTTCAGAGGTATGTGGGGGACTGATTCCCTCAGAGGTCTTCTTTTCTCCCCCCAACCTACATCCCCATAAACCCCCCGCTTCCACATGATTTCCGTCCATTATGGCCCGATCCCGCAGAGGCTGTGATCACACCAGGCCACCGTGCCGGTTGGTGTTTCCCACAGAGAAACACACACACACGCACACACACACACATGCAGCCCTCTTTGTTAATCTAAAGAAAATGCAAATACACTTCTTCAGTCGTTTTAATAAGCTTGTGCTGGAAGGTGTGAGCTGGGAATATCAAGCCAGTGGAAGAAAAACGCAGTTTAGACGTTTCAACATGGAAACACAGCAAATTCAAATAGAAATATTTCGATAAGGAATCATGTAAGGCGGCGGTGCACGCTTCTCCTGGGAGCCACTAGAGAGAGATTTACACAGGGAAATCATCTTTTTGCCTTTTATTTTTGAGCAGAAATCATAGTAAAAAGAAATGAGTGGTGGGTGAAACGATCAATAGCTTAAAGCTTTAAGGCCTTTTTATCGCCCCGTGATGTCGACTATAATATTTCCACGCTAATGTACAAAGTGTTACGTTTGAACACATTAGCGTCTCAGCATTTGTGTGTTTGAACATGTTCACTACAGTAATCGTTTGTGAAGAGTGTGTGCGTGAACTGAACGTTTGCGAAAAATAGCCCGTCAGTCACAAACACATTATGGCTTAACTGAACTGTACATTCGAACTATTTGTAAAGACTAACCTGTTCATTTCAAACTGAAAACATTTAACAAGCACTACGATGGGTTATCCTTTATATGATTTATCGATGGAAATAATAATTGTTGCGAATAACAGATTATACGGAAGGATAGTAGATACACTTGTATCATATGTTATTCCATCTACATGGCATATAGGGGCGTTTTAAGGGTGTTTACGGCTAAATACAATGCTAAAGCATATTAAAGGTTGTCCTATTAAAGATTAACAATAATGTTAGAAAGATGTAGACATCTGCTATTACTAAAAGGATGTTTCTCGGGAGAACAATCTTCCTCTCTGACAAACCAGAACAGATTTAAGGATCAGAAGTTTCATCCGACGCTCACATTTCGAAGCACCCTTTTGAGCCCCATTTCCCTAAATGCGTGTGAATCTACATTTAGATTTGAACCCGCAGTTTCTGAAATGTCCCGAAACAGGCGAGAGAAGTCGGAGGAGCGGCTGCACGCAGGGATTCTGGCTGGTTTCCTTGAAATATCGATCGTTCAGTGAACAACAACGTGAATTATTGGGGCACTTTGGAGTATGCTCGGTGTGTCAGCGGCTTTATTGGTGAGCTGTTTCTCTCGAAGCCATCGGGACTTTAAAAAGCAGGCCATCGTGAATCTCGCATGCTGTGCGTAGTTCGGGTCTTGCTTTGCGCTGTATGTCGATGCGTTGCATTGGCATAGGTGATCGTTTAGGACTCCTGGCTGGAGGGCAGGCCCTGGAGAAGGTGGGAATTGATCAGAATTACTGACAATGTGTTGCTCAGACACCGTCTGCAGCAATAATAGTATGTCACATCCCTGTATTGAGGCACTCGGTTGATGCTGCTGGGTCGCGGCGTGAACGGTGGAGATGAGAAGTGAAGATGAAGTCTGTTGTTGTTGTGGTTTCTGGTATAATTTAAGCAAAGCCTGCTTCCTGTATTTGACATTCATATCACGTGGCTCATGTCTGTATTTGTTTGTCCCACCGTTGGATCGGGCAGAAAAAGGAAAAAGTTTGTTTTGCCCGTATGCGATCCGTATCTGAAGAGCACAATGTGTTCATAGTGAACCTGCTCCTCTTGTACACGATGTGGAAATCCTGAAATTAGAAATGAAATATGTGCCAGCGAAGCCCCTCGCATCGCGATTCCACGAGGCTGTTCACCCTGGTGTCTATACCACCGCTCCCTCCGCCGTCACCTCTCCGTGTCTGTGTTCCTCTTTCATCGTCTATTTTTTTTTTAATCCTTTGATATCGAGAGAAGAAATTTGGAATGGTACGTAAGGCAACGCGGCAGCAGGTTCAGAGGAGATGGCAGGTTTGATCAGAGGCCAGCAGGGGGTCCTTTTGGTTGCTAAAGCAGGTGGATTAAATGCTATTCGATCTCTGGCAACCTAAATCCCTCTTCTCTTGTCTCTCGTTTTGTCCTTTTACTTCCTCGCCTCTTCCCTTAAACCACTAATCTCTCGCATCCTTCTTGTCTTTTATCGCGTCCGTATGGACAAGATTAAACATTTCCTCAAGCAAAAAGCCACCTGTGAAGGTACACGGAGGTAAAGAAGCTGTAGATTTACTGTAGAAGACCTTGAGGCTCTTATACGTTCCGTACGGGGTGAGACACCGAGGTTTTTTTTTTTTCCTCATCAACACGGCAACGCAGCAAATCCTGCCACTACACAGACATTAGAGACCATAGGATGAATTCTATTTTCCATCTCTTATCTGCATGAAAAGGCTTCTACCATTCAGTGGAAGGACACATCTGCAGATATTGCTCAAAGGTAGGTTGAGAAAGAGGGCTTCAATGTGTGTAATACACAGCTTTGTGCTACAAGCAAGGCTGCGATTGATCTCTCAGTATCTCCATACTGGCAAAAGACTGTTTTTCTTTCCTGGTGTAATAATTTAAGCGGTTTCACCTATTTGGACATCCTTCGATTACAATTCTGTATGTTTGCAGTGCGATGCTTGAAAATACAATAATTTGATATCTGTCACTATTTCACTCTCCAATTAGGATCATGTGGCAGTCAGAATTTATAAGCAACAGCTTTCAAAATGTTTTCTCAAATTTTTTTTTTGTACAAAAAAAACTGTCCTCTGGTGAGACGCCGAACTACACGTCACTCCTAAAGATCTGTGAACACGTTGCACCGACACCATTATCATTTCCGCGTGAATGTGTGAATGTGTTGAGACGCCTGAAGTGGTAAAACCCACTACATAAGTAAAGTCTATTCACAGTGTAAAACAATCCTCCGTTTTTCTACTTCTCTTCAGCATCAGAGGCTGGTGGAGTCTTGAGCTGTGCTACGAGGCAGAGTACACCTGTAGTTATACGAGTTAAAAACTGCATTAGAGCGGCTCCGCCTGTCCTTGCTGCAGGTTCGATATCCTGCCTGGTGACACGGAAAGGCTTGAAAGGGAAAGAAAGACGATAGAGCCAAAAGGGTGGTGAGAGAGTGAGAAGGTGAGGGAGATGAGAGAGATTACAGATTGATTATCGAGTTGGGAAAGATGGAGGAACACAGCCTATTTTCCTTTTGTTTGTGTTTTTTTTTCTTTCTCACCCCCGCTCACTCTCATTCATCGACTCAGAAGGGGATTGGTGGAGAGAAAGAGCCACACTAAAGATTCATGCCATTTCTCCTTCATTTGCCCTCTCTATATCACTGTCCCTTGTTTTGCCAGGATTTCATTTTCGTCTTTGTTTAGCAGCACTAAATTAGAAATGAAGGCTGGGCCAAACAGAAAGGCTGCAATAAGGATGGCGCTACAGAAAGGAGAGAGGACGACGCACTGCGTTTACTTTACATTTAAACAAAATGGCTTGAAAGTGCCTTAGCCGTTTTCTATTCCCAAATCAAACAAGCCTTCATTAAAACCTCGCCTCCCTCAGTCGTCCCACAAATCACTTCAACAAATTTCAAACATGTCTCACCCACAGACAATGACCAAACATAATCCCGTGGTTCATTTCCATTCTAATAACAGGGATCTTATCGGTGATCGCAGCTAATGTAGTACACAATTTTCTGTGTGTGTGTGTGTGTGTGTGTGTGTGTGTGTGTGTGTGTGTGTGTGTGTGTGTGTGTGTGTGTGTGTTCTTGCATGTGTCAATACACATCCAGACTCAATTATTCCATTAAGGAGACGGTGCACTGTAGCATGCAGTGACTAAAACAACGGCTTCTCTCACACACAGGTCCGCTTTGAACACACTGCAGTCAATAAGTCATTTCCTGTTGAGGGTGAGAGTGTGTACAATCTTTGAGTGTGTGTGTGTGTGTGTGTGTGTGTGTGTGTGTGTGTGTGTGTGTGTGTGTGTGTGTGTGTGTGTGTGTGTGTGTGTGTGTGTGTGTGCTCTTTGGGAACAATGGGTGTTCCTATTCTTTGGTTATATTTGTGCCTTTTCCCAGGGCTTGTCTTCTTGAGCTGTGGGAAACATAAATCCATGTCACCCTTTGTGAGTTGTGAGTTGTGAGTTGTGTGTGTGTGTGTGTGTGTGTGTGTGTGTGTGTGTGTGTGTGTGTGTGTGTGTGTGTGTGTGTGTGTGTGTGTGGGGTGGTCAGTGTGACTGAGGATGTGTAGTTTGGAGGTGAATGAGGGAACGTGACTGAGAGGCAGAACAAAAAAAGAGGGGGAAAAAAGCGTCTTTGTAGCTACAGTTTGGATATGTGTGTCCCTACACACACACACACACACACACACACACACACACACACACACACACACACACACACACACACACACACTCCTGTGTGTGACTGGCATGCAGAGTACAAACTGCAGCAAAGTGTCCTGCTCTCCTCTGAGCGGACAACACAGTTAATGAGTTGTCCTGGGACACACACGCACACACGCACACACGCACACACGCACACACACACACACACACACACACACACACACACACACACACTCACACTCACACTCACACTCACACTCACACTCACATACACACACACGCATGTACACACACACACAGTTGAATGACGCGCTCTCAATGACATAATATTGGCTCATAAATATTAATGTGTGTGTATATATATATATATATATATATATATATATATATATATAAAAAGTACTGCACTTTTCTGGACTGATATATATATATATATATATATATATATAGTTTGTTTGTTTGTTTGTTTTTGCTATTGCGTAATTTTTTGTTTTGTTTTATTGCTTTCATTTCCAAAGTTTACCAGACAATATTGCATTTGGGTGACACTGCAGATGATGGACTTTTCGTGTGATGCATAAACACTTCCCACAACTGTCCAACAGCATGTTTGTAATACTATTTATAAAGCCGAAGTGCCCTTGAGTAAATAAATTGAATTTATAAGCTGTAGCACTACTGCTGCGTAGGTTAACATGACCTCCCCAGAGCAGAACACAGTACAAGTACTTAAATATCTTCCCTGATTTCCAGAGTTGCTGCACATTTACTGTATAGTGTTTCAGTAACAAAGAGCAGTGTTGGGCATGAGTCGACACAACGTGAGTAGATTTTAATGAGAAATGTTACATTTAAAGAAATGACACATAAACATTTACAGAGTGGGCTGAAATCATATCTTTATAACATGCACTCTCTTTAAGTAGAAAATGATTGGACTTGAACTTGAACTGCTTCAATTTGAAAAGCACTAAACTTTTTGTTTATGTCTTTATAGTATGATTGCTGTTGCCCAAGCCATTTATAGTCGTCTCTTCTCTAAAGAAAATCAATTTCTCTATCACCCGTACAAAATAATGTATAAGCATTAAACATATTAAGATCACATTTAAATTTTCGATAAATCTTTTTACATTATCAATGATTTCTTACATTTTTCAGGTTTTATTATATTTTATTTTAGGCCCGGAAATTAAACTGTCCATGTGGCATTTCTCTTTCTACAGTAAGTGTTGTGGAATTTCATGAGACGAAGCCAAAGATGAGGAGTCAGGGTTTTTCGACGCTGCACAGCAGGTTTTTATTTTGGATTGCAAAGGATACAAACACAAGTCAGCTGACTGAGAGTAAGGCCGCCACTCCGACTGAACTTTGGTCTAAATCTCTCCCATTAGCTCAGTGAACCTTGTTTATTTAGGCACCAGTTTACCAAATTACTCCAGCAAGAGTTTTGGACTCAACAACAGCACAGTGTCTCAGGGTGATTCAGTAGTCAAAATATATCCAAGTCACAACATCCATTACAAAAACAGGGCCATCTACATTTTCTGAAATCTAAAATGGAAAACCAAGGCTTTTTTCCAGTTGATAGCAAAACACAAGTTAGCCCTGAATCTCAGTTTGGCCTTAACAAGGTTTTGGCAATGAAGCAACAGTTTTTGGAGCTGGTTCAGATTGTGCTGTGATGGTGACAGCTGGGGTAAAAAAAACAAACAAAAAAAACACAACTAAACTAAACAATGTACGGCGAGGACATGTATTGTATGTCGGGGCCAGCAAGTCTATGAAAGCGCGGTTTCTTTAAAACATTTCCAATTACCCATCGGCAGTTGTCATGACAGTGCTTTAGCAAAGCGGATGACTGGAGGAGCATCTTTAATCAGCCTCGACAATAGAGTCTAACAACCAGGGGACATGTTTTCATTGTGAGGAAGCTCCGCTAACCGCTGACCACATCTGCTCGAAGCACACTGCTTCCTGGACTATCGGTTCACACGTGTGAAGGGGCCCGAGGCCCGATCATAACATCGCCGCCACAAAAATATGAATGAAAGTTTCGCATTTCTTTCACACAAACACGTCTTTGATGTGTGTTTTGAGGATCTCTCGGGTGATAAACAGCCGTGAATGGAGCCGTCCTTCCACACACGACTGTAAATACCAACTCTTCTATTAGAAAACAAAAACCCCACGGTGTGTGTATGGTAGAGATGTGTACAGTAAGTGTGAAGAAGAGAGCGAGGATGGAAAAAAAAAAAGGGAGGGACCCCTCACACCATTTCTCTCCTTTCAATCAATAACCCGGTGATTCTAATAGACATTGATTGCATCTGAATCCCAGATCCCAAGTCGCAAATGTGATTATAAAATGGCCAGTCTTGACACTTTATTGAAAACAATGAGGCTGGAAGGAGAGACGGGAGGAGGGAGGGAATGGGAGTGACTGGCTGGGAGAGATGGATTAATCTTCCGCTTGTCAACTTGCTCCAGCCTTCTCCTCCATCCACTTCTTCTTTTGTGTGTTTGTGTGCGCGTGCATCTTGATGCGTCCGCCCGTGAGATACCACAACTCTGCGGCATGTTGAACTTTGGAAAAAAGCAGCTGAATTTAAAAAAAAATTTTTTTATAACAACGTGGTGTGACTCCATCACGTCTTATCGCGCTGCAGTGATGGACTTTAGCGAGCGGGCAAAGTTCAGATAGGGTGAAATACTTCTTAGCGCACTCAAATTCTGAACTTCCCACGAGGAAAGTGGGAAGTTTCTGAGTGCTATAAAGCAAAAGTGATGTCACTTAAGATTGAAACAGTTCTGCAAGCAACTTACATGACAAATGATTTACTTATTGATGCCCCCTCTGCAAAATCCTCTTTAATACAGTCAATTTGTTGTTTTCTTTCACCCATATATTTGATTACCTATATACAACATGTTGTTATTTTCTGTCTCCTATTGAATTTGCGAAGTGGTAACAAACATTATCATCAAACATTGTTGTGGGGTATTCAATCATAATCATTTATAAAGTAAAAACATGACTGGTGAGTGTACATTGACATTGTATAATCAGGTATAATTGAATAAAACTAAAAGAATGGATTGTTTTCCATGATAATACAGTCATTGTTCACTATTCAATAAATGGGACACTATTATGTGTTAACAAGTTTGTTTTTCCCAGGTGAAAAAAAAAAGAAAGCCCTAATGTGTTTTAGCTGTTACTTTTATATGTGTAGCTCAATGAATATGTAAATTACCCCTGCCTTTACTCATTTTAATTCCAGCGTAGCCTGAGTGGGCAGTGGGTCGAGGTTTCTCTCTGTGACAACATTCAATGTGGAACAAAATGAACAAACCAGGCATTTTGCACAAGCAAAGTGCCCGGTTCACTGATTTGAGCACGGCGGTAGTCTGTCGGGTACCGTAAATGCTCGGCAAAACATCCTTTAATGCCATTTTTCCAATTTGAGAGGCAACGTTTACATGCGCGCACCCTTCACTACAGGAGAGAGTCTTTCTGTGTGTCTGCTTTTCACGGTGAACTGATTACATTCAAATTAGGTCTCAATGATTTGATTGTGTCCATGTGTTCGTAGACGTGTGTAGGTGGAATAAATGTGTTTTTGTTGAATGTGATGCCTGCGAACACACTGCTGTGTGGTCTTCATGCCTCTGGGAGGTTGTTGTTTTTTTTGTTGTTGTTGTTATTATTAGTTTACATCATTCCTAATATAAATCTAGTTGTGATTAAGCAATTTTCTAACCCTTTGTGACACGGCTTCAAACTGCAATATTAGTTCCCCCCCCCCATTTTTTTCTTCTGCAGCACCTGTCCTCTACCTGCGAGTTAAATTGCTTGAAAAATCCAGTTACGGCTCCTTTTGAGCAAAAGGATTGCTCACTAAATGTGGGTAAGGCTCAGCTTTTATAGTACAGTCTACTCATTTGCTTCTACACTGTCGGCCGAAGGCTTACACACAAGGTTTGCACAGTTTGTTCCAGCTGCAGTGTCATCGCGGGACGATCAGAATGCCCCCCCCCCCCCCCCGACCTTAATATCAACACGACCGCTCATGTATACACCGTTCATATTTTTGTTATTGCTTGCTCTCGCCTCTATTTATTTGTTTGTGCATTTTTACACAAGTTACAATGAATGGGATTGGAAAGTATTACTGCAACTACGGTACAAAAGATTCAATGAAGGATTATCAAAGGGAGGGCGGATCCGGGATGAGCACAATAAAAAAAAAAAAGGATTTGTCCAGTGAATGTGGCTGCCTGTGTAAACAAATGCTGCATCTTGACTATTCATGCAAAAGTATATGTTTGTGGACAGATCAGCAGACATTCATGTGATACAGCTAAACACACACACACATATATATAAATCTGACCAGCAGGTTTTGTCCTTTTGTCAATACTAACAGAATACTGTATGTTTTTTTTGTATATTTATTTGTAGCCGTGCTGCAAACACATGATAAAACACAATATATTGTATTTTTGTGTGTATGTGTGTGTGTGTGTGGATACTTGTGGGCATTCTTCGTTAATGTTTGTGTGCGGAGTGCGACACTCCCTCTATTAAAGCCTCCATGTTTAATGAATATGATACGGCCTGTCACTCACTGCTTATAGAAACACATACAGCACTTCCTGGCAGAGTGCAATGACACTCTCTGTTTACGGCATCTATTCACGCCTGCATAATTACACCATTTACGTCGTCTCCATCTGACTTGAAAGACAATGACCAATTTAAAATGGAAATGTGCTTCCTTCGTGTTTAATCAATTAGGAGCGAGGAAAGCGTTTGTGTGTAATTTCATGTTTTACACTTCTTCTTCCTCCTCCTCCTCCTCCTCCTGACTCCTCGTCTTCTTATTGGTGTGCATTGCGTATCGTGATCTAAATGCTGATTAAAGACTGAACACCAAGGACACACCACTGGGCAAAATTCTTGAGCAGTTTTAGATGGTTAGAATCTTAATGATCATGGTGATGCTTCGGGTTAAGTGTCTGAGTGTCCCTGGAGTGTGTGGAACCAGAGTTCACATCCCAGCTGTAACATAAGGTTCTGGTTGCAGTTTCAAGGCATTTAGAAAAGAAAGAAGCTGAATAGACACACATAGACGGTTTAATCAACATGAATGTGTATCAAGTCTTGACCTTGTCGAGCTTTTTAAAAAAAAAACTATAAAGTCTTCATTCCAAGTTGCAATGACTTACTCTGGTGACCCCTGCGAGAAGGAAGCAGCTGAATGGACACTGTTAGACTCTTTAATGAACATTTTGTACCATGAGGGAGATCCCATCAGACTTCAATTTATTCTGCGGCATGAGACACCAAACGTCAGAGCTGGAGTTGCAGCCATGGAGATTTATATTGAAAGGAACACGTAGTGAACCGGCGGAGGGCCCTCCAGTCTTCACACGATCACGTCAGCCTGGTGTTTACATGAAGCAACAATTGCAATCCAGACAGGATTTTTCACCTGTTCTTTGCATTAAGTTCTGATCAAGAAAGAGAAAAGCTCCAGCATTACATGAGCATGAATCCTGACTTTACTCGTTGTGATATAATTTCCCTACATTTCACATGCAAATCACAAAATCCAATAATAGTGAGATGAAGCCGTTACATGACCTGCAGGTTAATCAGTCAGTTCCCCCTTTCATGTGTTTAGGTCGCATGCTTCTGGGCCTGTGATTCGTCCGTTCTGTCGTTTCGAAACTCCCTTGCCTTTGAGTGGCCAACGTGATGTCTTCAGACACATGTCAGATTCATTTTAAGTGACATGTTTGCGTATAAAGTCTGTAGTTTGCACAGAGGGGCCATATCTGTTCTTTGAAGATGGCTTTTCTGCAGGTCACAAGACTCAAAATGAATTCATTACATGCATGAAAGCTTCCTAAGAAATACTCAAATTTTATCCAAGGATATCAAAGCAGAAAAACATTGCAAGACAAAAAAGGAAAGTGAGCGTATGAACCTGAAAAAGAAAAAAAAGAAAAGAAAAGAAAAAAAAAAGCTATTATGGATGGAGGGTGTAGACGGAATTAAATTTTGCCAGTGGATGAAATCCAAAGAGGAAGGAGGAATACTGATGGTGTGTAATGTGGAATGGTGCCAGTTGATACTGTGCTGAAAGCTTCTGGTCAAGTTGGTGAAAGATACTGTCAGTGTGTCCACAGACCACTGCGGTGGATTCCCAGAACCATCGCTATGTATTCGTGTGTGTGTGTGTTTCTGCTCGTGTGTGGCAAACAAAGGCCGGGTGAGTGAGCTACAAGTACCCTCTTACACTGGACAGTCTGGTTTTGACTCATATCAGTCAGAACTTTCCTTTTGAAAAAGACACACAACAAAGAATACAACACTGTTATCATTTTGTTGTTGGTGAAAGGAGTTGGAGCCATCAGACATTGAGCCAATACTCACCTGTCTGGCGCCGCTGAGCTTTTATTTTATTTTTTCCCGCCTGTGGCTAACCACCGCATGGTTTTAATGGTTTGTTCAGTGCTGATACCTCTAGTGCAGTTTGAGGAAATTGAATCTGTGAATTGTTCAATTGAGGCAACTCTGGAACTGTCTTTTCAGCCCATCGGGGAGATTAATTCACACATTTAATGTTGATTTTTCCACTTGTTGTTTCCATAATAGTAAAAGATAGAATCAAAGAAAAATATTACAGCATTTACTCCCCAACTGCAGGGACTTTCAAAGACCTCTAGGAACCTTATTACAGAGTTTGGTGTTTATACAAAGTATTAAAAGCTACCGGTAAGTGGAAAAAAAGGGAAATTGATGTCTTTCATATCTAACGGTTTGTTTTTAAAAGCTGTATATTCTGATGATGGGGGAGGAGACAGATTCTGAGAGGCTGCATACGAACGAAAAAAATCTAACCAACTTACCTTGATAGAGGTTGAAAGAACACCAAGAAATGTCCGAAATATTTAGATTCTGGAATTACTGACAAACATGATTATTGAAATTCACAGTGCAGCTTTGTTAAAAATTGTTATAAATTAAGGCAAAGCTTCAGGGATGCACAGAGGACGTGTAAACCAAATGTGTGTTATATACCTGCTTCCTCCAAATAAGAATCATGGGGTTTGGAGCTTGTGCCTGCAAGCCGACACGCTGACTCGGCAGAAGGCAACATCCTGGACAGGTTGTGAGACAATCAGCCAGGCACACATTCACACGTATTGACCAACTAGGTATGACTTTAGACACAAGTGCAGGGAGAACATGCAGACATGTACAGTCTTGCTGCAGCAGTACTCAACCACTTACTTGATTTAGGTCATTAATGTTTTGGTTTCTATGAGAAAAAAAACCCCTATTACTATCTTTCAGCAGGTAGAGTAGCTATAGTCAAATATATTCTGGCTAGAAAAAGGTTGAAATCGCAAAACCATTTATTGTCTGCGCCACCCCTGCACAATTTCCACACATTTGTTTGTACATTTTTTTGGGTCCACTTTCTCGTGTTGGCACTGAGCGCCGGTAGTGGATGTAAAAAGGACACTGGGCACGCAGTCAGGAAAGCTGCGAGGTCCCTGTGAGCAGTACTTTAAATTATCACTTTAATTTTGGTTGCTGTGGCACTTAGTATGTATATTATGTGTCCCCGGTCTCCATCCCCCTGACCATCTGCAGCGCCCATCCCAACGGAAGAGTTTAATTCTGGGGGGACGAGCGCAGGCGTTGGGCGGCGCGGCTTTGTCTGGATCTCAATGGACATGGGCTTGGCTCTCTGGAGAAATAGCTGGCAAAACATTGATTCACCTGGCCCTGGAGTGGATACACACTCACACACACATGCACACAACTATATGGACAGGCAGACAGGCAGCTGCTGTCTTGATGGGGAGGCTGATGATCCACGGATGAATAAACACTCACATGACATGATGGAGTAAAAAATGAAATCACACAAGCACACACATTTACACAAATAGCAGTAAGCTATCAATATGCAAACTAACTAATTACATGACTGAGTGACACATCCATCCACACCTACGCACCGCCTCATGCACACGCACGCACACACACACACACACACACACACACACACACACACACACACACACACACACACACACACACACACACACACACACACACACACACACACACTCACACAGAGACTGGATGCACGGAAAAATGTCAGCTTCAATACAATTTACTATCCAGTAACTCATGTTGGAGACAGAAAATTGAAAAGCTATTTACAATCCAAATCAATGGGATATCAGTGTCATTCATTGCGTCCATACAGCGCATAAAACTTCATTAGCCCAGCGACACACTAATAGATTTCTGCACAAAATTGAGATACCCCTGGACGATGCTGATGTGTGCAATGTTTTTGGAGGGAGGAGAAGGAAATGGCCGTACACTTTTATGAAGATGGACACACTAAATCAGGCATCACCATTGGCAGCTTGTAAATATCATCATCCCTGGGATAGAGATGACTTGTAAATTGACCATAAAGCAGCATATACACACTTTGTATGAGTGATTTAGCAGCCTGTCACATTGAGGGATATACTGTAACAGATGCGTGATGAATGTCGACTTTGTGGGTGATGCAGCTTGTGTGTGTGTGTATGTGTGTGTGTGTGTGTGTGTGGAGGGTATGTATGCAGGGGGATAGTGGAACACCCGCGGGAACAGTGTACCACTGTGGGGTGATCTCTGTATCCCCACAGGCTTAAGATAAACCATGTACAGCTGTGTTTAAAGGGGTTCACTGAGTTAATTCAAAGGACACTGGGATGCATTACAGGCATGTGTGTATAGTAGCAATCACCCACACACACACACACACGCTGAGAAAGAGAGGGACAGAGAGAGAGTTTTTTTTTTGCGCAGGATGAGGAGAGCTGCCGAAATAACAACATGCCAGCTGGCAACAGGATCCACACAGACACACAGATACACACAAGCGCACCTCCCTCCAACCCACTTGACTGCATTAAAAAGGAGGCTTCATCAAAGCCATTCATGTTGCCTCCATAAGTCATCGTCTCATTTGCAAGACAAATGGCTAAGTCAGATTGGTCAGTGCATTTTTAATAAAGAGCCCAGTGCCGAGCGAGCGTCCTCCTCTCCTCCTCACGGATGCAGACTTTCACACTGACCGACCAGATTTGATGAGCTCGTAATACGTCAACGTTTAAAATTATACCTGTGAAATAATACTTTGGGCCGCTTTGGCTGCTGATGTGCCGTGTCTTTAATGCTTCTAATGCATTAATGTTGACATTCGCAATATCATGAGGTGTTGATGAATGCTCTTTGGGTCACAATGTGAAATATGGTAATACAATCGACTCCACAGCAAGGCATCGGCGTTTGAATGATTCTTGAATCCAAATACAATTAAATAGTGTCTCATAATATTGGTAAAATTTTGAGTTATAACACTTAATGATTTATTTTCGAGAAATATACAGAAATATCCGTATTTAATGAACTTTAATTTAATTAATGTTCAAAGGCTTGACAGCTTGATTTTTCATTAAAATAAGAAATATGAATCCACACTAAGGTTGGTTAAAGCTTTTTGATTCCTTAAGCGGCACAATTTTTGCAGCCTTTTACAGATTTTCACCGGCTCACCCACATAGTGCAGCTTTCATTAACATTCATTTTTGTCAATAATAAGATGAATAGCATATAAGCATAAACTATTCATATAAAAACTGTGCAGCCCCACTTTTAGCCTGTGGGCTATATGTTTGACACCACCTAATATGGGTTTGCCTAAATTAGTTTTTTTTTTTTTATTTATTTAGTAAAGGACATGAAGTAATAATGTTAAAGCAACATTGAAAAACACACAATTTCCAAAGCTAACATTAATCTGAAATGAACAAATAAATGATAAAGTGAATTAAAAAAAAAAAAATGCAGATTTGTCTTTAGGGTCAGAGAGCTCAATGTTGCTTATAATATATTCTCCTAAATATCAAGAAATGTGTGTTTTACCTTTCAGGACAAACCTGTATGTCCTTGAATTTAATTAAAATATGCTCTTGCACAGCACAGATAGCATGTTACTCCTGTGATAAAAAAATAAATAATTATACATTCCTATCACCGTTTTCACGCCGGCACGTTTGATCTAAACACGGACCCGTGACCTCAACATTAATTTCATAAGGTCACTGGATTGTGACCCTTTGTGAAATGACTATTGTCACTGTAGATTGCAGGACCATTGATTTGCTGTGCCTTGAAAGCTATCTGATTATTGAGATCCACAGACTGTTGATTTAGCTCCGCACTTGTATTGAGTAATTAACTGAGGCCAATAGATTGGCTGGTATCTATGCATTCATCCTTCAGATGACTCCGCCAGATGCCCTCAAATTCTGACAGGGCGGCCAGAGTGGAAGGAATGATCACAGATCTCACGCGTATGGAAATCGATGGTCTGTCAAAGAGATTTGAGCCAACAGTGACCCCCATCAAACCTCTGTGCTTTGTTTGCATGTTCCCTATTTATTTAATTATTAAAAAAAAAAAAAAGCAATTTTGATCGCTCGATTATATCGATTTTTAAAAGAGCAACAAGGTCTTACTCGCTCACGAAGTCCTAGAAAAAAAGAAATCAACCAAAGGCAATGTTGTGTTGTTCACCCTAGTAAAGGTCCTTTTTTTTGGTTTTATATTATTATTTGTTAAGTAGCTACTTACTGCCCAGCCAACATGCATCTGTAAGGAACCTGCAAACTAAATGATCAAATCAAGATGGCCTCATGTAGGTTCACTGATGTAGGCTTCCTTTTTGAGTCAGGTCAATAATGGGAAATGTTTCTATGGGGTCTGAATGGGTGACCTCTAACGGGGCCACATGGGTTGACTATATGGATTTTGTATACGAAAAGGTTGCCTATGTTGTATATGAGCTAACAATTGGTGAATACACAAATGGGCTTACTTGGTAAATCCATATGGGTAAGACAAAATTATTACCATGCAGGCCAATATATGTGTTGGAGGTCAATTAAATGGTGTAATATACAAATAGATAACCCGAAGTGAACTAGTAAGTATAAGGTTCCTGCCACTAAAAGATAAAAAAGAAATACTCCCTGAATGCTGCACAATAGCTGCCCACTGCTCCGTCTGGATGACTAAATGCAGACGACAAATCAAACTCCACGACTGTGGACATGTGACAAACAAAGGAGTTTCTTCTATTTGTTTCAAGGGAACTTGTGGGCGTGGAAAAGTTGTGTGTTTGAGGCTTTGTTGGGAGGTGTGCAGCGACTACTGAGGAGTCTGACTCAGAAGCTGCTTCACTGGCAATTATTCTGATGGCTGCACTCGTGTTGTTTGCTGCTATTTGTTGTCTTCTTTCTTCTGTCAGCAGTTTGATGCTTTTCTTTAATAGCTTGTCTTTTTCTTACTATAATAACTCCTGACTTGTGGGGATATTACATTTTGATTCCCAAAACACTGAGTTGTACAATGAATGTGACATAAATCAAATGTGACTGCTATTCCGCTCCTTGAATACTTCAAATCCTCACTGCTTGGTCCACTTTTTTATGTGTATATATTAATTTTTTAAACTTCCTACTCTGGATATTTTAAAGTTTGGGAAGATAATCCATCCATCCATTTTCTGCCGCTTATCCGGGGCCGGGTCGCGGAGGCAGCAGTCTGAGGAGAGTTGCCCAGACTTCCCTCACCCCAGACACTTCCTCCAGCTCTTCCGGTGGCACCCCAAGGCGTTCCCAGGCCAGCCGAGAGACATAGTCCCTCCAGCGTGTCCTGGGTCTGCCCCGAGGCCTCCTACCGGAGGGACATGCTCTACTCCGAGCCCCTCCCTGGTGACTGAGCTCCTCACCCTATCTCTAAGGGTGCGCCCAGCCACCCTACGGAGGAAGCTCATTTCAGCCGCTTGTATCCGGGATCTCGTTCTTTCGGTCATGACCCATAGTTCATGACCATAGGTGAGGGTAGGAACGAAGATCGACCGGTAAATCGAGAGCTTCGCTTTTTGGCTCAGCTCCTTCTTCACCACGACGGACCGATACAACGTCCGCATAACTGCAGACGCCGCACCGATCCACATTGTGGGAAGATAATATGTGACAGATTTCATATAATGAACTTGAATTCAGATGAACATAAAATCCAAATTGTCCATCTGATGAATCATTACTAGTGGAAAAATAAAAACAGCGTAAATACATCAGAAGAGTGAAGAAATTGTGATGAAAATGCAAAATAAGTAAAAGGGGAAACAGACTTTGGCTGAAATCTATCACGGAAAGTCAAAAGATAAAAAAAAACACAAATCAAATCCTCTAAATATTTCTCATAATCAAAGTGAAGGTTTCCAGTAGCACATAGTAGTAAATGCTAATTACTGCCTGTGGATGCCGACGGGCAATAATATCATTTTCCAGTTCCGGGTTGCAGGGCGCTGGAGCCAATCGCACCTGACATGAGGTGACGACACGGTACATCCTGCACACACCTCCAGTCCATTACAGGACAAACACACACACGGGCAGTTTAGTCACCCATTAACCCCGAACTGGACCGTTGGAAGGCCGCACGAGTAGCGCGCTCCCCTTACAGCAAGGAGGTCATGTGTTCAAATACAGGCCGGGTCATTCTATGTATGGTTTGCATGTTCTCTCCGTTTCCTCCCACAGTCCAAAAAAAAACCCAAACCATACATGTGAGGTTAAATGGTTACCTTAAATTACCCATAGATGCACCATCATGGAGTCCCAATGTTTTTATATGAAACCTATGGGAATGTCCAGTATCCAACCAAAACTTACCACTGTGCCATAAACCCTGGGGGAATCAAACCCTCAATCGAAATATTAGCGCAACTGAGCCTCATCCACGAGGATTCACTTCATTTATGTCATTTCGAATTCCAAGCCGAGGGCTCGAACTGCCAGGTGGGCGTGGCTGTTAATCAAGTGGCTCACAGCTGGAGTTAATCACTTACAGGAGTTTAGTGTGTTTTTTTTTCCAAGCGGAAACATAGCGGGAGCAGTGTTTCTCGATAAAGTCATTGGATATAAACATGGAGGAACAAATTGGGGTAAGTTTCCACTATTTTAAGTTATGTATTTATTTATTTTTATTAATTTTTCTATCGTGCACATGGTGAGCTCATGTCATAAATATGTTTGAATTTGTAACAGCACTGACGCCAGTGGTCGGCGATACTGTAACACTGACATCATGTATGTGTTGTCTCCTCATATTAATTGCACAAATAATCCTCTGGTGTTTCTATATTCTGTGCATTTGTACTTTAATGTGGATTCTGTAGTAGTTCAACTAAGACATTCAGTTCAAGGATTTAAAATATAAAAAAAAGGTGGACTTCTGCATGTTGGACCTGTGCAGGACGAGTGAAGCAGTTTGTGTTAGTTACTGTTGGTGGCTGTGAAGTTTCCTCGGCCTGTAGGTGGGGCTCTGATGCAGTGTTTCAAAGCAAAGGAGCCCTGCAAGAGAGAGGAGGGAGGGAGGGGAGGAGGGATGATGAAGGGAGGGAGGGAGAGGATGCTGCAGCAGGCGCGACACCTCTCCAAAAGAGACCCAAACACTCACAACACAGACGCACATTAAACGGTCAAGGAGACAAAGTCTGTGATTAATTTAAAAATGTGTTTTTTTAAATTGTGTTTTCTATTTATTCTCAGTTCTCCTCAGGCATCCCTGATATATATATATATATATATTTAAACAAAATTTAAGTAACACTTTAAAATCTCAACATTACAATTCAAGCCAATAAAAATAATTCAGAAAGTTATGAATAACTTCCAAAAAAAGATTCCCTCACGCAACCCTGTGTTTCCATTCAATATGATACATTTACGCGATAGAAAACACGACCCCTCACGTGCTCATGTCGTTAGATATGATTACATAATGAGGCTTTTACAATATTAATTGGCTGAAACATGAGGGAGGGGGGGCACACTCCCCAGGCATGTTTAGGAGATCATCAGTGAACAAAATAAAAAAAAAACCCCCAGCAGATTCTTAATCCCCCACACGACTATGCAAGGGGTCGTAATTATGTGGCGGTGTTTCCTAATCTTCATCTTTTTAAATGATCCTGCGATTAGGTATTCAAATCCGATGATCTTATCATTTCACCCCGGTATCGTAGCGTGTTTGTGTAAATTCCCCCCATTGGTGTTGCCAAATCCCATTCTCAACGGGATGAATGCATTACATAAAGCATCTCCTGGCTTTGACACCCATCCATGCCTCACTATGAAACAATTTATTCTAATGTGGCGTGAAATGTATTTATTCACACGTTTTGGAGCGAAGGTGAAACTGTCTCAAACTTGGGAATGAATTTCATACGCATGGTTGAAGTCATGTTATTGGGTGGGAGGGGGCGGGTGTTGTATTGCCCCACATTAAATCGTATCCTCATCATAAACATGGTTGTTGCTATAAACCTTGTGCTTTGTGGTCATGAACGCAAGAGAGCTAAAACGAGCCAATGAGCGCGCATTTGACAGATTTCATGGCAAGTTTAAACGTTTGTCTTTCGCGTCCAGCAAAGCTCCATCTCCTCCATCTCTACCGGCCTGAAGATCTGCTGTGAAGCTGCAAAAACTCCCGTCTCTCTCTCTCTCTCTCTCTTCCTCCTTCCCTCCCTCTCTCTCTCTCTCCCTCCCTCCCTCTCTCTCTCTCCTTCGCACTTCGCTGCAGCACCCTCAGCACCTCAGTTGAGCAGGAGCACCGCACTGAGTCGCATCCGTACGTACGCACACACACGTACACGCAGACACGCACACACACACACGCGCGCTCCTCTGCCTGCACCCTCACACACTCGCTCACACACTCACGCGCGCACGGGCACGGGCACAGCCTCCTGCGGTATCCCGTGCGGCGCAGCGGCTTTTCCAACGGCATACCAAGTGCGTCCTCGCCGGGAGATGGGCGGTGCGGCTCCCGCGTCTCAGAGCGCTCAGAACGGCTTACTCGAGTCCTGCTGATCGGAGGATGCTGCTGGAAGTCTGCTGCTAGTTCTTTTTTTCTTTTTTTCTTCTTCCTCTTCTCATGTGCAGGAATCGCCTTGTGACTGCGCCTCTGGTCGGGGATTTAAAGTGGACAAGCCGTCTGATCAGGATATAAGATTATTCTATTCAATTTTTTTTTTGGAGGGGGGCAGTAAAAAGAGGAGTTGGGATTTCTCTGGACGTGCCTCTTATCCGCAGTGTCGATGCGGCTGCGGCTGTGAATGATATCTGCATAGATTACAGGTAAGGGAGACTCTTGTCACAGCGTTAGTTTGGATATCCACTTGCTGTATTTGGCGTGCTTTTTGGTGCCAGTACAGGCGTTTTTAAAATTTTTTTAAAGGGGTGGAGATGTAGGTTTGGCCATTGCACCAGCCAGGTGACGGGAGGCGGGCTGCACCTGTTCTGTGCGCCATGCCCGCTCCCTGTGCGCACTCCGACCGGGCGGGTTTCCCCCCCCACGACACCGAACCTGGACGTTTGGATCGCGTTACTATGAAAAAATCAAATCCGATCTGATCTCCCTCTCACGTCATATCGACTGTATTTGTGTCTGTTTCGCTCCTCGTATCATCCGTGCCCTTCATCCCATGTGAGCTGCGTTGCCCACATCGTGCGTGCTTCCTCCCGCACGCGTTCAACTCCAAAGGTTGAAAACTTAAAGATACCTCGGGAGACTCCGCGCCGGATTTACGCAGTTTGTTTTTTTTGTTGGTTTTTTTTTGCGGATCCGAAAAAAATGCGTAGAATTAAAGCAGCTCGTAGTATTAACTGTTTATAGCTGGGATTTTAATTTTGACTTATGAATTTGGGCAAAACTGTCCCGACATTCCCGCACACGTGATTCTGTCAGCATGCTTTTGCAGCTGCAACATATTTAGATGTTTTGTTTTGGGAATGTTTCTTTTAATGACGTTGCGCAATTCCCCCACAGAATTAGACTTTCGCATCGGGATCGTTTAATGGAAGTATTTACGCATGCTGAACGAGAACTTTTGATAGGTTTTTCTATTGGTGGCGCAGTTCAGATTGCTCGTTGGTGTTTCCTCTGATAAAACAGATCGGTTTGAAGCTGCAGAGGTGGGATTTTACGAGTAAATCGTAGTGAACTCGCGCTGTGAGATAAAAGCCTGACACATGGCTGCGATATGACAGTGTGTCTCAAAGCGCTTGAACTTGGCCGATGTGCCTCAGACAGACTCGGGTCCTTGGGAAGGAGAGCTTCTCCTCTTCACACTGACAGAGAAACACTGCAGCACCGCCACAGGGACATGCTCTCTGTGGCAGTGGGCTGCTGAGTTTAATTTGACTTTATCTTGAGTCGTGGGATATGAGGGCATGTGGCTACTTCCAGATCTCCCCAAACCTGCAACATAAAGTCGATTCAGGTGAATTAGGTCGTTAAAAATGATTGTTAGTTGTAAAGAGGACCACGGAGATACATTAGGATTATCTTTGCAGCTAGTCACTCTATTAGCTGTGAGTGATTTTGTTTAATTGAAGATAATTGCAAACCAAGGGGTCTAAAAGTGTTTTCAGTGCTGGATCCTAATTGTCAGACTGAGAGCAGGTATAAAAACACTCCACTCACAAGATTAGATTTGTGTTGTGGTGCCACAATCTGGTCAAACCTGCTGGGTTCTGAGTGCTCTGTTTAGAAAACTGCTCACATCTTGTAGGGGTGGGCTCAACAGAGTACATCATGGTGGTTTTCATTTTCTCAATAGTCAAAGTTTAAGAAAGTTGGTATTGTCATGAAGTGAGGCTTTTGGTCATGAAAAACACTAACTGTTCATTCCCATATGGCTTTGTCTATTAGATGAGCACTGTGTGAGTCAATTCCCGGCATTTAGTGTCACACTCGAATGGGGAAAATCCTGAAGATGCTTCTGCAGGCTGTCTGACACACCGTCCTGCAGTGCGTCGGTACGTCTTTGGCTCCGTATGCGCCTTTTACATTCATCTCCCGTCTCACTCCAACTCCGTCGCTCCCTCCTTCCTCGCTTCCCTTCCTCCCACCCGTTCTCGCACCTCGTGCACGGAAAGCAGCTGCTCCAGTCTGTATGCAAAACTGCCGATCCCCAGTACAGCAGACACACCGAGTGTATCCCCGGTCTCCTCCACTGGGTTCTCACTCTGCCCAACTGCACTCCAGCCCCTCCAGTTCTTTAATATTACAAATCAATTAATTGTGCTCCTGTTGTCATGCAAATTTATTTCAGAATCATAGGCTACACACCCCCGGTCTCCTTTCTGTTATTTCACCAAATGCCTTTCACACCATTGTGGTGTGCACTCATCAGAGTCAGGCTGTACGCTGGGCAATCCATAAGGGGCAGTGTGGTTCACAGGCGAGATGCAGTAGATATCATTTCTACTTTTGTCTCTGTGCCACCATTGAATACCAGTGCCGTTCCATTGGTTATGCAGCCAGAGGTTCATGTTCAATAACATTCAGGTTAATTTTCAAATGATGCAAGCTTTGCTCTGGAAAAGATATTTGTTTTTACACACTTTTAGGGAAAATTTGATCCAGAGATGCTGTACAGGCACCGAACTGAACAAACACGTGGTTGATTATTGACATGATGGTGATGGTGAGAACCGACAAAGCAATGTTCTTTATTGCTTTCTACCTGTGGGATTGTGGTTTTGCAGGTGGGCTTTCGTGCTTTCCCTTCCATCACCACACATTTCAAGTCATTTCTGACTGTTCAAGTTTGTCAAACCTCTTTTGTGGTTGTTCATTCTCCTACTGTCATGGTCTCTTGAGTAGTTTAATAACCCTAACTCACCTTTGTTAAGGCAATTAGTCTTTTCTTTTTTTTTTTTTTACCAAATTCCAGCTGAATTCTTGAAAGCTGTAAGAGCACTTGGTCTCTCTCGCTCTCCCTCCTTGTGCGCTGTCCATCAAGGCCTGCCTATAGGAATTGGAACAGCAGCCTTTTATTGGCCTGTAAGCACCTCACATTGACATACAACCCCCTGTCTGTCGGACAACGTTACGGCTACAAGGCTGGAGTTTGGGCCCGGAGAGCACGGCCTTGTCAATATTATGGCCCGCTAATGGATAAACTCTCACTCCAGCCGTGGCAAGTCAAGACATTCATAGCAATTTGGGGCAAGATTGAGCTCCATAGAAAATACTTTGCAGTGTAAAGGAGGGAAACTATGAATGACTCTTGAGTGTGGAAAAAAAAACTACAAAAGATCCTCCGTAGTGACATAAATGTCTAGTAATGGTGTCGGCAAGACCCGGCGGAAGTGTGTTTGTGTCTGTGTGTGGGTGAGAAGGATGCATCTGTGACTGGCCCTGTATGAATACACGGGTCACGGAGACGTATCGTCATGTCAGACTGAATGATGTGTCTGTGAATTGGACCTGAATGGAGCTCTCTGTTTGTTCTCATTCTCTTTCTGTTGCTCTCTTTCCCAATTGATGTCTCTCTCTCTCTCTCTCTCTCTCTCTCTCTCTCTCTCGCTCTCGCTCTCGCTCTCGCTCTCTCTCTCTCAGTCGTACACACTTACACCCCTCTGGGCTGTGACAGGGCTACCAGACACAGGCGGGTGTCCAATTAGACTCCCTCCTCTCTCTCACGCCACCAAACACCACAGAGGAGATTGCAAATTGTGTTTCTGTGTTGCCAACTGTTCCTCCCACTAGAATCTGTCTCCCATATTTTAGGACAGTAAGACACATGATTTTTGAACAATGTCGGCAGGGATAGGAGGAACTCGCAAGTAAAATTTGTCAAGGGGGTTAATCTGAATTTTTTATTATTTTTTTTTTTTAGAATGGGAGCACTATGGCCCTTCTCGTAAATTGTAATTATGGGGACTTCACCTCAATAATCTTGGTGTGAAATGGGAATCATGTTTGAGTTGACACTTGAAAAGATGATATCGCTCACCGGTTTTGATCTAAATTCCAATACGTTGGTTGGATTCTATGCTACATTAAGAGAATAATTGCTTACAAGTATGTAATTAACTCTTCTGTGATGCATGGCAGCGCTGCATATTGATGTTTGCCACAGCAACGACAGCAGAGATCTCAAGTGAGGATCTCCAAACAATAGGCGTTGTGAATTCTGTGGGGAGAAATCAATACATGTCACAGCGTCCAATTTAATGAGAACCTTTGTTCTCCTCTGAATAGTTTAGTCAGCACATGTGAGAAGCCTACTGAGACGATATATGTAAATGTATATATGTGTCCGCGTATCATGCTTATGTTTTTGTCTTGGCCAGGGTCCTATTAAAGCTGTCACATGCCTTTATAATGGGGCCCCAAATGTACACGCCGCTGTATCACAGTCCCACCACTTTTTTTATTTTCTCCCTCCAGCCTTACTCTCATGCTTCCTTTCATCTTATTACTCAGTCCTTCCCTCTCTCTTACGGTTTCTGCCTGCAGCACTCTCCACCCATATCTTTCTGCTTCACTCTAAGCTGCCAAGCACATAACTTTATCTGTGTGTTTGTGTGCAGGGTAGTTGAACAAAAAAATTAAATGGACTGTTGTGACATTGGAATGACCTGTGAGGGAGGCTACGACTCTTTTTTTTTTGGGGGGGGGGGGGGGGGGGGGGGGGGGTACAGCGTTGTTTTAGATGGAGATGTGGAAAGGCACCAATGTATCGGTGCATTTGCCAGACGGCTTCTTTTGATAAGACCGTATTAAGCATTTCTCCCAGGTCTCGATGATTCATATGTAGCTGTGAGTCTGATATATAAACAGCTCTCTTTGATGCAGCAGCAGATGACATGCTGTGGCATATTGGCTCTTATGCTTGTGTGTGCCAAGCCGAGCATGACAAGCAGTAAATTAGTTTTGTTTCAGATGCATGAAATGATGAGAAAATTGCAGACGGTCTTAGGGCATTTATTTATTTATTTATTTATTTCCATTTTGCCTCTCGCTCTCCCTCATTTGCTCCTTCGCTGACGCCTTCAGTCCACGCCGAGGATTAGGCGCCTAATTCTGTTTTCATCCCGCCTGTCGCAAATAGGCACGGGCACGGGCACGCAGGCTTAAGTATACATGCATGCATGCACGTTCTATTAATCTATATCTGACAATACCTCAGCGTTTCCAGTATCTGTCATGTAAACTACAACCACACGCGTGCTGGGGTTTTTTTTGTCTTGTTTTTTTATGGGCTGAAATACTTCCCACAGGGACAGTGTTAAGTAAAACCCTGTAATCATTGGTCTTCTCTCAACTCCCCCCCCACCCCCCCCCCCCCCCTTTTTTTTTTTTTTTAAGAATGAGCCTGCAGGTACAAGCTGTTTGGGGAATATGTTGCTTAAGCCTGCATTTCCAAAGTCAGAGTGGTGGTAGTAGTATTTTTTTTTGTAACATGTTCACTCTTGATACTCCTGTCCCACATCTGCTTCGGCTATATTGGTTTGCCGCAGCTCTGGATTGACCCTAAACAGGCCTTTTCTTCTGAAACGTTCAACTTGTGGAGAGCAAGCAAGTTGAACGTTCAACGTTCAACTTGCTTGAGGAGAGGATCAGTGCTTGTGGCGCTCGTCGCTAAAAGAGGTCAGTGGCTTCTTTTAGGCTGCGAGTGCTCAAAACACCACCTCTTCTGAGGAATTACAAAAAACAACAACACCAGCTTTACTTTCGAGTTTTTGGAAGATACAAGCACAAAGCCTTCATTAAGCTGTAACCAACACTGAAATTTGCTATGCTAAGTGATTGCAGTTATTCAAAATACTTTGCCCTTACTGTGGTGTCATGTTGCTATGATTGACACGGTGTTTTCAGACCCCTGCAGTAATGAAGTGCTACAGTATAACACACGCCATGCACTATTGCTGTGTTGGATTACTGTATTTTTAGTGTAATAGTGTTTTCTTTGTAGGAGGGACCCTCGACTGTGGTGGCCAGCGGATTTAAAGTTAATCATATGTCTCACCCTCTCTGTGCCACTTCTTGTGCCCCCTCTCCCTCGCTTCCTGTCTGCCGTCAGTGTCAGCAGTGTCAGGGGGCATCAGTATGCAGTGTTTCCGCAGTAATTGTGAAACAGCGGGTTCAGGGAGGACCCCTGCTGTTCTATAGCCAGAAGGCAGTGGGGAAGAGGTGGAGGAGGACCTACTTTACTGTAAACCTCCTTCAACCCCCACCCACCTGCTCCTGACTCCCCCCTTCCCCCATGATATATCACAGTCTTGAAGCATAATGTCGTGAACGCCACAAAGAGAATTAACATGGACTTCTGTGTTGTTGTTCTTTCGCATATTATTTTACTTTTAAGTTAGTGATTTTTGCCTTGCTTGAGTGTACTTTCTCCTCTGTTGATGGGATTTGGAGTCGCTTGTGTCTGTGTAAATGCAGTGATTGACTCTTAGCCAAGGCTCAACTCCTGCCAACTGCTGTGGAGAAATTTGTTGCTCTCCTGGAATAAAACATGCTTCATTTGTTGTTCTGTTAAACCTTGGACTTTCATCACTGTTGTATTGATCGCTCTTATTGTACTTGCCAGGAACATGGCGACTGCACTGGAATATGAATCTTTCTGGACATTTATTTCAGCCAAACTGTGCCAAAGCCAAAACATCAGTGTGGTTATGCTGGAAATTGGGGCTTCAACTATTATTCACGCTATCAGATATTCTTTCAGGGACTGTTTCATCTTTGAATGTCATCAGAGAGACAACTGAGGTTGCAGATAGTGAGGCCAGGTTGAGATGGTTTCAATGAGGAAGAGAGATGATGGATGGTGGAGGTGGAGCAGCCAGGTAGAAGGAGGAGAGGAAGCCCACAGAGAAGATTAATGGACCTAATGAGTGAAGATGTGTAACAATAGAGGGGGTTGGAGATAAGATGAGATAGAGGAAGATGACCTGCTGGATCAGCCTAAAGATGAGGACCTGAAAGATATTGAACAGTGTGTCAAAAGGCCCGCAACTGAAAAGTCGTGTTTTGTGGAGAGTCAACGGCCAAAAGCCTTTCTCTTTATGATAATGGAGAATGAAGTTCTATCTAACAATTTCAGATTCATATTAATTGTCAGCAGATAAACAACTAGTCCACGCATCTCTCCTGCAGGTGTCGGCATGTAATTGGCTTGTGTCACCTCTTCCTCACCCCTATTGCTGTTGTGTTATTCAGCTTGGAATGATGATCTGAAACTTTGGCAGCTCCCTTCTCTTTGAGCTTGCACTGCCATTTAGCTGGGTGTTTGGAAGTCCTATTATATCTTTCCAGTATAGTGACACTCACCATCCTTACCTGACACCCACACAACTAACTGTGTTCCTATGGCAACGTGATTTGTCAACTGAAAGCCCCTCCACAGAATATAGCAAGAAGAAAAATAGCAGGAGGCAAAAGATGTGAATGAGCGACGCTGCGCTGGACTTGTGACCTGTTGTATCACAGGAACTGCATTTGAAATGTTCACCATTGAGATTTTTATCTGAGGAGTGACGAAGTTGGCTGCCAGTTCTGGACAGTGATGACTGTAAAGATTTGCTGCTCTGACTGAATTTTGAGATCCATAAATTGAGACTGATGGAGGCTTTGGAGTTTGGTGCTTATCCCATCATCATTTCTCCACCTTGTTTCCGTTTTCTGACCAGAACTTTTTTTTTCACATTAATAAGAAAAAAAGTGATTGGCAGATTAATAATTCAGTGTTTGAATGTTACAGAGGAAAAAAATGAAAAATATCCGGCACAAGCTCCCAAAGCTGATCAGAAATCCAAAAGATGTGCAAGCATAGTTCAGATATTAACATAGAGCTGCAGCAAATGCTAAAATCTTTATGTATAAAAGTTGGAACCAGTAATGCACCAGTTAAAATGGTTGTCGATGTTCATTAAGCATTGGATAAATGCAGAATACTACAGATGTTCTTTTTTTTTTAATAGGATTCCAATTTATTTCAACCCTTTGAAGTGTCTAGTAGTGTTTACATGGAGCCTTTAGTAACTGAGCACACAACTCCTTCTGCCACTTCCCACACACAGTCACTGTCGACATCCGCACCGCTCCAATCCCCAGATGACATACTAGAAGAGGAAAGGTTAGCCACTTTGTTGTGTTGCAGTTTTTCCTCTCGCTTTTTTTCCCCCTTCCCTCTGTTGGCTCACAAAAAGAAGGACCATCCTCTCTGTCTGAGTCTACTGACATCACTGTGGAGAAAGCATGAGGTTTTCATCCCTCCCATCCACCCTCCCTGTCTCTTTTTGTCCATCCGTTCTGCATTGTCATGGCAGTCCTCCCAGCCGAGCTTTGATTGGGTTGTTCTGCGCCCACTGGCAAATCTGGCAACCAGATAGTTTATATGGTGTGTGCGTCTGTCCGTGTATAAGTCACTGTGTGTAAGAGGTTTTTCTTCATGTCCCTGCGGGAAAAAAAAAAAAAAAAAAAGCAATGCGATGAGGTGTAGCTTGCAGCAAATCAAAGTATAAAAATGACCATGACCAACAGAGGAGAGACGAGAGCAAGGGAGGAGGAGGAGGAGGAGGAGAGGAAGGAAGGAGGAGGAGAGGGGCAAAACGCTGGATAACAATTTGCATCCTCTCACTTGCCACTGTGAACGATGGCTGGCTAGAAAGCCTGTCTGATGTGTTTATGCCACAGGCTTTGAGGGATAGAGTTAAAGGGAGGAGGAGGAAAGTTTGCAGTGAGGAGGGAGGGGCAGTGGGAAGACTTGTAATGGAGTGTAAACCTGCTTGAACTCAGTTTGCCCACCGCTCCCTCACTCATATCTCAGCCGAGGGATGTTTTTCTTGTAGATTCACAGTTCACATTTTTCTACTTGATATTAGACTGTCAGCTGCATGATTAGTCGAAGGCAGTGTAAACGTTCCGGTAGTCAAATTGAACTGAAATTAAATAATATGCTTCTACAAAGCCAGCTATAGATTTTATACCTATAATATACACTGAGTGTTATTAAGGGTGAAGCTTCACACTTAACATACTCACGAAAGTTGTTTTCCTATCTTGTCGAAGCACGTCTGTTACTTTAAAGTTGACATTTGTTTTGTAACTACTGAGTAGAGATTAAGTGAATCTTTTAATGATCAGCCCTGGGGAATTTCAAGACCTGTACTTATGCAGTGACATTACCTAGTTTAATCGTCTGTTGAATCTATAAACAGTCAGTCTGTACACCATCTCCCCCTTCTGACCTGTTCTCAGCCTGTCATCGCTTGGCTGCCAGATGAGACGGTTTCTGGCAAGCGAGCATTTCTGCTCTGTGAAATCCAACCCCGCTCTCAGGATCATCATTTTTTGATGCGAGGAGGAAAGATACCGCAAACAAAAGTTGTTGAAGTCGGGGAGTTGACAGCCCAAATGCCCTCTAACGAGACTCTTAATGTGGGCCCATGGTTTCAAACTTGTTGACAGTTTTGTTTCTCTCTCTTTGTCGTCGTCGTCGTCGCTCTCTCTCTCTCTCTCTCTCTCTTTTTTTCTCAGCCCCTGGATCACACCCGCCCCATCCAGATGTAGAACAAAGCCATTTTGCAACACTGCTCATGTTTCTGGTGTGAAGTCTGTACATTTTAGACCTCCAGCAGTAAACAGATCAAAAACAAGTTAAGTCATGTTGTAGGGTTGGGAATACACACACTCACGCACACACACACACTTAAGGCATGCCACATAGTGCTGTCTGTAGTGGTTTGCACTTCTGCGTCATAGTGAGAAGGTCATAGGTTTGAGTCTTGGGTTGGGCCTTTCTGTCTATGGTTTTCATGTCTTCTCTGTCTTAGTACTTTGGTTTTTTTCGACCACAGCAGCAACAACACAGCAAAAGCCATACCATCCTGAACTGGTTACCGGTGTATAATAGACGTTGATGATCTGGGGCCTGAACAACGAACCAAGATAAACATATCCAGGATGTCTCTCTGTTTCCTGGGTTGACTTATCCAGACATGTGCGATCCAGATTAGCAGCAATACGAAGCCATTCAACTTGCTGGTTCAACCCAGACCTACGTGTGGGTGTTCACATGAAAAAGGCGGAGTTTGCAGTGTCGGACCAATCCTGCAGCGCGGTTTACAGACTACTGAAGGAGCAGTTATTCTCTGAGAATATGAAGAATTCAAACACAACCACCAGGATTAAAGCAACACTGCTGCTGGAGCCAAAGCCAGAACATTCCCAACTTGTTAGTGCGTGACTTTGTGAGATTATACGATATTAATATAAATTAACGGCATTGTAATCACTCAATACTCCACACTACTTTCTCACCCCCACTCTGCAGCCCTCAGTAGTGAACCTGTTTTGTATTTGATGTTAAACAATGCACCAATCACTATCATTTAAAAATGGGCGGGTAATTTTCCAAGAGATCTGATTGGTCAGGAGGTGGAGCTTTGACCTCTTATCCAGAACAAAACCTGCCCTGAAGCGGGTTAGATATTTGAGCAAGTTAAACACCTGCAGAAGTAAACGTATTGTTGTAAGCATATCACAGTGTTTTTCAATCATGCTTTTGCATTTACACATTGCTTAGACACTTTATTTCATTCAAGGGAATCCTCTCCTCCGGCCTGCATGTGTACACACTCTGATTTGGCTGCAGTTGAGCTCATATATGCTTTCAGCAGTGAACCACAGCAGGGCACAAGGACTTGTATAGCCTGAGCACGTATTTAGGTTGTGAATTTGAATGTGCAATACCCTTGGTAATGCCCGCCTTATGTCCACAGGCTGCAGAAACTATATGGAAAGTTTGCCGTATTTGTTTGAATTCCCATCAATGGACATACATCTGCTGCATTAATGACGCCTGTAGTACATCATTTTATTCATTGATTAAATATTAACATTGTCAACATTTTCATAACAAGCCCAAAGGAGAGTCTGCACTGTAATTATTGACAATTATTGGCAATTGCAAGCAATTACCACCTATTATGGCGTCATGCCAACATTAGTTTTAGCAGTGTCGATAGAGGCAGTCTTTCCTCATAACACAGTCTCTGAATGACTTACAAGAAGAGGGAAATGTTTTTGCACATGTGTTGGAAATGATCTGAACCAAGCGAACACATGTTGAGTTTGCAGAGCAGCTTAAATGTCACATTATTTAATCACTATCATTTTTTATGGTAATGATTTTCTCATTCTAACTTCGACCTTTCTAGGGAAATGACACATCCACTTCACCACTTGTGCTCCTCGATCAGCTTTTTCGTCTCCCATCTGTCTATAGTAGAGGTACTTCTGCGGCACTATTTGCTGAATGTGCTTAAAAAAAGTGATATTTCTGGAAGGGCACTTTTGACACATCCTGTCAAGTAACTCATTTTTCAGCTTTCTCAGACCATTACAGGAGGACTGCAAGTCTCAGCAGGTGTAGACATTCTGTCTTCACTTGTGTGTCCCATGCTCTCCATCTCGCTTGCATGCCTCATACTTAGCTCATTTGCACTTGATAGGTTTGTGAACAGCACTTCCAAGAAGAATCGTAACAAGACAGTTTTTTTGGGGGGAAAGATGGTAACAAGATAACCCAGATATACGTAAATCTGATACTATTTGTAACGGCATCTATTGGTTATGAATTGCCAAGAAAACAAACAATATTGTACCTATACTGTTATTCTGCTGGTTTAAATCCCTGAATCCAGTGAGAGATGTCGGTGGAAACTTAAAGTCATGGCTTGCCCCGACCATAATTGCTACCTCTGTGGTCCCCGAACCCCAAATCACAGAGGAAAACACAATCACCGCCGCATGCATTTACAAAAGTGACTAATTGGCACCAGGCATGTCTTTTGACTGTGGGAAGAAGCAGCAGTACCCAAAAATAACCTCACCAGGTACAGTGGGAATAAATGTCAAACTTCTAGTCCTCACAATTCAAAGGATAATGTGATGTGTCTCGGTATTGAACAGATTCACCTTAGTTAAAGAACTATACACTCATAAATCGACATGTTTTCAGGTTTTTGGGTGGAATAATTCATTACAATGAAGGTCAAACAGTCATCCCCTGATGATACACAACACCAGTTCTCTGTGATGACATCCCTTTCAGTTTTAGTGATCCAATAGTCAGCAACATTCCCAAACTTCGTATAATTATGTGTTTGACACAATTATTCAATTGGCTGGTGGACTACTGTTGGGTTCATCCATTCATCTTCTATACCCATTTATCTAACCTGGGGTGGTCCGTGCTGAGCCAATCTCAGCTGACTCTGGAGGAAGGACAAAAGCTACCAGTACATCACAAGTCTGATACGTTCACACATGGTCACACTTACAGGCAACGTAGAGTCATTAAACAACTTCATATGTATGTTTTTGGAGGTTTAAACCATGGTGCTCGCAGGTTGCCAGATAGTAGGACTTTATTGAGTCTTACTAATTTGGCAAGGAGTTGAATTTTAATCTCAGTAATAAAGAGAATCAAGTCCCCCATAAATTACAGACTTGATCCCATTCCAACTGTGCCTCGTAAACCAGGAACTGAGATCTTTAAGACTCTTCTTCCAGGGATTATCAGAAAGGGCTTTAATCCATGTGCTTCAAGCAAACCAAATCATCTACTGCACTGATGAGGCTCACAGATGTACACCGTGCTCCATGGGTTGGTGTGTGTGATGGTATGGGAAACAATCGAGTGGATTAATATGACTGGTTTTGTCCTGTGGATTTATTTGTATGTAGCTCAGTATTGCCCACATGCAGACACATCAGGAAATGCCATCCTACTGCGCACAAATCCACCTGCATACATTTTAATAAAACAGAAGACCAACTAGTGTATAAACAGATTGAGGGATCTGTAAGAATTCAAGGAGCAGTTTATCGTTTTAATCTGATCATCACAAAGCCTTCTAAATTATAAATCTTTCATGTCTAAGAAGTTAATCTCAGGGGTCAAGTCTGTTTCAGCTCTCTTCAGCAAAACGGATAGAAAGAGGAAAAGACGTGGCTTCAGACAGGTCATGAAAACAGAGACATGACGAGAAATGAAGACTAAGAAAACAGCCACGGACAGGTCTGATCCTGTACATTGACTCAGCCAGGAAAAGCTGATTTAGCCAACGGGTTACTCAAGAAGCAGTAAGTCTTGCATGTAGTAATAATGTTCTTTTGTCCCGATGGCCCCACACAGGCCGTAACCAGTTGAAAATGAATACCATCGTAATGGTGTTAATAGTCTATTGATGTATGCGTCTAGCCGAAGCGATAAAGTATATTAAAATGCCAGTTAGAGGCAGTTTTATTTGACAGTGTGAATGATGTAATTTTAGACGAGAAAAAGTTAAATTACAGATCAAAAAAAAAAAAAAAAAAAGATTATTTCAGAGGTGCCAAGTCAGGGGCATCGTAACTCAAGCTGTAGAACAAGGAAGTCAAAAAATAGAGCTGCTTTTGTGGGGGGATTCCTTTGTTCTGCCAGTGCGGCCACTTTTAAATTCATGCCATACATATTTGCTGTTCATATTTTGGTGTATTCAAATGTTACAGGGACAGTTTACATGTGCTCTCCCTCAAAGCACTGGCCACCTCTGGGCTTGTCTCAACCCAGACCACGGCTCCTCTCCACATTTCCACTCCCTAATCTCTAAGCTGCTGTGAGTGATTGCTGTCAGTATGTCTTAACGATGCGATGTATGAATTTCCCACAGCACACGTTTTGGCACATCATAAATAGTCAGTGTAAACTGTGATTAATAGTACCAAAATGTAATTTAAACACCCTGCGTCCATGACCTTGGTACTAGTAATGCTGGTTCACTGACTTCATTTCCATTGACTTTTGAGCGAAGAGAACCAGGAGTGCTCACGAAAGTTGACCGACATTCAGGATTTAAGGATTTCTTCATAACCTCAGTCATTTAATGGAAAGTCAAACGTTAATCACACAAATAAAGTAAATAATAAGTTCACCACAGTTGAATCAACTATGACCTCAATCCAGTTGTCTCGAGTGAACCACAAGCTAAGATCTTATGGACTCGTCTACGTATATGGATTATCTGAAAGCGCCTTAATCCAAACAAGTCTACTGTACTGATGAGGCTCACAGATGTTACGTTGTGTTATGTCTCGCTATGTTGTGTTATGTCTCGCTATGTTATGTTATGTTTTGTTATGTTATGTTATGTTATGTTATGTTATGTTATGTTATGTTATGTTATGTTATGTTATGTTATGTTATGTTATGTTATAATATAATGATATGTTATGCTATTTTATGTAGGCTCAGTTTTTCATTGTGCGATGTGTCAACACTTTCCAATGTAATGTATTTGTTTTTCCGTTTCTCCGTGAGAGCCGCGTCGCTTTCCCTTGCCCTCAACACATTCATTTTAATCCAACAGCACGGAAACATTTTTTGTTTTTTTTGCTGTGAAGTTCCTTATTTTCTCCAAGCAGTAATAATTTAATGCCACAATTGATGGGGAGGGCTGGCGAGGAGCTATGCAGTCGTGGTGTATTTGAACTACCTTTCAGCTTTAGGCTCCTGATGATTGCCAGTCTCACTTCCTTCTTCACAGTAAAGTAATTTAACCAATATCTCTTGAGGCCGTGTCATTTGAGGGCCACCAACATATACGAGAGACTTTAAAGTGAAGGGAAAACTTCAATTGACGACGAGACAGCTCAGTATGCTGCAGGTACTACAATACCTTTCTCTCTAATTTCGAGATCAGCTGACTGACACGTTTGGCATTTGTTAGGTATTTTGTGTGTCAAAGTGTCAGGTTAATTAGCTAGATTTTCCCCATTCTCTTGCACTTCTGTACATGTTTTGTTAAGCACAATGAATCTTGTTGGATGTTAGGTGAATAGATTTTTCTTTCTCTCTACCTCTCACTGTCCTCTGTAAGACTTTACCTCTTACACTCCCCCCACTGACATTAGCTTTACTGCATGAGATTTTTATTGTGATTGGACACCTAAAGCGTGCCGTGTGGAAAATGAAGCGATACGATTCCTTATTTATGACCTACCTCAGCAACATAGGTGACAGCAACGAGGAACGGGAAGTGGAGCTGTTTTCAATGTGCTCCAATCTTGCCACCGATATATTCATCACTTTTGTGACAGAATCCCAGGGTTACTTTCAATGAATTGGACTATATGTGTCTCAGCTTCTCCCTTTTCTTTCCAGGGGTCGCCACATTGAGTCATTGCAACGTCTTGCAGCATCAGGGATTCCAACCCTGGTCCTCTAAACTCAAGGTTAAGACTTGGAATTACCTTGAATGTCCTAATCTTCAACTGTCAAGCCTCCAACAAAGAGGATGTATATGACGAAAGGCTGCTAATTTTATACATGCTTATTTGCTTTGATTTACGGTTTAGTACCACTACATTACCATATTGAATGATATGGTACAATTGTTTTTGGGGGGATGCGGTGAACATGACTTTTTTTGGGAAAATTGGTTCAGGGGTTGTGTTTCCTCTTAAGGCTGCCGTCATCACTGCTGCTCGTGGAACTTCCTTCCACATTATCTCATTTCAGTCAACGTCCTCATGAATCTCCACGATCAGCTCAGTGATTACAGCAGTGTATTAAAACGTACCCATTGATTCATACTATTTATACTCCAAGAGCAGTTACTTACTCAAAGCTGGCATACAGTAGCTCATTCTAATGATTTAAGATATTTGTATTCTATGAAAAATTGAAAACAAATGCTAGGAACATTTTTATTTACATGTGGTGACTAGCATGCGCAATATTTACCACCTTTACATGCACATATCCAACATTACACTTGAGGAAAGATGATCAAAGTTCCAGAAGTGACACCGGGTTTGTGTATGTAAAGTCTGCTATGAAGGGTTTGTTGACAGTTTCCACTGAGCCCACAGCGCCGTTAATATTTAAAAGTCAATAACAATGTGGAAGTGCACTGGATGTTGTTGCTATTAGATAAGCAGGAGTATAATAAGTTGTGCTCTGGGTTTGGTAACCTGTGTGTTGGCTGCTCTGCTTCCTATTTACATAAAACACTGACACCAGTATGTGTTTCATTTCTGAAGTGCAAATCCATCTTGGCAGGGAACATACAGGGTGTATTGATTCATCTGTAATAAGCTGAAGTGAGATGGTAGTAATTGCAAAGCTAATGCGACAATCAAGAAATTCTTGTTGCGATTGTGACAAGCACTATCTTATTGAATGTGCTGCCTTCGAGGTAGCTGGAAAGCCTCTTAAAACAAAATACACACACACGCAGCTCCACCACACAGCCATCTCTTGTTTCACTGTTTCTTATACTGCAGCAAAATATCCACTGTCATTCCAGCTTTGAGCAAACTACAACTCATAATTAATTACTGTGCTGAGAGGAATCCTGGAAACCAGAGCTGAGAGGAGTGGAATGGTGAGCGAGGCAAAGGACGGATAATTTCACTGAGGAATTAACAGTCGAGCGAAAGGAGGAGCTGGAGGAAAAGGAGGCAGAGTGAAGGAGGAACGAATGGATGGATGGAGAAAAATAGGGAGGACGTGTTGGGACTTAAGGTGGTGCCAGTCGGCAGCCGATGGAAGCGGGAGCTGATTTGTCTGCACGGCCCTGCATTCCTGTTTGCTCGTTAGTGTGGGGAATAAGGGAGTTGGAAGACAGAGAGAGAGAGAGAGTGAGAGAGAGAGAGAGAGAGATGTAAAAAGAGAGAGCTAGAGGCTTTGAATTTGTTCTATGAAAGCAGCTGTCAGACAGTGCCTAGCAACAGCATTTAAGAAGGATTCTTGGCTGCATTTATAGTAATTACAGCAAAGTATCTTCTTTTGATTCCAAAACAAGCTTATATAGCACAACATGGATGTAACCCGGGGACAGTTTGAAGAATAACCGTGAAGATATCTTCTTTCATGACACAGAATATGCCATGTATGTATGTCTCTGGTTTAGTACAGTTTAAAGGGAAGTTTAAGCTGTTTTACTGTCATCAAACTTTAAGGCTTCTGAAGAGACTCCTTCATAAAAAGTCTTTTTTTTTTTAATTGCTCTTTTGAAGGTGTTGAATTTTAAGAGTGGTTATCAATGTAACTTGAAGCTTTTGGTTTAGTATTCTGCCTTTTATGCAGTTAATTAATAAGTACAGATGAGGCTCTTTAATCATAATTTTTCTAACATAATTTGTGCGACTACAGTTCATAATGTCCACTGATGAATGGCTTCTGAATATTCCTCGGGACCCAGTCGTCTTAATCGAATCCAGGGCTTCGTTAGGTTCGCCCTATAAATGGCCTTCTCTGGTCGCTGCTGTGTGTCAAAACCCACAGGCTCCGCCCATTCAGGAAGTCATCCCTCAGTCTAACCCAATGAGAAGGAGGCACTGACGGGAAGCCAGCGGGCTCTTCAACAGCTCTAATGATATTAGAGCCTCTTGATCTGCGCTGATGATAACACACTTCACCAATCTCAGCTTGCATCAGCGCCGGCTGCACAAAGGCCCCGGCCTGAGCCAAGAACGGCTCGCATGCATGGATTTGAGTGACCTTATTTTGAAGACCAAGGACTCGCTAATGCCACGAGTGATATTGTAACCGATGACACAATACAAAGATTATTTCTGAGAACAGAAAAACGTTCACTAGAGGCTTGAAATGGAGCGTGTGCGGAGGAAGAAAATCGGTGCGTATGTGCGGGCGCTATCTCACCGAGGAGGATTTGTAATTCTCACAAGTGACGGAGGGAAAGCAAAGGAGTGGCAAAAATGAAAGAGATTGAGCGAGGAGAGGGGACGGGCAGATGTCAGCTATTTCTCTAAACTCCAGAGGGGTTCTGCAGTTGGATCTTTGCCTAGACCCTTTCTTTGAAATGCTGTTACTCACTCTAGGAGAGAGAAAAGTGGGGATAGACAGACAGTCATGTAGTGAGCAACCAAGAAAGTTGGTGTGAAACAAATTGTGCACTTGACACACTTATATTGGATCAGTGATTCAGTATGCTCGGCGGTCTATTGCATAGGATCTTTTCAGGGCTTGTGCTGTTTTTCCTTCGGTTTTAACACTCATGCGTTCACAACATTGAGCCAATTAGAGGAAGTTTCTGCTCCTGACAGATACTTTCAGCTTAAAGACACATCATGGGAATATTTAGCAATAGACATGAACAACGTGAAAAATTAAGAAATGAATGTTGATTCATCTGATTTAATATGATCTTGATTTCATTTGTTAAAATGAACGAGAATCCGCATTTTCCATGTAGAAAAATTAAAGATTCTCTTTCTCAAGTCAAGGTGTGTCATCCAATAAGTGTGTCACCATCCTTGGGAGGGCAAAAGCACCAGCTCTCTAAATGTTTCTGGAGATCCGTGAGATAGTTTGAGACTTGATTTTGCCCGACGATCTGGCAGAAACACCGAAGTTGTGATTATGACTTGCGCTCTGCGTCCTCTGTTTAGTTGGTCAGCGAAAGAACACAAAGAATTCAACCATGACCCAAGGAAAATGGCCCCTTTTGCTTTATATGATTCGTTAGCAAATGCATGTTCAGCCGCGACGGTGGATGAGGAAGGAGACCGTGAGAGCACACGCATTGCAAAATAGGCGATTATTCGTCTGACATCTGGCAGGTCTGATACACGTAAATTCGTCATCGCTGCTTTTCAACTCTGTGTCATCACTCCCACCGCAGCGCTGCTAACATTATCAGTTTGTTTTAACTGTTAAAAAAAACACACCCGAAGAGTAGGAGATCGTCTACTTTGAAAATTGCAGTTTTAAGCCCAAGTACTTTGCCAAAATTATCAAAACATAAATTCCTATTTGCGCTGCTTTGATGCCCGTAAACACGGCTGATTGCTACATCTGTAGTCATAATGTCAGTGTCTCTCAGTCAGTTTTTCTTTCATTCACACGATGTTTACCCAGTTGACAGTACAATCCCAAGGCTTTCTTTGTAATATCAACAGCTCTGTGGTGGATTAGACCTCCTAACCCCGATCTTGACAGGGTATCTGGTGACAGTAATCCATGCTGCTAATCCACGTCTTGATGTAAACACCAAGGACACCCCGCCTTCTCTCTCTATCTGCTATGTCCTCCCTTTTTTCTCCCCCCCGTTTCCTCTGCTGCTGTCCTCAGAGAAATGGGAATTCCATCTGCTTTGTGTATCAGCAGGGGTTGGCTTAGCCTGATTGGCATGTTGGACCTGATCACTTTTTAATCATTACTTCATTTTTTTATTTCATGTTTTATCGGTTCTTGTATCTGTCTATGAATAACAGGCCTGAGACCTTGATTGGACTGTTTATATATCTTGTACATCTTAATTCTCTCTCGCTGTGCTTAATAGTATAGAACTCAGTCACTTTGTTAGTGTTTGATATTCCTCTAAATGGGGCTGCAGCTGCCCACAACAGTATTTAATTTTAATTATGATGTATGAATGAAAACAGTTGTTAGCTGCTGGTATTATTTGAAAATACCTTTGACTAAAGCAAATATGTTAAAGTGACTTTGTGTGACATGGCTGCTGATTATGACTCGTCTGTGTGTGTGTGTGTGTGTGTGTTCTCATTTTGCTGTGTATCTTTGTCTTTTTTTGTTGTTGCAGAAATGTGAAGTTGGAGTGTGCGACCCGTGCTCTGTTGTATTGTCCAGATGTTGGGTGTGTTTGTGTGTGTGTGTGTGTGTGTGTGTGTGTGCACATCTGTGACTGTGATTATGCCGTGCGGGTGAAGGAACACTGTGTTTTCCTCCGGTCCCAGTGTGTGTCAGCAACGCAGAGTGACGCTCATGCCTCTGATCAGTACCAGAGCTCAGCGGGGGGTGGGTGGGTTGGGGTTGTTTCGGGGGGGGGGGGGGGGGGTGCAGGGGCTGCACTCCCCTCAGTACATCCACTGATCTGGGACACACATATCTGCTAGTATTTTCTTTCTTCATCTCCCTCTGTGTTGCTGTCGCTCTGTTTTGCATGTCTTTCTCAGGTTCCCTCACTCACTCGTTTGCTCTTACAGTCTCACTCGTACGCTGTAAGTCGATGAATAGTAATAGTATACACTCTAGTATTGTGACAATTGTTGCTGCTCCTGCTTGATCTCAAGGCCGTTCCGTTCTATTCATGCTGCTACTACTATTACTTCCTACTTCTTCCCACTTCCAACCGTCACCGTCTCACTCTGAGCTTTAGAGGATGCAATGTTTCATAATTATAAAGTGGTGATCCCACCGCCTGAGCATCCGGGGTGAACTGCCAAGCAGTGGGTCACATGAAATACAACCAAGCAGAAAGCATCACAAGAGCAGGTGTATGGCCTGGAGCAGGGCTCATATGGAACTGGAGCTATACGAGCAATCCAACAACCTGATCCCTGCCAGCTGATAGCTCCTCAACAAGAAAGATGTGCCCCCGTGATTCAAGGAATAAATGAACATAAGTGGGTGATTCTCTATTTGAAAGGATGAATAATCTACTCAGATGTGTATTTACCTACATATGCAACATTTCCATATGCTGTTTTGGCTCAATGGGAAATTATTATATTATAATGCATTTGTCAATTGAAACAGCCTGCAAGAGTGAACCCGAAATGTTTCAACCACTGTAAAGTAACTTTCACTGCCGATCTGCTCATGTTAGACTAATTGAGAGGCATTAAAGTCAAAGCTTGATGACCTTTCATCATTACATTAGAGCCTGGAAACCCGAGAAGGGATTTAGTCCCAGTGAGAAGTTCTGTTTTCGAATAACACCAGCTTGCATTCAACTCTCCAATCAGAGCTACTTCTCTCCTTCCAGTGCTGCGTGACCTTCTTGTTGAAGGAGCAAGACATGCTCTTAACCTCTCTGTTTCCTCTCTGAAACCTCTCTGACCTTTATTCCGCTTCACTTTACATGGAATGGCTTTCTCTGCAATCTTTGTCATGTTTGCACTTCTTGTCTTTGAGCCTGTCATTCACCCCCTTTAAACTGGCAACCTCTAAAAATGTGATATTCTTTGGTGAATATGACGTGTAACTGCCCCACTTCTTACTCATTCAAAGTCTTGTAATCCCATTTGAGTCATTTTTTTTTTGGAGTGTGATTTTGATAGTTATTCTTAAACACAGTGAGCATTTAAGCTGTTCACTGAAGACTTGTGACAGTTTATTCATTTCCAACATAAAGGCCTCCCTTCTGTCAGACTGTAAATAGCAGGAGATTATTTTGTTCAGGCTTGTTTTTTGTTGTTGTTGTTGTTAATGTTGTCTCCAATTGTCATGTCTGGCATGAGCTCTCCATTACACAATCACCACTAAACTAAATGACTCCTGTCATATGCATAATGACTTTGTATAATATCGCTGTCCCTGAATTAGCCTTGCGTCATCAGAACTGTTTCCGAGGCAATTTGAACTAGTTGATCTCTGAGTTTGACTGCATGTCTAGACTCTGATTGAGGTTCTGCAAAGTTAAATTGTCTCTGTTCTGTTTACCCATTTCGGCTATGTAGTCATGACTCAGACATCCCAAATAGGATCTCATAATTGACTAATAAATACATTTACTGGAATGTAAATTTAGGTGACAATTCGGTTTCTCTTTTTGATGAGTTTGGATTCCTCTTGTTTGGCATCAGAAGAGGACCCTCAAAATCTATATAGTGCAATGTAAAAATATCAAAAAGTATTATTATTATTAATCATAATAATAATAATACGTGACTATTAGATAGTGTGGCACCAATCATAGCTTCATGAGCACTGTTTTGCGTCATCTTAGCTGTGAATGTGTCATTATGTGTGTTGTTTTAATCACTGCCTGCTTGCTAGCCAGCGGCAGGCAAACACTCACACATACACTGGTCACATGACTTCAAGCCACATCTACTTTGAAGTAGCGCCTATGTACTGCATGATTGATTCCTTTTTAATAAAGTAGATAAGAAGTTATTTCACCGTCATGTTGCAATTTGGACTCATTTCTAAACATCATTACTTTTTTCTCTCTTATCACCGGTGTGACAACTGATTTTAATATGCATACAGAGTAGGCAGGGGGGAACATCAGGTATTGACGACACATGACGGGATAAAACTAAAGTGTGCCAGAAAATTGTTCAGGTTTTGTGTACGTGTATACAGGATGTGTATGTGTGCACATGTACAGATGTCTATGTGTGCACTTTTGCATGTGTCTTTCTGTGCGCGCAGGCATACTTATTAGTGTGTTCATGTGTGTGTATGTGCATGTATAAATCCTTAGAACCAAAGCATGCTTTAATTAATGGAGCTTGATGATCAGCAGGCAAAGGCAAACAGCACCGAAATGAGCTCGACCCCCCCCCTTCAATGAGAATAATTGCATTTCAGCAAGCGATTTGTGTGGCAGACACACTGCCACTGCAGAGCACCACTGATGAGGATGCACGTCTTACCCTCTCTGGGTTTCAGCATCTTATGATAGCTAAATGCTGAAACCCAGTTTGCTAATTTTGTTTTATTTCTCAAGGGAAACTACTGCGAGCGTTTCTCTTTTAGTTGTTTTTTCTCAATTTTTACTTTGTTTTGTGTGGGAATATGACAATAGGTAGAACTGGAGGGGATATAACAACCACTCCCACCTTATGTTTGTGTGCAAGTTTGCATGTTCTCCCTTTCTCTTCATTGGTTCTATCCTGGTTACTCTCATTTCCTCCAATCGTCTAGGAACATTCCTTTGAGACCAATTACTGACTCAAAGTTACTCCCATGTTGCATAAAGCATTACAGATGAATGGATTATGGCCTTTCTGCTTTTTCATCACTCTTTAAGTAGCAGTGGCTTCCACCAGCTCTTTTTTCCGCCCCTCATGCGTGACTCGCTGTATCTCATAAAGTTTGTTTTAGTTGGTGGGTACACTTAATGAACAGCTAAACTTTTAATTCCACTCCTTAGCAACCGATAGAAATTTAGACAATGTGGGTTTTTTTTGTGTTCCTCGTTTCTCTAGTTGAACTATTCAAATTAGTGTAGGTAAAGTTTCTCATCACTCAAGTGTGTCCATGTATTTTTATTGTCAACATCGATGATGTTGTTTTCAGTTTCAGTTTCCTCCAACATACTCTTTTGTCGTAACTATGGTAATGATTGCTTTATGCCCACATATCTGAACACATGTCGCCTATCTCTGTATCGGCTTTTATCTCCCTCATCATCCAATATGCTTCCCTCATCGTGTGTTAAGAGGCTTCCTGCTCTCTTAACCCATCACTCTCTCTATTTCTCTCCCTCTTTGCCGAGCAGAGGGGAGATGGGTAAGATTGCAGGGGGTTTGTGTTTCACATCTCCACCACTTGTGATTGCTTGAATGGAAAATTTGAAATGAGCTCCAGCGTGGGATAATGTCAGGTAGCGCAGCTCACGCTTGTAAACATTTGTAGTAATCAAATTGTAGAAAAACACGTTTAGTTTTTGGGGAGGGGGTCTGTGAAATTATTTTTGGGGAGTTGTGTGCAAAAGGCAGCTGGATATCTTCTCACTATCTTGTCAGCGATGACAAGATAGACTCTCTTATCTAAATATTGATATTTTCCGAATGTATGTTTTACTTTGAAATGTCTTTTTTGTTATTGCGAGTACTGTTCGGTAAAACTGTATTTTTGTGAAGAAGATTTGCATTAAGTGAGACAGACAAGCTCTGGAAAGACTTTGCCATGAGTGGCACTTCAAAGTTATTCCTGTCGTCACCCCGCGTCTCTCACTCAGTGTTATAGAGTGAATGTGATAAGAAAAGATGTCACTATTATTTGTGCTATTTTTACATGCTACGACATCAAACTCTAAAGGCCTACACCAAATACACTAGTTCAAGTTTGTCTTCCCACAAGGAAACCTTTTGACATTTTTGACTGTTAATTGTGCTGACGTGAATAAAGAGCTGATTGTTGTATGTGTTTTTCACAATAGCGTTTGGCCCGCTCTGCTTGTTTTAAGCTGACGACGCTGGGAATGTAATACAGTGTTCTTGTACCGGTAGACAGCAATAATCACAGTACCCACTATCCAGGTATAATAAGCTGAAGATTCATGTCGGGTATGCACAACCCATCTCCTACAAACCACAAGAGAATATGTATTTCTATTTGGTAATCACTGCTGTTGTGTTTCTTATGTGCTTTGACAGCAAAGATCCATCCACTATATGCAGTATTTTTTTTTTACCATTAATATATTTTCACCGTGTTTGTTATGGCTCTATGCATAAATGCTGAGCGTGTGCAAATGACCGATGGACCATAGGGAAGCCTATTTCTGCAACCACTTGCATTTCCCCCTTAATTGTTCCTCTTTTGCCCATGAACCTTCTCGCAATGTGCGAGTAGGTATGCTAAAGAGGGGAAGAAGGTCCTTTTCTCTGTGCTAGCAGTGTCAGCAGGTGAGCCGCCCTGTTGGGAGAAAGGAGAAATCGCTAAAGCATGCAAACTGCTACTCCGGGGGGAGAATCAATTAGTTGCGTGGTGGTGATGAGAACAGAAAGGCAAAGAGGGGTGCAGAGAGACAGGGGTCCATGCAGTGAGATGGTGCGGAGCCATGCTGATCACCTCCTTTGAGACAATGCTTTAGTCCTCTTTTGTCCTGTTTCTACGATCTGGAACTGCCTCTGCTCTGCACACTGCCTTTTTGATGCTCTGCTGTATCTCAGCCTCATTTCTTGCTTCTTTTTTTCCTCTTTAGCCCAATTCTTCTCCAATTATAGCTTGCTCTGGAGTCTCAAGTGTTTGGCCTCTTCACCTGTTTTACTTATTAGTATGTTCTGCTCTAATCTGTGCCAGATAAAATTAGAACATAGATCACGTAATAGAGTCTTTTTGTGTGCATTGTGTGGATCCCTCAGCACCCAATGAGAGCTGCCTTGACTGCAGTAACTTGTTGGTTAAAAAAAAAAAAAAGTCCTTTTATTTCTGGTGTTCATTTGATTCTGTTTCTTCTCTCTTCAGGTACATAATGCCCTCCATCTCAAGAGAGACTTGATCCTGACTGTCCAACAGCACTGGACTGTGCCTCTGTCCCACACCTCACCAGTCCCACCCCGAGCACAGCCATGACATCCTTCACCAGAATACGGACCTATTCCCTTGTCTGCTGTTTCCTGTCTAGTCTGGTGCTTCCTGTGACGTCACAGACAGTGGTGCAAGCGCCACAGGCCCACAGTGCCGGCTCCCAAGTGATCACGGCGTTGCTCCAAGAGGACGAGGAGTACGCGTCCTTTCGCGCTGAGAACCCAGAGTGGACATTTAACCACTTGGCGGTGGACTATCGTAATGGCAATGTTTACTTGGGAGCCGTCAATCGCATTTACAAACTGTCCCCAGACTTGGAAGTCCTGGTCTCGCACGAGACGGGCCCAGACGAAGACAACCGCAAGTGCTACCCTCCGCGCATCGTCCAGCCCTGCAGCGAGCCGCTGACGCTCACCAACAATGTCAACAAGATGCTTTTGATGGACTATCGTGAGAATCGGCTGCTGGCTTGCGGCAGCCTGTACCAGGGTATCTGCAAACTCCTCCGGCTAGATGACCTCTTCAAACTGGGGGAGCCCTTTCACAAGAAGGAGCACTACCTCTCTGGTGTTAACGAGAGCGGCTCTGTGTTTGGCGTCATTGTTTCTTATGGCAACGCCTCACCGGACATGTTGTTTATAGCCACAGCAGTGGATGGCAAGCCAGAGTACTTCCCGACCATCTCTAGCCGAAAGTTATCCAGAAACTCGGAGGAGGATAGCATGTTTGCTTATGTCTTCCATGATGAGTTTGTGGCCTCCATGATTAAAATCCCCTCAGATACCTTTACTGTCATCCCTGACTTCGACATATACTACATTTATGGCTTTGCCAGTGGGAACTTTGTCTACTTTTTGACTTTACAGCCTGAAATGGGAGGTGGGCCGACCACTGGGTCGTCTTCTGCTGGTCGGGAACAGGTCTACACTTCCAAGATCGTCCGCCTCTGCAAGGCAGACACAGCATTCAACTCCTATGTGGAGGTGCCTATTGGATGCATTGACGGAAATGTGGAGTACCGGTTGCTTGAGGCCGCCTACCTGTCCAAGGCTGGCGCAAACCTGGCGCGCTCACTCGACGTGGCGCCAGATGACGATGTCCTGTTTGCTGTATTCTCAAAAGGACAAAAGAGGCGTCCGCGTAAAGCCTTTCAGGACTCGGCACTCTGTGTTTTCTCTCTGCGCAAGATCAACGAGAAAATCAAAGAGAGGCTGCAGTCCTGCTACAAGGGAGAGGGCACACTGGACCTGGCCTGGCTGAAAGTCAAAGATATTCCCTGCAGCAGTGCGGTGAGTACCACACTTTGACTTTGCAGGTGTACAATTTAATGACAAAAACAATTAGGGCTTTAGGAACAAACACTCCAAAGGCTAACAGTGCAATACAGAATAAAGCGGTGGTGGATTTTTATTATTGAGAAAGTACTGAGCCTATGAAATTACACACACTGTCCTCAAATATAAACGTTTACTCCTGCAGCTCAAATTGTATAATTAACTCAGTATTGAGAAAATTGATGTAATTAGATCATTTTTAAAATGGTAGAAGGCTACGTGAAGAAAAGCAAATCAGTGGCAATTCCTTGTTGTTTCAGTAATTTCATGTGAAGGACATTACAGGTGACTTTCTATTGAGGAATATTAGATTTGAAGGCCCGTCCCCATGTTACTATAATGAGCTTGGGTGCACTGCAGGAGGGCCACAGGAACACTGTGTTCTTGGGTGGGTTCATGCTCCATCCCATTACGATGAGATGTTAACCATCCACTGCCTCTTTTAATCCGCTCACCCTTTAAACAATGCAGCTGAATGCTCAGCCAAATTTCCATAATTCCATTCTCCATAACAGCATTACAAATTCAGTGATTCAGTTCATTTGATTTCTCACTTTGTGCACATAAAAAACAAGGTTAAATTGGGTGTTTCGTGTTTAGACCACCTTCACAAGCAGCCAAAGCTGTTTTATGCATTTTTTGTTGTGTTCTTCATCTCACATAACATTATTAATAAAAGCTGTGACCCTGAAGAAATAGAAAATTACCTTGATCAGATAATAAATCATTTTGGAGCCTGCAGTGCAGATGATGGGTTAAGTTAAGGACCCCAGTGAGGACGTCGGTTTGTGTATAAAGATCAGTCGAAATGAAGCTGTATGTTAATTTGTTCTTGCACGCAGCACTGATGATCCAGAAACTGGTAGTTTTGAAGCACCTTCACATTCAAGTGGAAAACACTGTACCATCTTTTAAAAGCACCACAAAGAGTGCAGTTCATCACTGAAACTGGCAGGTGAGGGCAGAGAAGATTAATGAGGAGAAGTGACACACACAGCAGCTCTTTTTTATTTATTAAAAAAAAATTTTCTCTTTATTTGCACATAAAAGTAAATGTGACAAAATAACGACTGTAAGCAAGAAACGTGTATTATTAGGTAAATGTTAATTGGAAAAGTGAGTGGATGACTAATTGGGTGGATGCTACAATTTCCAAATCCCCTCGAAAATGCCTCACATGTGGGCCATTAGTAAATACTTGCTAGACACACACATGTGAGGCCAAGAATTAATTTGGAAAGACAAAAATAAAGCACTCTAACAGAAGATTTACAAAAAACTGGAGCCAAATAATTCAATCTACCACTGGCAGTAATGTCTGTGTAGTGAATTAGGGAGATCAACAACAATGCTAACCATGCACACATGCGCAATCTCTACCTATCAGTTGTATTGTATGGCTTTGTGAACATAAATACACATTTCAGGCTGTTTGAAGCACTGTAGCCTTGTCAGGAGTAAATCATCGCCCTATTAACTCGTCTATCAATCAATCAAGTTTATCAGATCTTCTCAGAATATATATAACATCTGTAATCAAAACGATCACGGAAACCTTTTCATTTCCCTCACTTCTATCAATTCAACGTCATTATCAAAAGTTATAGCTGTGAAAACTTCCCCAAGTAATTTGATGAATTGGTCTTGCTCATATTTCAGGAACATAAATGTCATTGCCTCGCTGCTCCGACCATATCATCTGACCTTTTCTTCGCGCAATACGTGGTGACATCATGAAGTTGACCCTCTCCAGTGTTTGGTTCTGAAATCGCTGTGTTTATCTATTAATCTGTCTCTGGCACGGCACACGTGCCAGGGCGCCTTTGTCTGCTGCTCGAGGGCCTGATAAATCATGCCTGGGGTGGAGCTGTCAGCAGGGAAAGGAAGTGCGAGGGGAGCACGCAGGGGTTAGCGCAGAGGAATGATGCCATTTCAGCATGCGCCACTGCCAGCGCATAAATTAGCGCCTGCCGAACAAGTGACGGTGGGCTCTGCAGGAGATGGATGAGCTGTGACACACATACACACACGTGTGCCAGCACACTTGTAAGTATGGCTGCTGGTGAAATGGTCATAGTGGAGTTTGGAAGACTTTTCACACGCCAAATGTAATAATGAACGTAACTTTTTACTAAAGAGATAGAAGTACGGAAAAATGCTAGTGCACTTACACAAAACGTGCAAAAGTAATTACATGTTGCATGCTTAGAATGTTTAAAACCGATTCGAGTCTGTGCACAGTTTGTGTGTTGTAACGTGTGCATAGGAATTCCTTTTTCCTCTCACTCTCCAAAAACATGGAAGTTGGATCGTTACAGAAGAGGGATGGACGCATTTTGCTACATGTAAAACTAAAGATGTATGATATTACATAAATCTAACTCGCATGTTTGTTGAGTTCAGGGGTGGCCAACCAGTCAGGATCCAAGAGCCACATGAATGGCCGTGGTACTGCAAAGAGCCACATGATACAGACTTGGAACTCTCCCTCTTACACAAACAGGAAATGACAAAATTTAAATATATTCATGAAAAAGAGAGAGAGAGAATGAAATCACTCACTTGCTGGCTCAACTTCCACCCGTTACAGTCTTTAAAGCGTTTTCCACACCTGGTTGAACTAATGTCCTGCATTTGATTTTTATGAATCACTGCTTTGTAACTTTAAGATGAGTTATTGCACTGCTCTAAATGATTCAATACTGAGTTACAGACACACGCAGTCTCGAACATGCCAAACAACGAATGTGAGGGAGTTATGGGATGCAGGCAGCTTTAAACAGCTTTTTGATATAACCACATAAATATATATAAAAAAAAAGTCTTACTCACACTATTACAACTCTTACCCGTTTCTTACACAAGCTTGCATGCTCTCTTAATCTCCTCGGGGGGGGGGGGGGGGGGGGGGGGGTGTTAAAGACTTAATAGAGACTGGTTGTTTTGGAGGAAAAATGCTAAATTCTGATTCATAATATTGTATCAAAGGCTTACTGTGCGGACGTGTAAGGTCCAATTCCTGCTCTGTAGGTGGTGAGTTTTCAGACAGAGCTGATTCATGCAACACATTAAAAAGCACCTGAATTGAGTTAAAACCGGCGTTTAAAACACCATGTCATTTTGTAAAAAGAACCCCTAACTGTTACGCTACTAATGTGTTAGTCTCTTTGAGAAAAATCTTAATTACATATTACACATTCATTTTCTATTTTTATTTCCATTTACTACCAAGTAAATTTTCTGAGCTTGGAGCCATGAGGGGAGGATTATAAATTGTAATGGTCAGTGTCCATTCGCAACCACAAATGCAGCCCAAAAAACCCTGACGGAAAACAGACCCGATCATTATATGTCACTATGTTGGTTGTTATTGTGAGGAGAAACTTAGATGAGAAGGTGCCTTGCATTAAGGCCACGGCCCTTTATCTCCCCCTCTTCATCGTTCAGCATCTTCTCTCTATCGCACTATGTTCCCCAGTTCTCGCTTTCTCATACACATTTTTTTTCCCTTCTTCTTCTGCTGGCTCTTTGAAATACTGTCGTATTTCGAACATGATGTGTTTTTCCTCCAATTAGGGAGAAGATGAACAGCCCCCAGGCTCATTAGAGTAGTCTGGCTGTATGGCCTAACGTGAACACACACACAGACGGAATACACACATTTTTGATATGGGAACATATTCAGACCCGATGTGAAGAAAACTAATCATTTTCTTTCCAGAGCCAGATGTATGACAACCATACCACACAATCTGCTCTCACTTGTGCCGGAGCCCCTCTGGAACACTCACAACCTCAGCCATGATTATTAAATGGCTTTAAGATTTGGTGTCATGATTCATCAATTACGTCCCTCATTATTTAGAGTTTTCACAATTCTGAAACAAATTACATTTTTTAATATCATTTAATTGTTTAATAAACTACACAGCCAGCGGAAGCTCGGTCTGATGATTATTGGTTAGGAATGAGAATGTTGATGGTTTGAATTCCAGGACTGGCAAAAGAGTTCAGCAGGAAAATTTAACGACACAACTTTGGCGTTTCAACAAATCTAGCACTGCAGCCCTGAACCTTGCAGGCACACAGAAATTCATTGTACCACTGTGTTCATACACGTGATACATAGAAGAGATCCTTTTCTCTTGTTTTTCTTAAATGTGCAAAATTAATGCAAAGCTAAAGGGAAAACATGTTTTGGCCTCATTAGGTACATTATGCTCGTAAGTGGCTGCGACTCCTTTTATTTTTTCTTCAAAAATACTGTAATTCTTCATAGCATAGTGGTTACAAATAACTCAAAGAGATTGTTCTCCTTTTTCAAATTATTGCATCATACATTTACAAACATTAGTGAACAAATGTCCTGTTTCAACACATCCCAATGTTGTTGTTTGGAGTCCATATCTTGTGATCTTAGAGTGCATTTGAGAACGAGATGACGATTGGAGCTTAATGATGTGGCACTTTATCCTATTTGAATTGGCCATCAGCAGTAGGCACTGTGGTAATTGATGGCTACAAACAATGCTGTGGCTTTTACACCATGCTCAATGGGTCCTAAGGGACCCAAAGTGTGCCGAGAAAAAACAAATACTTATACCATTACCCCTCTTTTAACCATCTCAGCTGTTCATACTCGGCAGAATGGTTCAACGTTGGGATTTGTTCATGACCATCGCAGACATTCTCACGCGAAGGAAATAAACGGTCAATTAAATTTACATGTTTGTTTTTGAACTCTTAAGGCAGTAACATGAGAAAACCGCTTCACACTCAACATGCAAAGTCTACAAAGAGAAGCTTCATCCGGATTTAAACGTTATGACTTTGTGCTTCAAATACCTGCACCATTGATGTCTGAGCCCAGCATCTTACTCTTTGCAGAAGCAATGGAGTCATCCAGCCAAATTCACAATTTTGGTGTGTTCATATAAATTGTAGATTTAATTTAATTTTTTTAGTTGACTTTAACCAGCTTCCATATGATCCACATGACGAGCATCTACAGATAGTATTTTACATCTATTGGTTATAATGAGTGAATTATAACTTATGGCATCATCAACTGTTGCTCAATGGATTATTTCTCCTTCTCATAGGACTTCTATAAACTTTTGTAGAATTTAGTTAAAATTTCCATAAGATGAGCAGAATCTGAAATACTCTAGTTAGTTCCTGATTCTCAAGGGTTTGTTTTGAACTCCTGAATGTTGCCTTCATCGTCGTCTATTAGGATGGACTTATTGATTATTAGTCACCAAGCTGTTAAACATGTGTGGCTGGTGAGTTTATAGTTTGATTAAGGAGTTTTCTTTTCATCTCAGGAAGTTTGGACCGAAGTAGCGCCAATATTAAAAATCCTTTCTTAACTCCTGTTCAACCTTTCATGTTTTAAACAGCTCTAAGTGACTTCCAGTTGTAGTGGGAGGGACACGACAAGGAGAAGAAGTAGAGAAGAAAGAGGGAATGCACAGAAAGACTGAAAGAGCTGAAGAAAGGATGGATGGAGAGAATCAATGTGTTGTTGGTGGTGGTGGGTAGGGGGGGTATACACCCTCTCTTCCCCAAATGGCCATGCTTGGCTGAGCCACATAATGCGTGCTCAACAGTATAAGTCTGCAAAGGACCCGCATCCATAGATCATTGTGAAGTGGCATGTGACCTATAAAAAAAAGGGAAAAAAAAAAGCTGCCTGTTCCCTCCATGTTCACTATGTCAGCAGAAAAAAACAGAACAACAAAACAGCAGGACTGCAATAAATTCACCCGCCGCTCTTCTTCTCTCTTATCCCTGATTCATTACTTGCTTCCTACGCTACTCTTTTCTCCTCTTACCTGTCCTTCCCCTCATGTTCTTATAAGAGTACTTACCACCACTACTTCTCATATCCTCCAGGCCTGTTCTCCTTTATGTCTCTGCACAATGCTTGCTTGAAGCACAGCGATGCACCCCGCCACTGCCACCGTCGCCAAACATGGATGGGGAAATTACAAGGTCGCGTCTAAGCCCCTGACAGGCTCCGGTCATCCCCTCATCCCTTCTGCTAATGATCATTAATTACATGTCATTAACTAACATGCCACGGGCTATTCTTCCACATTTGTCATGTGCTATCGACTTCACATTCTGAATTCGCTGCAATTAATTAGATTATTCTACATGGCCGCTGCTGTTTCTTTCGAGTCCTTCCCTTGATCTCTCTCGCACGCCGTCAACACGTGCGCTCAATCCCCGCTTCGCTTCATCCTCCATTTGAAAGAAACTCCCTCTGCATTACATTGTTTTCACCCGATGCTCACTTTTTGGTGTTATGGGGCTTGTCGTTCTTATGTTTTGCTTGTGCTTGACCAACTTCTTCATCCCACCGCCGCCCAATTTCGGAGCACAATCAGTGGCTGGCTGTGGCTGATGACGATGATGAGTCAGTCTACTCCACATCCTCAGGAAGAGAAAGTAAAGGATTCATTAAGGACATCCTCACCGCCCCACCATCTCTCACTCCCTCTCCATCCACATATCCGCTGTCCTGCTCGCTGGCTGGCTCGCTAATTAAATCTCCATACATGATACCACTTGCTAAAGGTCAGGATCCATCACAATATCATTATTCTGTGATTAAACAAGTGTCTCTTGCTTCCTTCATCGTATTCCTCGCTGGCTGGCCTCCCGCCTCAAAACACTGACTGGACCGGGTGCTTTATTCCGCTACCCTGCGTGATTTGTTTATGGCTCCATTTAAGAATGATTCGCATAAAACAATGATTGAAATAACCAGTTAGTAAAGTCTGATACGCCAGCAGGATTGTGGGAAACTTTTTGAAGACATCCAGTGAGTATTTGAGCATTTTTAAAGTTTTTTTTGTAAGTATAGGTTGTGAAATATGACAGTTTAACATTTTCCAACTGATTTCAATCCAGATCATTTGGAATCCATTTTGAAAACTATCCTTGAACAAATTGAACGAGGGTTCTTCAATGAATGGCTCGAAAAGCATTGAAGACCTTTGATAACGCTATAAGAATAATAACCTATTAATTTAAGGAGAGATGCCACAAACGGCATTAAAAACTCTTTGAACACAAGGTAACGCATTGTACATGAATGAGAAGAATCTCTGCGATAAACAAACAAGCATTTATTTACTCCAAACATAAACCAGTAAGCAAATGCCAAAATATGTGCAATATAACTGTGTCTTGCCAAAATGTTGACAAATCTCACAGGTATTTGTATTTGGTGTATTTGGCGAAACAAACTTACTCAAAAAGACCATATGCTCTTTTTAATTTCAAATGTTAAACCCTTCCCCCAAATAAATGTTTTTGGTCTGTGAGGGGAAACTGGATTACCCCACACAAACAGGGAGAACATGAAAACTTCACAAAGACAGGCCACCAACCAAAACAGCAACATTATGTGAAATTATCCATCTAACTCAGTATGCAGATTAATTTAGTTGTCATATTTAGCTTTGGGTGAATAAGAACCTGCTTCATTATTCTAGAGAAATATAGATTATAAGTATATGTACATATTTTAGAGGAAAATACAGTTCAGGAAATTGTCTCTCACACCTTTTTTGCAGTCCCTCATTCATCTATCTCCTCTGTCTTGTGTCTCCATGCCTCAGCTTCATTCCCGAATCGGTATGCTGTTTTCATAATTCCTAATTTGATTGTTTTCTCTAACCAATATTTATCATCTGTTGTTGCTGCTCAGCTAACAGTTGGCAGGTGCGAGCAACCACAAACATGAATTTACAAAATATCGCAGGCTTATCGAAGCCTGGCGCCTCATATTGAACCCTGCAAATGGAGCGCGTGTGTAATTCAACTTTCTTCTGCAGTCACACTTTTAGTGGGTGGTTGTCCACCGTTCACACCAACTCCCCTGTTGTCTCAATGGTAAAGCACACACTCGCGTTTCCCAGTTTATGTAACTGCACGGATACAACTCGACTGACACACAACTTTCCTGAGATGTTATGACTGCCAGGCAGACACAAAGACACAAATATATATATATATATATATATATATATATATTCGTTTTTCAGTCCTTATCATTGTGACTGGTTTTCAAAACAATCCCCAGGGTGCCGCACAGCTGAGAAGTTAGGTCCACTTGGTGACAGCTCTTATAGTGCACGTCGACATTTTTGCTTTCAGACAGAATTTTGAGTGTGATTCAGTCAGAATGATGCAAAAAAAACAAAACACCAGTGCTTTCTCTATGTGAATATCCTGTGGATGCTTTCTAACAGCAAGCAAACAGCACTTAACTCAAGCCATCAGAAACAGATTCAGAATGACTTAACTTAAACTTATACTACAAATGTGACTTTGGGGAAATATTTCTCTACATTTTACTAATGATTTTCATAATTAACCTTAATTAGTCAAAGTAGGAGCCATGGGCGGTGCTCAGGGAGGAGTGGTGGATTCAGGCCCTTCCTGAGGAGCTCATACTCAGGACTGAGTCACAAACTTGAGTCTCTAACCTCTCAGCCACCACAGAGTAATCTCAGCATTAGTGTTTTGCTGACGGTGTCTTCAGGAGACAGATGGACGAAGAGCTATATAGTCTTCTCCGAGACGGCCGCATTAACTCTGGACTTGACGAAGCGCATTGAATCAATGCCGTGGAATGACATAAGAACCCAGATCACCACAGATTGTAGACACTGGGAACTTGGAACAATGAGGCTTCCAGTACAAATCTGAATCCAAACTCGTCGCTCTTGATGCACTGAAACGAGCCTGGAAACGCTCTTCATTCATTGCCGTTGCCTCTACACCTTTTACTCACACACTTTGTCATTCCAATCCACTCTGGGAATAGCTGACCCTTTTCAACTATGATCCTCTGTGGCTTGTCCTCCTTGTGGAAAGTGTCAATGAGCCTTTTCAGGATCGCTATCATTGCTGTAGTGTGTACTACACCTGATTACTACATTACTACTGATCGACTCTATACTGACATGCCATTTTCTGCTATTTCCAGATAGCATATATTTCATTTTACATTGTTTGGAGCTGTATTTCTAATTAAAAATCAAATTGTACTTTAAATATTTCAGTTTCAACTTTACAAAGCTTTCACTTTTTGATATAACTCTTAGTATTTTCCATTTTTGAAAAGTATTTTTATGAAATTGATGTCAATCAAATGTTTTCTGCTATGGTGCTATATTGCAATGTGAGTCCTGCAGCACAACACAGTCAATTCCATGAACAAATATTACCATTATATCTTTAAAGTAACACTGCAAATCCACTTAGTCATGACACGATTCTCTTGTGCCAACAATCATCCTGGCAGGAAAGTCATTCAGCACAGTTCAACAGAAGGGAATTGCTAGATGTCCAAGCGGCTAATTACGCAACTGCATTTATCGTTGGATTTCATCATTTCTTTTTCTTTTAAAAAAGCGACTTGGAGATGGATGATCGAATGATGGATTTAATTTTAATTCGTGGGAAACGTGTTTATTTATTTGCATGGTTTTTTACTGTATTGACATTTTTCTTATGTGTTTTATGTGCCTGTCTTGAGTGGAACCTTAAGGTACTGCAGCTTGTCTTTGCCAGGACACTCTTGGAAAAAGAGATTTTTAGTCTCAACAAGGTTTTATTTTCTGGTAAAATAAAGGTTAAATTAAGAAAACCAAAAAAATCCCCTGTGATCATGATAAGTCCAGTAAAACAAGCGAACCATAACCCTTTCATAAGAGAGCTCAGAAGAGAGATATACTAACATTGATTAGTGAATAAAGCCATTGAGGGTGTCACAGTGGTATAATTATTAACAATAAAGAAGAAAAACTGGAAATGCTTGGAAATGGTCTTGTCTGAAACGTCGCGCCAGTTTAACGTGTGTCATTGACTTCATGAACTTGTAGCCAATGGGATGGCCCCTCACGACAGTGCAAGCCCAGATTAGGCTATACATCAGAGAACGTTGGAGAGCGGATCCCTTTCAATCCCCCACTAATCGCATTGAGCAACTCTCTCGCTTTCGCGCGCGCCCACTGCCCCCCCCCCCCCCTCTTTTTTTTTTTCTCCTCCACTCTGTATCTGCTGATCCCTCCGCACAGTCCAGAAGAGAGCTCTCTTTGTGCCGGTGCTGGCAGGCAGACAGAAGCAGAGAGATGGATACGGCTGAGAGTGACCTGATTCTGCCTCAGTGCCTGGCCTCTGTCCAAATCCAGAGACTCTGCTCTCTTGCCCCTCCGTCTTTAGGGAGGAACCCTCCATCTTTCTCCTCTGCTGCTACGCTGCGGGACGCTGGCTGAAATACCTGCCAGGCATGGGCAAGGAGTGAGTTTGTATCGGTTGTTTCACCTGTTTTGAATGGCTCGTCGGCTATTAATTAGGCGTATAACCCACTTCAGATGGAGATAGGGAATTCAATATTTATGATTTGCTTAAATGATGTATCTGAATGAAAAAGGGTGAAACCCGTGATCTTCGTTCGCTGTTTTTTTTCTTTATTTATCAAAATCACGTAGAAAGTGAAATAAAATATGTTGCTTACCTAGAAACAACCTAGAAAATCATGGCCACTTGTATTGACGATAGAAATGGCGAACAGAAAATACATTAGAAATCTTCACCCCGAGTGTGAAAATGCCCTAATGAGGTGGGACGTGAGGAAGAAAGGGGGCACAAAACATGATAGGAGCGATGACAGCAGTGTCTCGCTATCAGACAACGCCAAAGGCTACACTGATATTATTTGGTACTCTTGACTGGAGACGTCTCTGGCATCTCAACTACAAACGTCATGTTTTGGAGGTGGCATAATGAAAACGTGTCTCCTTGTTGAAAGGGCTGCCAGGAAAAAAAAAAAAGTATATTTCATTAGATTGCACCACTGAGGACAGAGATGGTTGTGATTGGCAACGAGCAGGAATATTACCTCCTGTGTCACTGTCGAGAAATGAAAAACAAAACCACATTCACATTTTCACACACAATAAATCCTTTTGCACTATTTCACGTCATGGAATGATTTACTATTGATTTAATGATGACCCTTTTGCATTTACTGAAGCCTTATTAATCTTTGAGGCCAGAGCTTCACCTTTTGAGGAAACAGCTCAAATATTACAAAATACTCTGTTTTCCTTCTGGTAGACTCCGTTAACCTTTGAACCTGAGTAATGATGAGCATTCTTTATAACCTGCGATGACATGGAGAGGGTGTTTTCCTTTTCTCAGACAAGCCACAAATAAGAATGAATACAAAGCGACAAGCCTACCAGTTAGGAGTGAGAAATGGAAGAGAGGGTGACCCTTTAAAGAATGACCCTGGTCCTCATCGGAGCACCATTAGTCTAGCAGCGAGCTACCACCCGGCTTGGAGCACAGAGAGTGCTTTCTTGACAGCAGTTCATTCTGAAAAGGTCACGAGGGGAAGGAAAGGAAAGGCTGGCAAACGGGCAAAGAGAGTTGGATGTTTCTGTTCCGTTCAGATATTCACATTAGTTTACTTTCTCTGGCATCTGGTCTATGTTGACGCCGGTCTCACTTTCTTTCTTCAGCTGCCTGTTTTTCGACCTCATTGTATGATCTTGACCCAAATTCAGGTCATCTTTATTGATCAGTCAAGCCCCACATTATAGCCCGGGGCCCATGGCCTACACAGCCTTGTTCCATTTGTCTAATGAAAGCAGATCCCATATTTCCTCTGTGGCTCAGTCTGAGGCTTCTGATGGCCTTCAGTGATAGGTTGTGGACAGACACTTGGTACTCAAAAGATTTATCGACTGCCTAAAAGGTGCGCTTCAAATGGAAAAAGACATAAACAAAAAGACGCATTGCCTCCAAAGCCAATCCCACATTTTTCAGCTCAACTACCAGATAGTTGGAGAAGTGCAATGTGGTTTGACTGCTGCTTATTATGAAATCCCCCAAGAACCCATCATTATGTCAACATTTGATACTAGTTTATTAAAACTTAGGGTTGCAGGGTCTTGGATCCGGACACAGCTGATTATGATGGGTGGGGGGGGCTAGGGGCAATTTACAGTAACCAGTTAGCCACAAATGCTTGTCTTTGAGCTGTCAGAGAAAACTCCTCCATCTTCATGAAGTCAGAGCATTTTCAAAAAGTTCCACCTTGGGAACCGTTTAAAAAAAAGTTGTTTTCAAATCAAAATAAAAGCATCTTTTTTCTGTCCATGGTTCATTACCCATTTGCAAAGTTCTTTTCAATAAGTCAGTGCAATACATTGTGGGTTTTGCAAATCACAGTCATCATATCAAATAATTCCCGCCTGTTTTGTGTTATTAAAATATGTACGTGCTTCGTCACCTGCCATGACATTTCTTCATGGAGCAACACAACACATTGCAAAAGCTATTAATCAAGCAGCGCCAGCTTCAGTCCCGAATCAAGTGTTTCAAATCCATCCATGCAGCCGGAATAATGACCAATCCGCAGCACCATTATTCTCTTATCAAAACCCATAAGTCATTTCTGCCCGCAGTGACTGGTAAGAATATGTATGCCAAGAGGTTTAAACACAAAATGCAGGGAGGCTGAAAACATGAAGCACACGTATGTGCATATAATTACGAAATCACAGCAGCATATCCACGCTGAGCATAACAGATGAACCCTGCGTCTGGAGTTCCATTTCTTCTCCCTTAATTCACTTTCTATACATTGTATGTGTATTGAGATGCATTGCAGTGATTTTGCTCAGGACCATGTGATAGTGCAGCAGTTCTTTTTTTTTTTTTTTTTTTTTTTAAATATATATCCCTGAGTTCACTTTGAATCACTTCACACTGAATATCTTGCTGCACTGGCATTTCTGCAGTTGCCGTTGTGTTGGGTGGACGGTGGGGAATTGTGCCTGACAGAGCAGCCTCTGGCGCTATTACAGAACTGGAGCCTGACTGCAGTCTTCTTCCATCTTCATCTCTTTCTTACCCGCTCTCATATTTGTTGTGTGTGGACAGGCAGATGCACAGACAGATAAATGCTCCCAGATTCTCTTTGGCATGCAAAATATTTCTCTTTTGTTGACAACCTCCCATCCATATCTGTCCCTTATAAAAATGCACTGATAGGCAGATGTGATTTATTGATTCCTTTTCTGATTTATCTTGAGCTCACTCCTCGCTGGTTTATTTGTCAGTCGAAGGTTTATCTGGAAAAATAAACTCTGTGCTGTGCTGCGCAGCATCACAAATTCCTTTTCCTTCAGACGCATTGGCTGTATGTGTATGAAAAATGTACCTTAAATTTGGATTTGAAAACAATATCCATGCATCTATCGTCTTTATCTGTTTCATCCAGACTCGGGTCATAGCAGAGGCTCACAGTGGGATAAATGCAGAACACAACTTCGGGACACAAATCCATCGCAGTTCTGACACAAATACAGACAACATTCCACAGTTACACGTATTAGAGTCATCAACAAGCATGTCTTTGGACTGTGGAAGTCAAGGAAACCAACAGAAAACCGTAATCGTATAGAGTGTAGCCGTCTAACCAGTGCACCGCTACCGCCTCTGAACTTGATGAATTCAATTTGTTTTCTCCTCACTTCTCCCCTTTCCAATGCAGCTCTTGACCATTGATGATGACTTTTGCGGCCTCGACATGAACGCGCCGTTGGGCGTGTCGGAGATGGTGCGCGGCGAGCCCCTCTTTTCCGACGCAGTCGACAAAATGACGTCCGTCATTGCCTACGTCTACAAGAACCACTCGCTGGTCTTCGTGGGGACGAAAAGCGGACGGGTCAAGAAGGTAAGGGGGAGAAATGTTTGCCTGAGAGGGTTAACAGAGGTGGATAACTTGATGGAAGTGGAAATTTGGTTTCCCAATCTTTAAGAGTGTAGAGTATAAGTGCTGGGAATTTGGGACTGTTGGATTGGAGGAATGATAGTAGTCGTAAGGCAGATTGAGTTTCAAGCAAATCAGCTGAGTCGGCTGGATTTGCAGTTTGGTGGAGGTGTGTGTGTGTGTGTGTGTGTGTGTGTGTGTGTGTGTGTGTGTGTGTGTGTGTGTGTGTGTGTGTGTGTGTGTGTGTGTGTGTGTGTGTGTGTGTGTGTGTGCGTGCGTGCGTGCGTGCGTGCGTGCGTGCGTGCGTGCGTGCGTGCGTGCGTGCGTGAAAAACACTGACACTGAATGGAGGAAGTGTGTAGTTTGCTGTGGAGAGAAGCTGAATTTGTGTGTATATGTGAGTGCATTTTGAGGAAAAGGGATCAGGAGAGCCCCTTAGGGGTTTTTATTCCGTCAGCCAAGCCTATCTGATATCTCACAACATCCTCCTTATCCACTGCACCATATATCACACATAGACTTCTATACACCCTGTATCGGGAGTATCCGCTGTACTTTCCCTTCACTTTGGACTTGTATAAAGCCCGGAGCCCTTGGGGCAGATTGGAGCACACATCAGCATGTTGAACAGAACTTGCTACACAGCACAAATCAGCATGTTGTGAATTGATTACACACAGTTTCCCATCTCGTTCTTGAAGCCAAATTAAAGGAATAGAATCAAATTACCGTATTTTCTGCCCTATAAGGTGCACCGGGTTATAAGGCGCACCTACATTGATTGACATAATTTACTACTTCATTCATATATAAGGCACACCGCATGGAACAGACAAGTGGTCAGCAACATTTATAGCTCAAAGCCATTATGTTACATTTTCCATTGCTTCTCACACCCAGAGAGGTGCACACACTTTATTTTGATAGTCCTACCTGCAGCCTATGCCAGTACCACACTACATACAAAACCTTCTTCACTACTGGTTGACAACTTACAACTACCGGTAATAATAATAATAATAATAAACTAAACTACATGAACTAAGCAACAAAAACACAACACAACACAATTATTACCGACACCACAAACCAAATATAACCCCCAATAATTGCATTTAAAACACCACAAACAGCTGCAATGAATTATGGGAGTTTCTATCGGCTGCACTGAGGAGCTCAGGTTGAATTTGTCGCTGCAAGGCATGATGTCCCATCATGCCTTGCAGCGACAAATTCATGTTTTGTGTTGTTGGAGGTTATTGTGGCTCGTTGTTGGGCTTGGTGTTGATTGTGTTTATGCTGTGTTTTTGTTCCCCAGTTTAGGGAGTAATTATTTCATCTAGTTTATTTTGGTTTGTTAGAACGTTGGTGTGCAACCATGAGTGATTAAGGTGTTGTGCGGAGTCTGGTCCGCACTGAAGATCCGGTTGCAAAGTTAGAGTTGTCAAAATAAAAGCTTCTAGTTGTTCAGCTGTCAAATAGCAGCCTGGAGTAGAACAATCGTCCATATATAAGGCGCACCGGGCTATAAGGCGCACTGGCAGCCTTTAAGAAATTTCGAGGTATTTAGGTGTGCCTTATAGGGCGGAAAATACGGTAAATGCAGAATGTATTAATTCTTAAATGTGTAACATATGACAACAAAAAAGCCCCGAATGAGTCATGATTATTCCTAATAATTTAGCAGTTTTGGACTGAAGTGAGTAGTGTGCCAGGTCATTTCATAATGGCTCTGACCGCTTTGAAGAGCCGGACGAGTGAGAATCTTTTTGCCGGTGAGTGCCGCCCATAGAAAATGTGAACACCTTTGACCAAAACTGTCTACCTTGAAAAAACACGTCACACTCAGTGTGACAGCAGAGCTCCTGGCTAAACAAGATTTGTCCCCTCGGAGTTCAACAGCACAGGATAAGCTGGGTTTTTGCGTGTTGTGGCTTCTACCTCAGACTCCCCTCATGCCCCCGTGCCCTCCCGCATGTAACAACCCCCTTTCAGAGCTAATGGGATAATGCACTGCTGCGAGGTGCGATACAACTGGGTAACTCCTCTACTTCTGCCCTGCTTGCTCGCACACGCACAGACACACAAACACACACACACATCAGGCCATGACTGAGACTAATTCTGGGGGCGGCCAGGCCAGAGAGCTTCACAGGGCTTGAGAAGACGGCATTACATAGAGAAGAGGAGAGAAGTTATGGAGTGACTGAGGGAAGCAGATGAAGGCTGAGCGGGGGGAGGAAGACTGGACAGAGATGGACTGTAATCCCCCCAAAAATAATGTGATGAAAGGAAGTGCGAAGGTGGGAAGAGAGCGTTAGTGTGAAAATTGAAATTTGAAATTTGAGAAAAGTAAAAAAAATAAACAAATAAATGGAGGAGCTGAGACAAAAATGCCACTATAATGACTGAGCAACGTTTTTTGTTGTTGTTGTGCTTCAGCATACATTGTTCATGCGAATTGGTGTACATTTACATGTTTGTTGTTGTAATCTTTCATCTCCACAGGATAGGGCTTTTTTTCCATTTTATGTATCAAATGGAAATGTTTTTTTCAACTATATTAAGATGGTTAAGTTATTCAAAAAAAGGATTTTTCTTCCTGATTATCATTTCTCAAAACCATTCATTCATCAGAAAAACATTACTTCTTTCTTCATAAAATTGTGATTTATATGACACAACTGCTGAATATTCACTCCTTAGTTTAACATGAAGACCTTCGAACTCCAGCTGCTCCGATCAGAGGCACCTCGTAGCCAAGGCGATACAAAGACAACATGCAAGTCCGCTCCCAGTGACTTTGAGAGCAAATTGAACACTAACCTTCAGCGCAGTTCGCAATATTTTCATTAGCATGATTAATAATGACCATGATCTAGCGTCATGTCTTTACTGTTTACTTTTAAACTGTAGAAAGTAAAACATCTTTCAAGAGTTTTATATTCCAGGCATCACATCGTAGAAATTCTATAACAGAACATGTTTGAATGCAATCTTGAACCATTTCATCTAAATTCCTTTTAATTTAGTGGTCAGAAGCAATATGGTTGTGGGAATTTGGCTTATTTTTTTCTTGTGCAGTCTCAAAAGGATCGGAGTACTGATTGGGCACATATGGTATATTCAGGCGAAGCATCGTCGCAGACCCGCTTTGACCGAAGGTGATCAATACTCTGTGTCAACACAGGCGTGCACACAAGCACACACAGCCCCATTACTAGCCCATCCTCCCCTCCCATGTACATACATACTTCCCCTCCCCTATCATTAACCGTATACCATTAGATGACATCACAGGCAATAAAGGACAACAACAAGACAATAAAAAGTCTGAGCTTCAGTCCACCTCCTTCATCAGTGACTTTATAACCCCTTGGCTAATGGATGTTGATTTATACGCACTCCTCCACCTAACTCGTTCCATCACTCAACCCCATTTCTTCCCTTGTCGTTCCTGGGTTTTCTTGCTTGCACGGTGTCCCCTCTGTTTTTTTTCTGGTTTTATTTATGATTGTGTGACTAACACATCGCCCCGAATAAATTTGAGCATTCCGGTAAAAAGGAAGTGGATGGACGTTAATGGAGTGGCATTTGTGTGAGCTAACGGTTAGCATTTACAGGCTCACGTTTATGACATCATGAAGTTGAGCTGCGCAGGAAGCTGAGTGAATTAAATTCAATTTGCCAGAGAAATAGCTTATTGTAATGGTAGTTCAGAGTGAATACCACTAATATATTGTGTGGCCCCTAGATCGGAGTCCAGACATGGGCACACGATATATGAACTGACAGAGCCTGTTATTATTATTATTACCATTTTCTCAAGCCTTCATTAACTGAGATAATGCATACTTACTCCAAATTAATTGAAACCTAAATAAAATTATTAATAAGAGATATACATTTTATTTGTTCTAGTTATTGTTGTGTAAAAAATCCTCATCAACTGTAAGAGGAGAAACAAAATATTTGATTATGTATTCTAAGGATGAGCGCTGTGATCGATTCTCCGTTAAAATCTTGAGATCATTGTGGTCCGGCGGAAGTGAGTGGGTTGTGTTAGTCATACTGAAAGATGTTTATATGTACATGTGTGGGAAAGCAGAAATGACAGAGTCTGGAGCTTAAGTTTGGATGAGAAACACAGCAATTATCAACCGTCGTTAATTATAGCCCATTTGGTCTCTGAGTAACTGCTGAATCTTCTCACTCTGATCTTATAAACTCAAACTGGATTAAAGCATGAAATAAAATAGATGTAGAGACTAACCTTTGCCTCGGATGTCTTCAGTGCTGTGTTTTGTAAAGTTTTGACTGTCGAAGCTGAATATCAATGAGCGGCAGCATAAATTGGTACTATTCAATGAGAAGGCCAAAACTACCACCACGATTGCCTCATACAAAGTTAAAAACTCTCATATCCCTCAAACCTGTTCAAGCTGTACACCTAATTTTAGAGTTTTCAATGCCACCTCTCTGCTAACTATGTTTGAGTAAATACGATAGCATTTTCCTGTCTTTCCCCTCTTATTAATTTACTTCCTGTCATATTCCTACACCCCTCGTCTCTCCTCATAATTTCCTTCTCCCTCTTCCCTTCATCTCCCTCCCTCCCTCTGTCGATCTGTCCATGGCTGAGTGGAGTTGCTGTTAGAGCTCTTTGATGGTTACCTCCTGCCACTGGACGTGAATGGACCATATGGCTCCTGTCGGCCTGTCCGTCGGTCAGTTTGTGTGCTTGATGGTCTGTGGTTTATGAAAGAGATGGAGATGTGATGGAGATAAAAGGCTGTGGCTGGGTAAGGTTTAAGTCCATTTTCTGCAGGTCAGCACACACCAGCAGGTCAAGGGGAAAGACTTTACCCCCCGTAGGGTTTTGGTTCAGTTCATGGTCATCTGGTCGTACTACACATGGGCGATGTGCTGTCGGGTTGACACACAAGCATGATACTCACACGTTGCACACGATTGCATGTATTGGAAGAAGCACACATGCATGCATCGCTGAACATTCACACCCACACAAATGGCCCACACAAACCTATATTGGACAAAGCCTGGCCAGGTATCTCCATGGGGCCATGGTGGACTAGGTAACAAGAGGGTGGGTGTTGAGGGAAGAAGTAGAGAGGAAAGAGAGGGAAGGGATGAGATTGAGGGCCACCTGCAGAGGTGCTAATGCATCTCCCCTCTGTCCTTCCCAATGGGGGACCATTGGCACTCAATACAATGAGCGGCTAACCTTGAACTTGACATAGACGGTGGCACAGAAATGTGTAAGGCAGAACATGCAGAGGTAGTGAGGACAGAAAATCACTTGATACGTGTATTTCACTGTCCTAGATACTACAAATTTATGCCCGGCACAACCGAAGGTGGCCTCTAAAAATGAAACACTTATGTTTCCTCGAGTGATGATGAAATGAGGACATGTTTCACATTAAAAACTTGTGACACGTCATCTTGTGACCGCTCTGTCTGCTTTTGCAATATGTCCTAATCAAAACGACACAGAAAACATTGGGAGGGAATCCAGCAAACAAGAGGCAGAAGAGTTCGGGTTGTGAAATCAAGATGAAGGTAAAGAAACGATTGCCTGACATGTGTGAAGGAGAGTAAGTCAGAAATGTTATTCAATAAAAGGATGATTCACAAAGCTCCTTGACAGCGAGAAGTGGTGTTGAGGTATAGAACGATGTGCCATTTAAGGTTGTCAGGAACGATGACACACCGGTCAATTTCAACACCGAATGGTTAATGTTTGCTGTTTGGGAAGGAAAGGTCAAACTCATGCTTTTGATTCAACCTCTGTCAATATCTGTTTCATGTTGCAGGTAACATGCTTGACTTGACGGTCTCATTACCTTTTCCTTCTATATCTTTTGTGCCATCTCCACTGAAATGATTATATTGAGAATCTTCAACCGGGTGCTCTGAGCACCATAGATTATCTGTAGATAGTAGTATAAGGATCTGAGACAGGGTTGTGACAAATCTTATCATTTCTGGTAAAATATTAGATTCTATGTGCACTATTCTGAATGTACTGTAAAAATGTATTCAGTCATCATGGTTATATTCTTACTTGTGTGCAACATGTCAGCTTACCAAACAAACAACAAGAAGCATATTTGAAAATGGCTCCACAGAGTATTATAATGTCAAATAGAATATTTTATTAATGCTAGATGGAAATTCTTTAAAATGTGCATGACTTTTATGCTTTCCCTACTATTGCAGCGAGTATTTTACAATATCCACGCTGAAGAATGCTTTTACAAACAGTATACAAGTACTTAAAGCACGTTCACTCTATTTTTGGGGGGCGAAAATGGAGAAATATAGACATGGTGCTTAAGAATGATGTTTGGATTGTCATTTGGGACGCCCAAAATTACCGACCTCTGTAAACCTACTCAAATAAACAATTTTATAAAATAATGTATGCATAATCCACATAATTAAAATGCTATTATTCCTGAAATACTCTTGAGTTATTGTGACATTATTTTAGAGGAGTGTTGCTCAACCTCCACTGTGAGGGATTCTCCTTGAGATATTTATTGTTCTGGACCAGTCCCATATGTTCTGCGGGTTGATTGTGTCCTTGTTTTGCACGAATGTCTGCGCTTGTCCAGGCATGTGTGTATGATGGGTTGGTTAGCTCCAGATGCAGATTATTGAAATGGGCTGAGCTGAGCCGTGGTCAGTGGAGCAGAGGATTAACTGCTTAAAGCTAATGATGAAATATGCTTTAGGACGGGGAGGCGTTGTGTGCATGTGCGCGGACAGTGGTTTGTGATTTACACCCCCTCTGCTCCCTGGTTGTGGAATAAACACAACACTGTTCGGGACAGGTGTGCACACCCGCGTGCATGCCGCTGTCATTGGCCTGGCCAGTGCCATTACAACCCCACCCAGCCGCCCTGGCCAGTGGTCTCAACCACTGCAGCACTCAGCCGGTATTCCCAGAATGTCAATGTTCCCCCAACTGTTAAGTATTCCTCAGCAGTCCTGCTAGTTGCCTTGGCACTCTGTGTGTGTGTGTGTGTGTGTGTGTGTGTGTGTGTGTGTGTGTGTGTGTGTGTGTGTGTGCGTGCGTGCGTGCGTGCGTGCGTGCGTGCGTGCGTGCGTGCGTGCGTGCGTGCGTGCGTGCGCGCGCGCGTGCCTGCGCTTTTGCTCCCACACCAGCCAATGCTGCAACACACACACACACAAAAGCTCAGACATGAGTTGCCATGGTAGCACAGGCAGCTCCACATGTGCTGGATTGGACGTATAGAAGGCATTAACACACAGAGGACTACACGCACACATCTGAGAGAGTTTATTGTGATTCATTCAGTAGTTCATTTGCAAGGAAAGATCAGAGTATCGCACACACAGTGTCGATACTATGCTGATACAAAACGACAGAAAGATCAGTGAGCTGATCTGATGACGGTGGGCTGGTATTGGTTGACAGGTACTGTCCACGTCCCAGCTATAAGGTTGATTGAACTTGCAATATTAGAGTCTCACTCTGTTAACTTCTGTCCATTACCCAGCTTTGCTCTGCAATTTCATATTGGGAAAGAAAGGCACGTCAAGAATAATCAGTCTCTAGTAACCTCCCTCTGCCTCTTCCACCCTGCTTCACCATAGCTCCTTTATTGCACCATTGCTTCTAGACAGTTTTCTTTTTGTATGGCTCATCCTCTGGTAAGTATTGAAGCACACTTTTTTTCTGCTTAAGGTCTACTTCCAGATTACTGTGCACTCATGGAAGTTGTTCTGTGTTTCAAATTTTCATATCAGGGTATATGCACGCACTGGTCAATTCTGTGCTGTAAGAAATGAACGCTAATGAGAAGTGAAGTCCATTAGTAGCCGGAGAAGAGAAGAAGAAGGCTTGTGTGCTGCGGCAAAAAAAATTCTCATTTGGTAAACTGGTGATTTGAATGGGCAGCAGGCTGAATGGTGTATTCAGTGGAGAAGATTTAACGGTCACATGGGGATGGTTCTGGAGAAGGTTTTGGGGAGATGAGGCAGAGGAGAAAAGAGAAGAGGAATGGAGGAGAAGATAGGATGGAAACAGAAATGCAGAGAAATCGGGTATTGTTTGGAGCAGTGGGTTGCGAGGCTGGACGCTTTGGGGGGTTAAACAAGGCAGCAGAAGTGGGAGAGGAAGTAATTGACCAGGAGATCAGAGACAAAACTACTGAGATGATTCATAAACTGGATTCATATTGTGCTATTAGGTTTAAATCATATTAAATTTAACCTGCTTTATTGGTAGTTTAGTAGTTCCTTCAGTTTTGTTGATGATGCGTATTGATGAAATAAAGTTTTAATGTTTCATGGAGCTTTCACTGTGGGAGAGTTTAAACCGCTTTTATTTCTGTATCTATCACAAACTGTGGTTTCTGCAGATGGGTACAACTTGGACTATGCCAGAGACAGGGAGCTGGCTACTGCTAGATAATCAAAACTGGCTTATTACAGGTGGATACAGAATAAAACCAAGATAATGAAAGATTAGATAAATTCTTTGTCGTGAAATGAAAGATTGATGGAGAGTTTGGGGCCAGGCGAGTAGTATAATTTAGGTGTGCATGACATGGTGACAGTGAAAGAAGAGAGCAGGATGGATGCAGGCATAAACTGGGGATAAATGGAATGAGAAATTATCGAGGCATTTCAACTCTGGTGAGGTGGAAGTCGTAATGGTGGTTTGGGGTATTGTGTGGGGTTGGGGTGGGGGGGTAATTAATGGTGTCAGACTGCAGGTAATCTGGGTGCTTAGTGGATGAAAGTCTCCTCTGATGCGGACAAAGTATCCCATGATGCTCAGGTGAGCGGAGAGCGAGTCAGCAGTGGCCGGACTCAACAGTAACACAAAGTGCCCTGATGGAGTGGATGACATTGCTTGTGCACCTGTGTGTGTGTGTGTGTGTGTGTGTGTGTGTGTGTGTGTGTGTGTGTGTGTGTGTGTGTGTGTGTGTGTGTGTGTGTGTGTGTGTGTGTGTGTGTGTGTGTGTGTGTGTGTGTGTGTGTGTGTGTGTGTGTGTGTGTGTGTGTGTGTGTGTGTGTGTGTGTGTGTCCGTATGCAAAAATAGCTGGTCACGTTAGGTGTGTCATTCAGGTGTGTATTTCTAGACGCTATAGCTGAAGCTCGGCCTTTTCCCTCCATTCCAAGGTTTCTTTATAATTGATGAGCTGACAGGGGCTGAGCAGGACCCCCCCCCCCCCCCCCCACACACACACACACACACACACACACACACACCCACACACAAAACCAACCTTGGTAACCAACTGCTTCGCTGCAGTTTTACGCCACCATTTTTGTACACGCAAACACGACGTAGGACCAAGTTGATGTTATGAAGATCCTGCATTGCTGGCCTGCATCTCACAATGTGAGGGTTACAGTTAGTGTGTGGCTCATGTGGTCAGAGATTTTGGACCTATTTATCAAACTTAACATGTGATTAAACAGATTTGGATTGGCAGCCTGCTGCCATTCCAAATTGCCATACCAGCCTGTTGCACTGATATATATATATATATATATATATATTTTTTTTTTGGTAATGATTTTTCAGCCTCCTTTTGAAGTTGACTAACGTTCAGATGAGACGAGGTTTGCAGAGATCTTGTATTTCTTTATTTATTATGATCTCCAGCGATCTCCTCCAACATGGGAGGCAGGAAGAGAGTGGGTGAAGAGCCTCAGAGAGGAGAGAGCCCAGCAGTGAGAGACTGAAAAAGTGTAGAGGGCAAAAATTGGCAAGCAAGAATAAAGGATGAAAGCTGGAGAGATGCAGAGAATGTCGAGAAAGGGTAAAGTGAGAGGGTGAGAGCGGCGGAATAGAGTTTGATGTTCATTTCACTCTCATGAGCCTGCACCGGCTGAGAGGAGTACCAGTATGTGGCTGCGTATTGAGCTGTGAGTGATTTGAGTGGCTATTCTCCACGCTGTGTACGTGGATTTGAAAGGCTTGACCCAGCAGAGAAGTTGGAGAGTGGAAATGGCAAACTTCAGTCGGATCTCTCATTGTTTCCTGGCAGCCGGAACTTCAGCTGACTCCGGTGTGATGCTGGCTCAGGGTTAAGATGCTGATATGAGAAGGAAAAGTCAAGGTCTGAGGACATGTACAACCTGAAGGGCTGGCAGAGAATCTGGACTCTGTGCTTTGATCACAAAAAAATGATTTCGCTGTTATAATCTCTTCTCAGTTCTCAGATCTCAGGGATCAACTTTGTCAGTTTGTTTTGAATAAAAAACTGCAGCTGCAAACAGTAATTATCAAGCGTTGTTGTAATTTGGATATCCATGTTGCATAAACATGGGAATCTTATGATGACCAGTGAAGCCGTCTTATTAACTTGTTGATGCTGTTTCAGCGTCTTAGAAAGTAATTTTGTTTTTGGCACAGGCACTAATCTTCAAATGGAAGTAAATACCCACCGAACCTTGAGTCAGCAAATTAAATATTCATTAAATATTTTGTCAGTCCCTTTCTTTTCTTTATGGAGTTTGCCTGATCTTCCTGTGCCTATGGGGGATTAATCTGCATGCTCCAGCCTCTCCCCACAGTGAGTTGGTGTCTCAGGCCCCATTTACACCACAACGTTTCAAGTGAAAACTCATTGGTTTTGCATTTTCCTTTCAGAAAAATTTAGCATTTACACAACGGTGTTTTGAAAATGATGTCTGTTTACATGAAAACAGTAGAACCCAACATCCCTTTGTGAAGCTTGGGAATATCAGTGCAACCTGTTCTGAAGTTTTTTCTGACAATGGGTAGAGAAATGCTAGCCTTGATAAGATTCCAGCCAAGAAACGGCACATGCGATGGCACGTGAATTACAACAAATACTAACAAGCGTGCAGAAAAAGTCTCTCTTCTCCCTGTGGTTTCGTCTATCATTCTGTCCCTCCTTCCTCTTCCTCTTTTACCGTCTCTATTGTAATTAACATGTTGTCTCACTGTCCAGTGAGAAAAGCTGGCAGCTCGCATGTGTTTACAAGCTGCTCACTTCGGATGCCTTTGCCAAGCAGGCATGGAGCTTGCGTCATGAAGCAATTTAGACGAAGGCAAACTGTCTTCAGTTTTTGCTGGTTATCGCAAATGCTGGTGCCTGGGGATAAAGACGTATCACAGTGCTGGCCATTAATGGACTCCCTCAGCCTCAGATTAACCAACAGGTTTTAGTTTGCCATGTTAAATTGCCTTTTGCTATATGTTGAGTTAGGATTCCAGCCAGTTTCCACAAACATAATCAAAAACCTGTTGTAAGGGCAATGAATGAGAATAAACACTTGCATCCGGATGACAGGGATTTCTCACTGATTTTCAGTGTTCGCACTCATGAAACATATCACTTCTCGCTCTGCTTCATTCTGAAAGCCCACCTCGACTGAGCCAGCTAATTAGCTTCTCTGTTAACATTCTCCAGCCATATGATGTCTCTGTTAAGCTAGTGAGTAACTAGGTAATTACGTCCGAGCTTTCCCTCTCCTCTGTTGCTGGTTATCAAGTATGTAACCACAGAGAAACGCTCCAAAGTTCTAGTGTGGTGGCTTAGCAGCGTAGAATCGTCCTATGCAGCTGCTCTTGATGCTTTCCCGTTGCATCTGAAACAGCACTTTGCAATAATTACTTTTTGTGTCACATATCTTTAGATTCTCAAGAGTGGCTTACATGTATCTAAATGGTGTTAAAACCCCCTACAAAATTAAAGTGTAATAATTATATTTCCAATTTTGTCTCATACATCCGTTTATGCCCGCGTACCAAATCATTGTATAGTTAATTTGTGGTTCCAGCAGTGGAAAATCAATACGCTGTCTGGCAACTAATCACACGATGTGTTCCTGTATAGCTCAGTGGATGGATGGCTAGCAGTAATACTGCCACAGCCAGAGTGTAATTTCCCATCAGTGCCTCCCATACTACAAATTTATACTGTTGAACCTCAGATTGGACACTTAAACGGCACAAAGAATGGAGGCTGTAGAAATTGCATTAAACACCAGTTTTTAAATCATTTAGTTTTCCTGTAAACTTCAGCCGTAATTAAAGTTTGTGATTATTTGTGATACAGTAAACGTAATTTTCTTTTCATTAAAGGGCTTCGCTAATGAGGAACTGCCTTTCATTTTCTTGCATCACTTTAGTTAAAACCAATCATTGTAAATTAGTTGGAAGAAAATCAATTTCTTTCCTGTTTGTATCGGACATGCAGCAGTTATTTTTGCAGTCCCATTCTTTGTATTTCTATTTTTTTTTTTTTTTGTGCGCGTGTGTTTTTACCTCTGCCTCACTTTTAAACCTCCATCCTTTTCTGTCTGACGTCCTCTCCCTCTTCAAGTCCTTGTGATTTATGGCTGAGTGTGTGCAGCTATAGAGGACACGCCACTGCAGGTGAGCCCTCTGCCTCTCCTCCTTCGCTCACCGCTTCCTTTCCCCGGCGCGCCTGCAGCCAATCGCTGCACGCCACAGGTCTCCTGGGGTGACTAATGCCCCCACACACCTTTCCCTTTCCTCTGCCTCTCTCCTTCCTATCGCCTTTCTCTCCCTCGCTTTCTCTGCAGAGAATAGTTTGCCTCACAACTGGGTCATTTTGTTTCCTCCCTGCAGTAAACGCTTGCAGCCAGTCAGACAGGCAGGCCAAGGCTGTACTTCACAGCTTAGCCAAGCTGCACGGGAGACTTCAGAGACTGCAGATGCAAGAGCATGCCGTCGAGGGGGTTGTGTTTCTTTGGACGTACGTGGGCGTTTTCAAACCTTTTGAGATTAGTGTAGACTGAGATTGGGGGGGGGGGGGGGGGGGGCATGTTTGCAAGCGTGTGTGGTGTGTGTATGGAGTATTTATATAGTTTTTTGCGTTCGCGTTCGTCCCCGGCAAATTCAGCCTTTGTGTTTTGATATTCGATTAGCCACCCGTGCATTAAGTCCCCCTGCAAAACATCGGCTTCCTTTCAGTATACACCTGTTAGTTTGTTTTTGTCTTGCATCGCTCAGCTTTTCCCACCTACTCATCTCACAGACACAAATGGATGCAGCTACACCCTTTAATGTAGCTGCATTGGTGTTAGAGACTTGCAATTTAGATTACTTTGACTCGCCCATTAAGCAGATGCCAGTGTAAACATCTCTAAAAGGGTTCTCAGGTATGTCGGCCTGACATAAAGCCATTGGAGGCTGCTTCATACACCCAATGTTGGAAGAGATGAAAAGGGAGAGAGATTGATATTGTAAATAAATGAGTTGGAATGAGGGCGTGAGAGACAGAGGGATGCTCCAAGAGGTATGAAAACGATGGCAGAGAAGCATAAAAAACTGAGACAAATTAACATCTGTAATCTTGCACACCTATCCCGAGTCTCCAATTTTTCTCTCACTTCTCCTCTCTTCACCCGTTCTTTTCCCATCCTCAACACCGACTTTAATAAATAGATTTTTATCTCTGCTACACGAGCTCTCCCAAAGGCTTATGGGTGTGTTTTTTTCCCCCTCCCTATCCTCCCGCTGCACACACTGAATGGTAATTGCCAATGCACAGTAAGAGACACTGTTTTAAAGCAATGAGAGAATTTGTCTAAATGGAGATGGATTTCAAATCTGGTTTCGTGTGTGCACATTTCTGACATTTTCCCTTCACTTTCTCTGCACTTTATTTGCTCTTGATTTTATGATAAACATGTAAACTTGTTATTTTGCCCTCCAGTTTACATTTACGAACATAGAATGACAGTTTCTGCAATTTTTTTTTTTTTTTTAAATCACACCAGCAGCAGTGGGCGCTTTGATTCTTTTTGTGGAAATTCCTGCAGGTTTATGCTGTTGGATTCGGGTTATCCCACTTTGTGACAGCTCCTTTCAGACAATTAGATTAGATGGGAAACATGTTTGAGCTGCCTTCCCCAGATTTGTGTGACAGGTCGGTTTCGGTTCAGGCTTTGGTTAGCCTCATTAAAGATTGTCATGTCCTTGGCCCCACCCCTGTGAAAGACTCTGGTGGCATGATACTGCCACCACCATGCTTCTACATTTAATTGTCAATTCAAGTCAACTTTATTTTATATAGCGCCGATTACAACAGAATAATGGGGTCAGAAGCCTTGCTCAGGGACCCGCCCTGGTAACCTATAAGCAGTGGGAATTATTTCTCTAACCTCTTATCAACTACTGCCCAACACAAATTCACTCTAATTCAAGAACACAAGAAACCAGGAGAGTGCTCCTCCCCCATTGGTTCCTTCCCAGTGTGGCTTCAAGCAATACTTAAAGATTAAGAAGCTGTATATATGGAGAAGCGTGTGTGCGTGTGTGCGTGTGTGCGTGTGTGCGTGTGTGCGTGTGTGCGTGTGTGCGTGTGTGCGTGTGTGCGTGTGTGCGTGTGTGTGTGTGTGTGTGTGTGTGTGTGTGTGTGTGTGTGTGTGTGTGTCCTCTTGAGAGGTGCACCTGCCTAAATCCTCCAAAAAGCTAACACCATGGATATTTTTTTATCCTTTTCTCATGTCCTTGATTCCTGACACTTGAGCACCCTGGAAAATTTGATTTCCAAGGACACTCCGATGTGGCCCCCCTCCCTCATCCCAAACACCAATCCACAATTCTCCTTTTCTCTCGCTGTTTTCATTGTAGACTAAAACTCAACACAGCATTTTCATCTACTATACTCCTCCTTGAAGATCGAGGCCTAGTTTTTGCTCCCCATATGTAATCAACCTCTCCCTTTTCATCAAAGTTAAGCCCTTAGTACAGAGAAGGAGAAAACTTTAGTCACCAAATGTGCTGAATATCAATCAGAGAAGGAGTTTGGGTATTGGGAGGCTGGTGAGAAGAAGAGGGCATGCAGAGCTAACGCTGGGGAAATACTCACTCAGTATCTAATATGACTAAAATAGGGGGAGAAAAAAAAACAGACTTTGGGATTATGAGGCAGCATAGTTCCGTCTCATTTCAATATCCCACCAATATCTTCATTTTGGAGTAAATCTGTGTCTGTGTTTGGCTAACAAAGCCGTGAGAGAGCCAGGCGAGCACGTGGCTGTGGCCATTCCATCTGGTTTGGCTCTCCAGATTCCTCCTCGTTAGACCATTATTGCCGTTTAGTCTCAGCTGCCCGCTCCTACAACTGGCAAACCAACCAAACCACTGTCCTTCCTCTCCTTCTGCCGCCACCATCATTGCTTGGCTGTCGTCCGCGGTAGCAGCTTAACTGTCAGCTCCGAGTCCAGTCCAGCCAGCTTTGCAGCCATATTAAAAAGTGCAGTCAGTCTCAGAAAAGTGAGGGGAAAAAAAAACAACAAAAAACCGACAACCAAAAACCCAGTGTTTGCAGTCTTTTTTCAAACTGTAAAACTATCTTTACTTTTTTTGGATGGCTTTTTGTAACAGTGTAATAGTTTGCCAATTTATCCAAACAAATCAACAGTTAACAGATAAGCCATGTTGGAAAACAAATCAACAGTTAACAGATAAGCCATGTTGGAAAAAGTGTTTTAGATGATAGATGTGTGGATGGATGATTCGTTGCTATGTTTGATTTGCATTGAAAACAAAGTGGAAGAATGCATCATGCGGCCTTTATTGCGTCATCATTTTAAAAGGTGAATGCTGATTGAGCTCTATTTATTCTCGCAAGTACCTTGTGTTGTGATACAATGCCCCTACAGTTTAGGCTCTAATTCCCTGCCGGCTCAGCACACTACAGATGTAACTGTGTGTGTTAGGACGTGTTGGCAGGCACCCTGCTTCACACAGCGTGGGCTACAGACTTGGCCGACGAAGACACGCCAAGGGAGACACCATCTGAAATAGAAACATCATTCCCGCTCCCTTCTACCCAGACGGATGCAGGAACAGGACAAACGGGGAGGTAGCGACGGATGCCACGGCGCAGACAAGGATCCGTGTCTTGCCTCCGCATGATTGGCTGTCCTCTCTACTAATCAGCTGCTCTATCAAACACCTTGCTTTGTCACGGCTGGTCCCTCCCTGTGCTCACACTGCTCCTCGGGGATGTTTTTTTTTTTTTATTTTTTTTTTTATTCCACACTGCAAAACGTCACAGGAGTTGGTGAGGCTGGTTAGCAGCTGCTGGATAAGCTACTTCATTCTCACGTGCGCCCAGTGCCAACGCGTCTATCGGCACTTGAATAATGAGCATTTGATGCCAATTTGGGAACAGTGTAGTTTTTGTGGGTGGAGGGAGGTGGATGGGGGATGATATGCAAAATGAACAAAACGAGCAAACGAGGAGGAGGAATGGAGGATGCTTTCTCATCTCTCAGGGAAACGTTGTTTGGGCTTCATTTTTCCCAGAAGAAAAAAGTGTTGGCGTGCCGCAGAGCCCCAACTAACACAAAGCTGTTTTTTCTTTGTTCGTGAGTACAATAAATTGTATACTTTCCTCCTAATTGGGCCTACATTTCCTCTCGTATACTGATGTACATCTCGGAATAGTTTTTTGTTCTTTGTAATATTCTAGAAATCCTTTAAGAAAAACTTAACGGCTGCAACGACAACTGTGTTTTATGAAAAAGAAAATCACAGAGAATGTGTGAACAGGCTCATTTATTTGTTACGAATAAAAATGTCATCACCCTTCTTATCAATTTCAGGTCCAGAAAGTGATAATATAAAGTTGTGAGCCACATGAATATTTGTTTACGCAGGGACATGGCAAATACGTGTGGTAACAGTTACTCACTGTTATATAGACACATACATTATATAAATGGTCTCTGCAGTGCAGTACTTTGTCCTTAGGAATAAAACATGTTTACATCCCTCTAACCTTTCCTGTTTAGCCAAATCATCCTTCGCATTGTTACACAAACAGCGGGACCAGCTCCTGTGCAGACACACAGTGCACTCAAACACTTAACTTCCTCATGTTAAATGGCCACTAATTCTCTGTATCAGGGGATTATGCGTAATTGATTTATGGACGAGGAGTGAAATTACTCATCATTTGAGAGAGAAAAAAGGCATTTTGTCTTCAGTCTCGAGCGTGCAAAACTGTATTCTGAGTTAATAGTGGATATGTACTTGTGCTCAAGGCCATCTACGCAGCCTGTGTTTCTACAAAACTATGACGAATGCCGTAATCAGTTCACGGCTGTTAACAGTTGTGTGTGTCAGCGAACAGCGTTTTAGTGAGATGAAAGGAGGCTTTACTGACAACAACTTTTGTTTCCTGCTGGTCTATTGCGCACAGAATGTAAACTATATACATATTAAGCTCTCCACTGTCTCTGCTCTGTGCTTATTGCACAGCTTGGTTTATGTAGTTTAGGAAAACATTGACCTCAAGCTATGAAATTGTCCCAATGGTGCTTCGCACACGCTGGCTGCAAAATTGCCTCTTTCTTCCATCTCAGTTGGTTATTTCCACTTGTAGATGCGTGTGTTGTGTGTGTGTACGTGCGTGTGTGAGTGCGCTTGTGTTTGTGTGACAACAGAAATGAGAGGCATCCCCAAAGCACTAACTCATCAAAAGTGATTCATTGTGGTAGCACAGAGTAGGAAAAAGGGATCTGTATCAACAATACAATTGATACGGGAGATCCATTTCAGTGGAGTTTGATGTTTTCCCTGGGCCCTCCGTTAATAAACGGCTGCTTTCTGAAAGTGGAGGCATGTCTCCCCTCGAGTTTCCTGTACAGCGATAGCATATCTAGACTGCTGCGGTTGCTAGGCTCTGTTGCTAGGCAACTGTTTATCTACTATTATGGGATTCGGCGGCGCTCGCTGGAGAAGTTAACATGGACAATTTGGCCTTGTGTCTGGGACACTATTGGGTGTCAAATTATGCATAGTTTACTTGCAAGTGTGGAGATCCTGCTGCTATGAATGGAACGGCCAGCTGCTTGTCCGCTGATGCAACACACTGTTTTTATGCACAGTAATAGTACCAAAAGACCAAAACAACATCTACAAGGCGAGGCAACAGAAACAGTCAAAGGGGTTATTTGATAAAAATCAGTGTGCGGGTATTGAGGCTGTTAGGAGTCATGGGAAATCTAGAGAGGACGCTCACTATCTCGCTATGCCTCCTCCTGTCAGTCATCAGTTGATTGTTTCTCTCTGTACCAGTCCCCTCAACGGTGAGTCTTTGACCTTCCCAGACCATCCATTAAAAGTGTTACTCTTCAATCTGTTCCGAGACGCTCCACACTGATGCCGAAGACACACACTCACGCACGCAAGATTCGCACATCCCATTATATCATGGCGGTGGGCACACTCAGTGTCAGCCCCAGCCGGCTGGGCTCACCGTTGGACAGGAAAAGAAGATGATTGATTCCAGGCAGAGGCAAATTTGCATGCCAATAGGACTGTGAATAGTCACTGATGGAGTGATGGGTTTATTTCTTTGCAGACCCAAGGAAGCCTCCTCTCTTCTGTCTGTGGACTGTATAAGATTCTCTTGATGGCCTCCACATTTTCACATTATAAATTAGATTAATTGCGTGAGCTGGAGGATTAAATGGGCATTTGTTGATGATAATGAGCACTGTGATTGCTATGGTGCTATGCATGTGATTAAGGTCACACGATCGCTGACGAAGTGGGATGAATCAGTGGAATGAAATGGTTTAATGTACAATTTCAATAACATTTGTACAGTTCAGACACTGGTGAATAGACTGGCATTAATATTTCCTTGACATACCAGATCAAAAAGTATTCTTACACACAGAAATTTGTTCTGTCTGTGGCGGGGGTGTTGGTTCCTGGCATGTGTTCGCTAAACTGAAAGATTTTCTCAGGACGCCACCAGAAACTAGTTGCTGTGAAAGTGGTAAGCCGTAAATCCTCCAGTGTCTTGTGAAACTGACTTATTGCATATGAGATGTATATATTTATGGGTGTGTTTAAACAAGCTTATGCTTGCTTGTGGATGCGGGGAGTGAAGTGCTTTTACAGAAGATGAACAGCTATAAAGACAATGGAGGTGATGGTGTGCGAGTGGATACGTGTACTTGTGCATAAGTGTGTATGCTGTTAGGGTTTCTGTCCGGTTGATAAATGATCTTCGGGGCCAAGAGGAGAGCGTCTATAAAACACTCGGCCATTCTTTCCACGTTTTTCCAATTTTCCCATCCTCCACTCTTTCATCTCTCGCTCTCTCTCTTTCTCTCTCAAACCTCTTCTTAATTTGGGCTGGACGGACAGGCATACATAAATGCACCGACATAAAGGATGTTTGAGAAAAGGAACCAGGCTTTCCGTCTGTCATGCCAACACATGTGACTGGTTTTAATCCCTCACTGGGGGTCTACCTGCGCAGATGAGCCTCTGTCAGCCGATCCTCCAGCTGTCCAGGTTTTTCTATGAATAGTAGCTTTATAGAGAAACAGAAAGCTTCCACATAAAACTGATGAAGAGATGGTGATGCACAGAGAGCATTTTCATTCATATTCTATAGTTTATGTTTAATCCAAAACACTCCCGGTAATTCAGATAACTCAGGGTTGTTTTGCTCAATAGGTTGTTGAATCATTGATTCAGAAAATTAATAATAGAGTATTTTTTGTCAAAAGAAACATTCCCTTAATTATATACTAAAATAGACAAATGTGAATTCCAAGTATAATTTACATTCATAAGCTAAAGAATATGCATGACAAAGCCAAGATGACAGATTCATTAGTTCAAGTAGTTTCACCTTTTCTTTCTGGGTCAGTTTTGAAGGATTTTGGCAGTGGTGAAGGAGCGTTTCATTCTCATTCGCGACAACAAAGAATTTACAATTTGCTTCAGCTCTGCCTCTTTTTCCTCTCACTGGCTTATTCTTCATGGCAGTGATTCACAAGCACACTGCCATAATTAGAGCTTTCCACCACACTGACACGACAAATGTGATTCTTTAAAGGTTAACGTGAAATCATGAAACTTAAAGCACACTGTAAACACAGGTTACTCCTATGCAAGGTCAATTCTTTGTTTGAAAGCGTGAAAAGCCTTCAAACTAAACATTGCGGTGCGGAAAATACCAGTTACGCCATCCACTTTGCAACCCTGTGATAGATGGCTTTGTTTCTGCAGCACCTGCTTGCTCTGACCATTACGGCTGTTTTTCTCCTACCCTCAGATCTCAGCCAGCAGCCCACACCTTCACTACACAGGCACTACATAAACGCCGCCCTGCTCCCGGCCTTATCATGGCGTCTTGCTCTTGTTTGTGCCAACCGCCTCATACTGTGCCAACTAACAACCTCCCTCCATATATATGTATATATATATATATATATAACACACTAACACACAAACTAACACACACGAAGCAGTCAACTGCTTCCCCCCTTCTAAACCAGCTAAGATGAAAAGGCAGCGGATCACACAACTGCTAAACTTTGATCAATCTGGCAACAAGTGTAAATAGGATCATTAATAGGGATTTAGCAGGGGGCTGCCGTCTGCGATTAGACGTACGCAAACATGCACATATGCTTTTTTTTTTTTTTTTTCCAGCCGCTCGTCTTTTGAAAAGCTCATTTTGTGCACACACAGATGCAGACTCAGACAGCTAATTTTTCTCCTTCCAGAGACGAGCAGCAGCATGCAAACATAGTACCACTGGGGTTTTTAATTGGGGGTGTAATCTAAAAAGTGTAATTTGCCTAGAGTGGATGGAGAGATCTGACAGCAAGAGTGAGAGTTGAGAGAGAGAGAGAGAGAGAGAGGATTATGGTGAGAGAGGGGGGAAAAATGGGCTGAAAGCAAAAATTCGGGTGGATGAGCATATAAGATGAGATGAGAGCATGAAAGCTGGGTGCGGAAAGAAGGAACACAAAAACACAAATGTTTAACAGAATTTGCATTCAGTGACAGAAAATCTATGAAGGGAAAATAAGTCAGACAGAGAGGGAGAAAGATTGGTTCACAACAGTCAAGTTTATACATCCCCCCATTAATATGTCACTCACAGGAGTCTCCATTCTCTGCCTTATTGTGTTTATGTATCCTCTTCTCAGATTACAGCCATTTGCCACATCAGATTTGATTCTAAATGAGTCTCAATCCAATTCAAATCCACAAATTAGTGAGTCTTTTCCCTCCCTAAACTCCTTAGATATCTTTTTGCCAAAACCTGATTACATCGCTTTTATAACCCACAAAACCCACGGGTGCTGTGGCTTTCCAGCTGCAAGCCTCTTATCTATCAAACAGACTAATGAGTATGAAGCTGACCACCACCAAGCCAAGGTACAGAGAGAGAAAATCTGTCCATATTGTGCTGTGCATGGCTGGTTAAAGCCTCCTCAGACATATGACAGAGGTATTGTGGAGATAAAATAGTGGAACAACTGTGATCTCCCAGCAGGGATGAATTAGGATCATCATTTCAAAAAAAACCAAAAAAAAAACTAGCTTGCCAATTCTGTTGCCTTTCATCCCACCCCAAATGGCTTTTATTTTTTTGCCACCATTCTTCTCTTTTGTGATCTAATTTCAGGGCCTTTTGTTTGCCCTTTTACCAAAGCACTTTATTCCTAAAATGTGTTAGCGCTAAACTATTTGGGGTTTGAATCATTTAGTCATTAATTTATTTACTCAGCGCTGGCTATAGATCATGCCTGAGAGCACACAAAAGCAGTGACCAGTGACTCCTCTCCACTATAATAACATTATCTTTATTCATTGGCTTCAGCTTCCCTTCTGTGTTTGGATCAATTATGATGAGCATGTGTTTATCCAGCCAAGGTCATATAGTCTCCGTCTATTGTTGGGTTTTCAGAATGGCTCTGACCCCGACCCTCACCTCAACCCTTCTGAACCTTCGACCCTTCACCTGTGACCTTGTGTTTCTTCATAATGTCTCTAACATCATTGTGCATCCAATGATCATGCCAGATCAGGAAGACGGAGCGGTGAAGGGCAGCTGTTGCCGACTGTTTAACTGGATCTACTCAGGCTTTTACTAGTCCTGAAGCTTTACCCTTTTATGGATTTAGGTGTCTTATTCTATTAATTCTTCGTCTTCTTCTTTATTCATTTTCTCACTACACCTTCGGCTCTCCCTTATTGTAAAATAAAATGAGCCGAGCAGTTGGCATTTTGCTTTTGGATGGCAGGCTTCTCCTCCATCTTCAATTATGTATGCCGAAGTCCTCACTCCCCACAGCTATGGAGGCTTGAATAGGCGCGCACACACACACACACACACACACACACACACACACACACACACACACACACACACACACACACACACACACACACACACACACACACACACACACATACATACGCACACACACACACACGCACACGCACACGCACACGCACACGCACAGCTTTTGTAAATGCATGTGCCGAGTGCTGGCAGTGATATTTTTGTGGCTTTGTTTTGGGAAGGGGACCTGGCAGCTTCAGTATGAAGAGTGCAACACACAAGTGTGCTACTATTATTGGAGATGAAAGCAAAGGGACTTCCACTTTTCTCTCTCTCCCTTTTTCCCTCTCTCTCTTTTATGACAGTTGTGACATAATATTTCAGACTTAAGACCTGCCGTGACTTCATCACAATCCTTCTTTTTTTTTTTTTAAACTACAATTCTACTGTATATCTTTCTGACCAAAAACAATGTCGCAGCTCCTCTCCATTGTTTCATATTCTTGCAGGCTCCCTCATTTCTCACCCATCTATTATTTTCTACTTCAGGCTATTTCATTTTTTTTTCATTTTCATGCAATTCTCTTCTTTCATTAAATCCTTCAGTCCCCTATAACCCGGTCATCTCCATGCTCGCCCGGTCTCTCCCTCCATGTGCAACTTGACATTCCTCCGCTTTCTTCCAGTCCACACTCATATGTGTTGTTGTTTGCACTCGCTGCTCCGACAGTGTCTCTGGCACGGTTAGGTAACAGTGTGCAGTATGCCCTACTGAGCCACGGTGAATAATTCAGTCAACAGGACACGAGGCTACACTCGTACGTCAACTGGAATTACAAATTACAAAATACTCCACAATGGAGAAAGTGGAGCTCTGGCTCTGCAGCGTGACTGATGAGGGAGCCAGAGACTCAGGTGCTCGTAGATTTAGGAAATAAAATGGGCAAAAAGCAAAACTGCGAGGCGTGGCGCTATTGCGCTGCCGAACCAAAGATAGCAGCCGCAGTTCTCAGTGTTCCTCCTGCGGTGTTGTGATCATGCCATGCTGCTAGGTGACATCTCAACAACTGCTAATTTAATACATCTGAATTTGTTGCCGTGTGTCAGAGCGGTGTATCATTTAAAATCCAGCCAAACGACGCTGTCATATGTGCTGTTTTAAAGCGGCAAGGTATAAAATACTCAGCCAGGGTTGTTTTGTCACCATGGAGTTGGAGGGTCGGCGAACAAACCCGTCTGTGGAGAGGAGATGAGTCACTGGACGGAGGAAGAGAGTGAAGGGACTAAATGGCTAATAGAAGGGAATTTAGGGGAACCAAATAAACAAAATTGCCAGGAAAGGCTTGCATTCGATAAGAGAGAGAGATGATGAAAAAAGAGGGGGGGGGGGGAGACCTATGAATCAGCGAGTTAGATAGGAATCTAATGAGGACCATGGCGGAGAGTCATCCACCCAGACGGACACAGCCGCTGACCCCACACTGATGCCCAATCTATTGATCCCATTGAAGCTATACCTTTTGTGTTTCTTGTACTTCTTCTCTGCAGCTGCTTTCCTGCCTGGCTTTATTAATCTTGATGAGATCAGCCAGTGTAAATCTGTTATCTCCCGTCTCTCGACTGTGTGTGAGCATGTTTTTGTTGACTCTTTCGGTTTTTTCCTCTCGTTTTTCCCCTTTTAATAGCTGGCTGCTGTGTAGTTGATGATTTAAGTGGCGCAAATGGGAAACATTATGCAAATAGTGATTAAAACACAGTGAGGAAATGAGACTATTTTTTCTCCCCCCCTACTAAGTCTGAAAAAATATATATCTGTTGTTTGTTTTGTCCTTTCGGTTTTTTCTGTCATCATTATCAAGGTTTTCCGACTTTTCTCAAGTTTTTCTCAAAACCCGGACGGTTTTTGGTGTGTGCCTTCCGATAATTGTCCTCGAAATGAGTGTGTTTAAATGTGCGTATCCATAGGGGCGAGAGGTTCTGTCCGATTACACACCGGTGAGATCATTCCCAATTATCCCCCTTTTGGGTTCACACAAAAGGCTATCAGACGTGACACAATACACACACACACACACACTCACTCACACACACACACACACACACACACACACACACACACACACACACACACACACACACACACACACACACACACACACACACACACACACACACACACACACACGCATCCTCACTTAAAGCGATTTAAGGTGTTTCAGAGTAAAATGTCCTCCGTGGCGACGCTTTACAACTCCATGCTGAGGCTTGATTAGAGGCTGATTTAATGCTCTCTAAACAATGAACTCCAATTAGGATGATGGATGCAGACCATAACAAACATACTACTCTTCCTTTTTCGTTTTGCTTCACTCCACTACCTCATATCTTCTCCTCTGTTTCATTGAAACAGTTTTTGTGGATGGTGCTCGCATGGCAACTGCCCACTTTGACAGAAGTGTTGCCATGGGAGAGCATGTTGACAACTGCAGTTGGAGCTGCTCCGGATGACTTATTAATTGGATGTTCACCTCTTTCAAGATTGAACTTCGCTGTGTTGTATGTTACCTAATTAACTCTAGATTCCAGTTTCCTGTGTCACTGGTAATGATTTAAAGGGTCCTGGATAGTATTGTTGTCATATATTTTTAGATAATTTGACGGGTAGTTTCCATCGTTTGCTTTCACTATCTATTATTTCCATGTATTATATATTGTATTTAGTTGGTATGGTTTTCATAGAACCTGCAAATTAAATTAAATGGGCCGCAGCTACTTATTTTTTTATTTATTTTTTTTGAATTTTTGATTGATTTGTCAAGTAATTAAAGTTGTTTAAAATGTCAAACAGTTCTTCCCAATGCTTGAATTGCAGCCTGAAAGGTCAGTAACAGTATACAGCTGTAAAACTAAATGAGTTAAGCACGAAGAACTGCAGTAACCTATTGAGCAAATATTGACGAATCAGTGGACTCTGACCGTTCTAGATTTTTTTAGTTTGCTGATAACATAAACAACCTCGCGCACACGCCCCAAAACTCTGAAAGCTCCATTTGAACATAAATATACAAACTCTCAGAAATGTATTGAGTTGTATTATCTTAACTCTGTGATCTGTATCAAATAATAAAGGCCGGTATGATTACGGGGAGTGTTGTGCTATCAGTCCAGCACACATCCACCATGACACATCCCATCATTTAAAATCAGGAGCACTCAAAGCTCTATTTGGGGGCAATTTTATGCATTTTTGATCTGAAACTTGAAGAAGCTCTTTTCCTTTCCATGCTGGCTTTCAATAAATTCAGATGATTTCCCGTGTCATTAAATGCTGAATTTGACTTGCAAATAGCCTTCTTGTGCTTCCTATGAAGCCGAGGTGAATGCACACACACACACACACACACACACACACACACACACACACACACACACACACACACACACACACACACACACACACACACACACACACACACACACACACACACACACACACACACACACACACACACACACACACACACACACACACAGACACACTCCTTCGTATATCCAGACATACAGAGAGGCAGACAGACGGCACTTACATAGCTCATGTTTAATTAAGCGATTTGTCTGTGTGGGAGAGCGACAGGCTCTTTACAGTGGAATCAAAAATGTGTGTTTTCTTCAACAACTTTTCCTTTCATCGCTCAATATCCTGTCGCCCTATAGGGGGCAGTACATATTAGTGGCCTCTTTTGTCCTCTGCCAGCATGACCAAGGTAAACATCCTCCTGGATTATCTCTTTCATTCTTTATCTCACCCTCTTCCTCCTCTCAACCCCTCCTTTCTTCACCCTCTCACCCGCCTTCTCATCTTCTTTCACACTCTCTCCATCGTGATTCCGTCTCCTTTTTCCGTCTCAGAGATGAAAGCCTCCCCACAGCTCTTTTCACTCTTCCTGAAGCGGCCCAAATGAGGTAGCTTATCTGATGAATTCCCCCCTCCTCCTTCACACAGACAGAAAAATACTCTCTCTCTCTCTCTCTCTCTCTCTCTCTCTCTCTCTCTCTCTCTCTCTCTCTCTCTGTCACACACACAGATACACACAGCTGTAGTCCTATTCTGCTCATGTACATATGCATGGTATAAACATATGCAAAGACTTGATAATAAATGAAACACCCACACAGGCACACATACGGTGTGCCTGCAGGCACATTGGGCCTGGTGGGAGATCGAGGCCCTGGCATTGTGCTCTGAGGTGCCTGGTGTCGTGTCCCCAAGGGTGGTGGGCTCACTGTGATGTTAGGTTATTGGGCTTTGCTCAGAAATGTCCTTTGGTCTGCTCTGCAGGGGGGGAGTCAGGGAGTGCATGAATATGATGGCTTTTATTAAACAGTAATCCCAACAGCTGTTGTTGAGCGGTCCATTTTCCTTCCCCCAATTGTCTTTGTATTTTTATTATTTCTTTTATTTCTAGTGAGGTAGCCATTTTCCGTGTCACAGAAGCCAACCAGTTCTGACTTTGACCCACTCACTACCTGCATCATTTGCTTACATTTACCCTTCCATTTCTTTGCAAAATCTGTATTCAGTCTCCATTCATAAATTCAGCATTTTAAAGTGGAAACATTCAGTAGTTGGCTAAAGCCCCTTTGGAAGCAGTTTTAGCAAGAAAACCCTCTTGGTTGAGTCTCTACAGGCTTTGCAACCTGGATTTTGGGCTGTTTATCCCACTCTCCTTGGCAGATTCTGTCAAGCTTTGTCAGATTGCATGGGAAACAGACTGCAGACGGCCATCTTCAGGTCTGTCCCATCGATGTTCTCTGGGCTTTACGTCTGGGCTTGTGCTGGGCCAAGGACAGTCAGGCACTTATCCCGAACCCACTCGAGGGGTGTTATGCCCGTTGTGCTGGACTGCAGTCCCAGTCTCCAGCAGTTTTATTGAGGGCCTCATTCTGCTTGTTCGGATTCATCCTGCCTTCAAATGTGACCAAACCAGAAGAAAACGTCAGCATTGTGTGTCCAACAACATGTTTCACAATAGGGACAGTATTACAAGATGGTGATCAGTGGTTGAGGTTTGCCAGACATGGTGCTAGACAATTTTGCCCAAATTATAGAGAATCCTTTCTTCTTCATGGTCTTAGGAGGAGTTCTCTAAATGTCACACAACAAACTCTAAGCAAGCTTTCATATGTTTTTTACTGAGTGACTTCTGTCTACTAGCACTGACATAAAGGACTGATTGATGGAGTGCCACTGGGTTTTTCCCTCTGTGCGACTGTTGGATTCCTGGGACCTTCTTGCCCAGTTACTCTGTTTAGCTATAGGATCTTCAGAAGAAAGCCCTGGTGGTTTTAGGCTTCTTCCACTTCTCTATTATTGAGGGCACTGTGCTCCTGGGAACACTCAAAGCTTTAGAAATGGTCTTGTACCCTCGCCCTGATCTATGCCTCACCACGGCATTATTGCTGAAGTCTGTAGAGACAGTCCCTTGGACTTATTGCCTTATTTTATTTGTCTGGCATGCAATGAGAATTGTTGGACCATATCTACACAGGTTTGTGTCTTTTCAAACAATTTTATTGTGTTCTGTTTTCCTCCACAGAGAAACAGATACCACAAAGTTTACCTTAGATGCACCTCGAATACCAAAACCCCTAATACTGTCACTTGTCCTCTGAGAATCATGATGAAAGTATAAGGAACCCCAGTATCCGTTACACATGTGATTCCGTTTGTATGTGTGTTAGTAGGCCCCTTTAATGGAGCAGAAGAATTAACGAGTCAGAGGGCAAAGGATAGAAGTGCAGCTGTACACTGGCACTCAGCAACACGACCCCTCTACCTGCAGCTGGCTACTGATTGAGCTGTTCGCCACCCAGGGGACCCCCTCAACGAGGGACACGTGTGCCTCTCGCTAATTGCACCCCCTAAGACCAGCTTGCCAAGTGTTCACCCCGACCTCCTTTTTCAGCTGCATAATAAGAGGGAAGATACAGTAGTTTCATCTCTGCCTTGATCAACCCACCCTTTCTTACTTCCTTCTGTTCCCCCCCACCCCCCTCCTGCTTCCTGTCTGTCACCCAGGATGTGCTATCCCACCCTGGCTCTCTCCCCCAGGCCTTTACCCTGTCCCCCGGGTACCATGTGGAGGAAGGGCCCGAGCTTTGTTTCCCTGTCTAGACCCTGACATCAACCACAAGGAGAGAGAACTTAATGATGGGTTCAGCAAATGTGCTTACTCCCCCCCCACACCACCGCCCCCAAACACACACACACACACACACACACACACACACACACACACACACACACACACACACACACACACACACACACACACACACACACACACCCACACACACGCACACGCACACACATTTTCATTTGTCATCCGTCTCTACATCACTGACAGGAATTACAATAGTGCCGTCTGTTCACCGTATCATTAACATGTCCCCCACTGTACTTCTACTGTTGTATGCATAATTAAAGATTATTTTAATCTAATTGCCATAGATTTTAAGCCTAATACTACAACTAATAAACTGCATTATCCACTCCTTAGCTGTCTGAATGCTAATTCAGCTAAATAGTCCCATGACTTGTAAGTGCACAGGCTGCAGCAGAAATGACAAGTTTAAAAAAAAAAAAAAAAAGAAAAAACCTCCCATCCATCAGCATGTGCTCATGAGATGTGGTATTTTGAGGCACAAAATAAAATAATACACATAAGTTTTCATGGATATGGGAAAATTATATATATATATATATATATATATAAATATATATATATATATATATATATATATATATATATATATATATATATATATATATATATATATACATCCACACACTAAACAGTTGCAGGTAAACATGGAGATTAATTACAACACATAATTGTGAGTTCATTATAGACTTCTAACTCTTCTTGAATACGTTAGTTTTTTTTTAACCTGTTGATCTCTGTGGAGAAAAAGAGGAAGAGCTTCCATATTGTAATTAAAATCATATTTACTCAATGTTTCTCATGAATGCATCATTTAATCCGCAAAAGTCAAAGGCATTAGGCTATTCTTAATTGAAAGTCTGTGCAGGATTTAAAACCCAAACTTTCAATGGAAAAGCACTGCTGGCTTCACCTCAAGATGACTTGCAGTTTTGTGAGTCCGATGTTACAGAACTTATTTGTTTGATTCACATGTTGCAACACACCACATGACTGGGGGACCGTTCTGTCCCGCGCAGCCTCTCAGTATGGTGTACGAAAAAGTCCTACAAATATATGCATGAAAATGTAAATAAATCCATAAAGCCATATGCCAGTGTCTATCAAGAGGTGAAATCGTGTATTAAAATGCATGAGTTTGCCTTTAGTTGGGGGAAAATAGCTCTCTCAAGCTGACATTCTGTTGTGAGCGCTAATGAGAAATCAGACATGGCTGCTGACAACTTTAGTCGCGACTGTCCAAACAAGAGATGGACGTTGGCCTTTTCTCTGCTGTGTTTGTTTGGCTGTGTGTTTGTGTGTGCAGTCAGCCAAAGGACAGGGACAGTGCTGGTGAATGATAAACACAAAACGATCGACTTAGTGTGCAAATGTGGCCTCAATGTCCGGACATGTGGGTGAAAGTTATCGGGACGGCTGTTAGATTTAGCTTCTTCCTGCATGTTTATCCACAAAAGTTTCTCTTTTTATGGAGGTCTTTCGCAGTACTTAACTCTGTTTCAAATTGAATGATGAAATGAAATTTAGATCTTTGATCTGAATGTTTAGCTATGTCACTTTTTGGGTTCAATCGCAGTCTGAATGGTTTGTGTGTGTGTGTGTGTGTGTGTGTGTGTGTGTGTGTGTGTGTGTGTGTGTGTGTGTGTGTGTGTGTGTGTGTGTGTGTGTGTGTGTGTGTGTGTGTGTGTGTGTGTGTGTGTGTGTGTGTGTGTGTGTGTGTGTGTGTGTGTGTGCGTGTGTGCGCGTGTGCGTGTGTGTTTCTGGATTCTGGCTCTTGTTCTTTCTACAGGCAGTTTAATGAGCACACAGACTTCGGTGAAACACACAAATACAACTGTAACTACGAGCATAGTACTCTCTCTCTCTCTCTCTCTCTTCCCTCTCTCTTTCTCTCTCGCTCTCACTCTCGCTCTATCTAATGAGCAATGCTGGACAACCAGAACAACAATCATATCTCTGTTTGTGTTTTGTCTGTTTGCTCTGGGGGCTAATTTCTACTGTTAACTCTCCACGGCTTGATGACCACCGTTTTGTATGTCAGCTGCTCGACCGCACTGCAAAGTGATATACCTTTAAAGCTGTGTTGTGGTTTGTTGACATAATAAGTTGATCGAATCTGAACTGAAAAGGTACTGAATGAGGAGATTGGAGAAGAAATAAAGTTCTTGTTTTGTAAGTTTGTTTTTTGTAAAAGAGAAGAACGGAATCTGGAAATCTGGAACTGAATAATAAAATCCAGATTTTGGTTGAAGTTGGGCAACTTTTATTGATGGTGTCAACATCTGCAATACTGAGTTTTGGCAGATTACTGTCATGTATTGTGCAACTGTTTAAAACACAAACCAGACTTTCCTGGAAGTTGATCTTTAGTGGCGTTTCAAAAGGCTGTATTTTTGAGAATTAAAGAACAATACTTTTGTGTACTGGTCTAATTTCTGTCTCAATAAGTTATTGTTTAAAACAAAGATGCAGCACCAAGCGGATTTAGTAAAAACATGCCTGCAAGTATGAATTTTGGTGCGTGAGCTAAATCAATTTGAACAGCCTGGTTAGTGTCTCAGCAGATATAGCGTCTGGATTTAGCAATAGCATTGTTTAAAGAATTTATGTATTGTCTACACTGATTATAACTGCTACGAATCAGGTTCTGCAAAACTGCAACTGAAGTTATAGTCCTGCGTGACATTTCACAACACCATTTTCTAATATTTTGTGTGTGATAGCTTCCTCTGCCAACATGCTTTCCTGAATATATTTCCTTCAAATATATTTGGCGATGGCGCCTTGTGAGTCATAGCTGAGTGAAATCTTTACAAATGCAACACTGTGAATTGTGAAGCTCGTCGCTGTGAGATTATAACACGGACGCTGTGAGGTTTTTCCATAAAATTATGTATTATGTCAAAATGAGCTTCCAACTGGACTGCTTCTCTGTCATCGGGCCTTCAAGTGGTCATCCTACTCCCCTCCTCAGCATAAACAATCAAACACGCATAAACTTTCTCTTGCTCATTATGTGCTTGTAACATGCAGCTAATTCACATCCAATTTAACATTCTTTGATTACAGTTTTATTTGTGTGTCTGCATGCGTTCAACTCGATCTGTATGTGTTCTTGTGGGAATACTGTATACAAAAGTGCGATTTTAATCACTTGGCACAAACACACACGCACTTTCATCCACGCTTCAGGGAGCATGTCACTTGCTCTGACCTGTGGAGTTTTGGCACCAGATGTCTCCAGCTGGCACTACTGGAGGCATATGCTACACCTCCGTCCCTGTGTGTGGCGCGAGTGTGTGCATCTCTTTGTGATTCCGCGTGCATGTGCGTGTGAGTGTGTGTGTACCCTGGCACTTTCAATAAGCAGCCGTGTTTGCTTTTGCCTTATTGCCTTTGTCTTTTCATTTCCAGTCCTCTGTCTCGGTTGCTTTGCCTCCGTCGCTCTGTTGTCTCTCTCACCGATTTCTGTCATAACTCTCTCTTCCCTGTCTGCGAGTATTTTCTAAATAAGCAATGCCGCTCTACATTTAAGTATCAGGACCGCTGCTGTTGTTGTGTTAAAGGAAATTGTTTGGCCCAACTCCCAGCTGCTTTGTGCGTTAACTCACCCCACGGGGGGGGGGGGGGGGGGGGGGCTTTGTATAATATCCACTTATGTGAATGTTTGTGGCTGAGTTGCTGCTTCTAGTTTTTCCTCATAAATGGAGAAGAATGATCGATCTACACACTTCCCTGCAAACGCATGGGCACGAGGACAGGGTCACATACCGAAATGAATGAGGGTTCATACGCTATTGTAGTCCTTTTTGGTTTGTCATCCTCTCATTCATCATTTATGAGGCCGCTTATTCTTTCAGCATGCAAAAGGATGCTCCTTTATTTTGTTCTTTTGAATTATTCAGCGGCTCGTTGTGATGGATGTCCGTGATGATAAGCAATAGTAACACGTGTGCATGAACTTGTACGTACACACACAAACACGGCAAGAGATTCCCCTTCGCGATCTGTGGGGAGTCTTCTTCCGTTGTTTATCGCTGGGCTGCGTGTGCACGTCTCCCAGGGTGGAAGGAGATGAATCACAGACTTGCCTGATCATGTACTGTTTAGGAGCAGCACGTTTTTAAGCAAAGCCAACATTCACTATTGCATGTTGATAACCGAGCAGCACGTATACACTCTCATGCTGTTTTGCTGTGTTAGTTACCTGCTACTCTGTGTGCTGCTGTGTTTATTTTTGAGAAAAAAGGGGGAGGCCTGAGTGTGTGACACACACACTTCCTGTCATATACCTCCTTTGATTATGCTGATGAAAATAATCCCAGCTACTTAGCTTTACCTCCTTTTGTTAACTGACTCATACTGGCATTACATTAAAATGTAGATTCATCCTGTCACAGTGAACAGGAAGGACTTCTAGCAAGCATGCACACACGTGTAATAAATGTTGGTGTTTTTTTTTGCATTCATGTGTTTTAGTTTACCAGAAGATCCACATGGAGGCAGGAAGAAAAATTAGTTTTCACTTTCTCACTTGGAAGAGGAAAACAGACACATCAGTGTTAATACCTGCACCTGCAATCAGAAGGCAGGTGTGACCCTTTCTCATTCTCCCTTCCTCACACACACACACACACACACACACACACACACACACACACACACACACACACACACACACACACACACACACACACACACACACACACACACACACACACCATCTTCTACTATGTCAAGTGGAAAGTTGTCACCTCTCCCGTGGTCTCAAGTCCTCTTCCTGACGTGTTGAGGCAAACAGTGATTTGTTCCACCGTGCTTTGTTTTGCAGCTCGTTACATCATGGCACCTTTCATTGCTTTCCCTTGTTAATAGAGCTGATTTTTTTCCCTTCTTTTATTTGTCGCCACTGTGCTGCAGATGATGCCTCGGAAAGTGAGATTGGGAGACGTGGAATCTGTGCATGTTGTTATGTTGATTTCATTATTTTGTTAAAGCCACAAAGAGTTTTGTCTCTTTTGTGTGTGTATGTGTGTGTAATGTTGGATGTGTCACACTTGCACATAAACATAATTTGACTTTGAAAAACTACCCACTCTACCACAGCTTAACTATTGAAATCTTGTTTCCCCGCTTAACTCGTAGAGTTGAACATGACTACTTTTAAAAGATGGTTTACTGTAGCATCATTAATATTGTAACACGCACACATTCATGGGCACATGCGGAGCAGCACAGCACTGATGATAACCTCCCAGTCCTTATGTATCATTCATAAGTGGAGAGACATCTGAAAAAATTCCTCCACCAAATGTAATCAAAGTTGTAATGTAGGCTGATTTGTTGATTTAACTCAAATTTGAATTTACTTAACTGTGACACGTGTATTTTGGATGTTTCATGAACTGAAAAATTGTAGGTTTTGATCTTCCCTGAAATTCTGAAGTATATTGCGACCCTCAGTTCAGAGATATCACATAAACTTTTTTTGTCCTTTGACAGCTCAAGAGTTAGATTCACACTAGTGATAATGACTTCATTAAGCAGTACAGACAGGCGTTGAGAGAAAGTTGGGATTTTTCAGACCCGGTCTGCAGTGGCAGCTCTTTACCCTGGGGGGGGGGGTTCTCCCACTTTCTGTTAAAGGTTGCTATATCGTCTTCTCTATTTCTGAATAGTTAAAACAGTGAGGCTCCCTGGAGATCAATTAATAGTTTATAAAAGAGAGGAGAGAGAGAGAGCAGTGAAATTGCTGGTCGCGGTGGTTCATGCTCTGATGTACCACCGCCAACATACGCCTAATTAAGCCCAAAATATCTTTAAAGATTCCACGACTAAAAACATTTCTGTTTGTGTTTTTGCCGGTTCAAGTTTTCCTAATGTTTTTGTGGCTTTGTGTGAGAGTAATTGAGTCACTGTTTGAAGGGAGGGAGGGTATTTTAAATCAGTTCAGTGAAGACGGAAAGCCAAGAGCCTCGCTATTAGCCCTGTGGAGTGTACTGCATCTTCCAACATGAGCCAGTAATGGCGGATGGTTTTGCTGAATGACTGGGAATACACTTTAGTGAACCGTGCTGTTTGTCTTATTAGTGAGATATAAGACACACAATGTGACACTTGCAGGGGATTTATATCTTTTCCCCTTGTTTAGAGATTAAGAGAGTGTACATCACTATTCGGTATAAAAACAGCTTTTTAACTCAAAAGCACCTGAAATAAATCAAAATAGAAAAGAACAGTGATATCTGCTGTGCTGTGCAGCTTAGGCAGGGTTGATCATTGTGACAACCGCAAGAATTTCATCTTCACTGCTGTCGTCGTCTTCCAATCATAAGGTGGCAACAGGGATATCCACTTTTGCCCTTCGCCAGTGTCGACGTGCCCTTCAGTTAGACATTTTGAGCAATTTGCATAGCATGTGTTACTACATGTGTGATCTGAAATTTACAGGTTCGATTCCCCATCTCCGACTGTCGAGTTGTCCTTGAGCAAGACACCAAATCCCAAATTACTCCCAATGGAGGGATTCAGCACTTTGCGTGGCAGCCACCTCCACTGGAGTGTGAATGTGTGTGAATGTGATTAACAGTGGAAAGCATTTTGGTGGAAAAGCACTATATAATGAAATCCATTTACCATTTTGCCACAATCCTTCCAGTACCTGCGAAACCAGTTGTTCACACAATTTTGGGAAATCAGTCCATGTTTGATCAAATGGTTGTGTTCCTATTAAGCAATCTGAGTTGAAACAACATCTGTAGATTATATGGGAAAAGCTGTTCCTTCGCAGGGTACATGCTATAAACCTTCCCCAGTCGGTTCAGCACCATGGACAGAGGCCTCCTCAGATTGACGTCATTGGTACCACAGGCAGTGTTGTGACACAAGTCACAATAGATGGGGTCAACATGGTGGGAGTTGTTTACTTTATGGAAAGATAAAAAAAAACCCAAACAAAAAAACAATTGTGCAGATAAATCTTTTGCAGCATTAGTGTAAGCACTGTAAGTCCTGTTCGGTCTTTGTTGAAGTAAACGCAACCCTCACGGTCTCAGCAGCTCTAAAAACTTAATTAAATTTCTCACAATTATTTGGCCAAAAGGTTTAAATTTGTTACAGCACAGACTGTTTACTCTTGTTTTATTCCTCATGGGTGACCATAATCTCTTTAATGTCGTGAGTTTATTGCGGACGGGGCTGTGCCAGCACTGCAGCAGTTCTGTCAGGGATCAGTGGACGCTGGAGCACTGCAGAGGCTGCGGCGACTATAGAGCAGACTGGAGACCATGGAGCCATGTCGTAAACATGCAACTCCTGGTAGTTTGGCTTCCTCTGCTCTCCAGATGGAAGGGGCATCGGAGAGAGTGAGGTTGATAAAAACAGCTTATGAAGTTGGGAAAAGGAGTGAACAGAGGAATAGTGACAGCGTGTCACTGTGTGGAGTTGTAAAGGTGAAAACAGTTTGTCATAACAAAGACAGCAGAGAAAAGCTTCATTTTTTTCAACTTTGTACTTTTATCACCTTCCTTTTACATGTAGCTCTTCCTCATTGCTTTTACAACAAATGAATGCTTGTTTTTGTAGCCTACTTTAGTTTCTTCCAGCTTTGTTTTCATTTTTTATGTAGCTTGCAATGCTGTTTGTTTTCGGCTTTGCTTTGTAGATCATGGTGTATAATTCAAGAGCTACATGATGGATGTCTGATTTTAACACTGAAAACAGACCAAAATATGTTAAATGGATAATGCAGCTATTCAGTGGCCTTAAAGTTCTGTACTGTACGAGCCAAGAGGTCTTACAGTATGGTAGGGGATGACCTCCTGGGTTTGAGTAACGGTTTCGCCTTTCTCTGCGGAGTTTGTATGTTCTCTCTGTGCATGCATTGTTTAATAATAATAATGTGTATTTGATTAGAAGTATCTGTGACTGGCTGCTCAGCAACGAACTGGTGACCAGAGTCTACACTGTCTTTGTCTGTAGTTGGCTTGGATCCCCTCCAATCCCATGAGGCCCTGATTTGAATAAAGCAGTATGGAAGGATACATGGGTAGATTGTCAGATTGTACATGTGGATACTGGTTCATGATGCAGAAAGAAACAAAGCTGGAAGGAACAGCCTTTCTTCTGACAGCGTGGCACCGTGGATCAGAGTCTCAGACATTTGCTCCAAACATGTGAAGTGAGCAACACTGTGTGACGTTGTTGTTGTTCTAATAGCAGCCACTGGCACCGCATTGTGTGCACATAATTGTGCACAGTAAAATGAGGAACAATGAACAATGTGGATGTAACTTCATGAATACTATTGCAATTCTCCCCAAGGACAAACTATTTCTATGAACAATGTCCAATTCAATTTGCATACACGAGGGCATGAATTATCTATTACATATATACGTACTGTATATACAGTATATGCAGTCTATATATGTATGGAATTAATGTTATCTGAAGCACATGTAATCACACACAGAACATCTCCAGAGAGGAAGCATACACCTGCTTTTCCCTCATTAACTTCACGCTGAATGCTATTTTTCACCACCACTGTTATCGGCTTAAGCAGGCCACATGTGTCCAGAGCTGGATCAGGAGGTAGACTCAAATCCCGACGGGATTCCCAGTGACCCCGCTTGCAACGACAGCAGGACAGTGGCAGCCGCTCACCTGCTGCTTCACCTCTGACACAAACACCTGGGGAAAATATGGCACTTGCTTGGCTTACTGCTCTTCATGAATTGGTTGAGTTTCGCCGCCTCGTTTCACAATCCTCGCAAGAACGTGGCTGAGCCGCCTTGGGATTTCCATCAACTCTCTTCATGTGTTTCCGGTGGTGCTCCGCAGTCCAACTTGCTCTCATCTTTTATTCCTCTTCCAACTCTGCCTTTTCCAAGACAGACTCACACTGGTGATTTTGATCCGTTGCTGTCCCATTTCAATAGAGCAAGTCGGAAACCGTATGCTCGCCTAACAGTCTGAAATGAGACCTCATCAGCTGTACTCCAGCATCATCAGTAGATGTGCAGTTCATTTTCCTGTCTTAACCTCCTTGGCATGCTCTTTGTGTTCGCTGGACAAGTGCACTGGCGAGAAAGATCTGATATGTATTTTCATCATACTTACAAGGGGATGTAATATTCCTTTCATAAGGGGGTGGTATTATTAAAACATGAATAGATTGAGTAACCTTGAGACTCTGACTCCAACACTTCATGCTCTCTTCACCGTTGCCATGGCAATGCTGCAGCAGTACCTTGCAGTGTATGAGTGTTTTCTCAAAAGCATGATGCTGTTTTTATTCCAGTGGTTTTTCTGGGGGTTTTTTTTCCCTTGAAAGTATATACCTGCTTGGAAGTGACCCAGTAGCTTGTGAAAGATGAAAGGGATTGTGATGTTTAGATGTGCACACATCTGTATGGATGTACGCGATGTGGCAGATAACGTGCAGACCATGCTGCCTGGTGATTGGATGACGGGCATGTGGCGCAATCCCTTCCACCTGCCTACCTGTGTTCGGAGATAACACTCCCTTCATATGAGTTGAGATCGCTTTTAACAGAAGGCACATTATAATGTATTCCATGAGTAATTCTCAATAATCGATGCCAATTTGTGACTTTACTCCATTTGTATTGTTCCCCTGCAACAAGATCATCCGTTGTGTTATTCATTTGTCGTTGTCAGCCATACTAACGGCTCTAAATCTGACTGTGATTCTTTCCAGTTTTAACGTGGCGTGTCTGTGTGTCTTCAGAGGCCAGCGCTCTGCTTTTCCGTCTGACTTCAGCCACATTAACATTATTCAGGGGAAATGGCAACAGCTGCCAATGAGCAAGACCAGGTGCCAGAACTGCTGAGTCACACTCACACGTTTCCTCTCACATACACAAGTCAGGCTACAAGACAAGATTCTCAGTTGAATATGACTCATTTTTATTTGATGGCATGGTTAGGGCATTATCATACAGGAATTTTTTTTTTTTTTCATTATTTTTTTTTTCGGTTTATTGTTGGTCCTACATCGAAAATCAGACCTGCCAGCAAGGTTTCTGACATGAACTTGATATTGGGAATAAGATTTTTTTTATTAATGTTTGTGCTGCAGTTTTCAGGTGTCATCGGCTTATAAAGTCATTCATCGCCAGCACCAGTGTTGCTTTTCCAAGATGACTAACATTTATATTCTACCTAGAAATGTGTTAAAACCAAGTTCATATAGCCAAGAATAGGATTTATTTTTTTTATGGGTCAGCAGCTGAAAGGGACAAACTCCCCAGGGATTATTTATACAACAGTATAAATTCACAAGCTTTGGGTTTACACTCACCATACTCTTCACTCTCTCTCTCTCTCGCTCTCTTACGTTACTCTGTTGCAAAACCTCAGGGGTTTTGTGGTCTTGAGCTCGGCATCTTAGGCCTGCGTCTAACCACTCTCTACATGAAGCCAGCAGCTCAAACTGTGTCTGTCTCTGCTGCCGTTATAACAGCTAAGCTTCAACCCTGGGGAGCCGTTCTCCAAGCTACCTGAAAAACAGTGATGGAAACATTTGGACACGACATGAACAGCATCCTCTGTAGGTTTACGTTTCTCCTGCTCTCCTTCTGCTGTTAATTCCCAGTTCCCCTCTTTCTTCTTGTTTTTTGTGTGTGTTTCAACGTTATTCATGCCACATTCTGCCTTTTCACCCAGTTTTCTCTGTTTGGCAAGTTACATCTATTTGTCCTCTTTATTCCGTTCTTTCCACCGATCTCTTCCCCATATATTCTCTCTCTTCTTTTTTGTTTTACCTCTGCCTTACGTTCGCACTCTCTCGCTCCCTCCCCTTCTGCTTCCTGCTGTACGAACGCCAAGCTCCTGCGCCCCACTACGTATCTTTACCCAGGCAGCGCTGCCAACAATTAGAACACATTACTGCCAATTGTGCCACCTGCGGCCCCCTGAAAGACAGAAAAAGAGGAGGGGAGGGGACGGCACTGTGCCAGTGGAGGTGGGGTGGGTGGATATGTGTAGGGAGGCGGGGTGCTTTACAGGGTTCTGGATGCTGCCACAAAGCACAGCGTTTAATTACCAATAAGAACTGGTTTAATCAGGGGCCTTGAATACTGCTGGACAGACAATCTGCAACTGTCGTCTTCTTTGTGTGTGTGTGTGTGTGTGTGTGTGTGTGTGTGTGTGTGTGTGTGTGTGTGTGTGTGTGTGTGTGTGTGTGTGTGTGTGTGTGTGTGTGTGTGTGTGTGTGTGTGTGTGTGTGTGTGTGTGTGTGTGTGTGTGTGTTGGGGGTGGGGGGGTTTGGGTATTTAGAAATGATAACTGCTTGTGTGAGGAAGTGCAGTGGTTTTGGGTTAAGTTGTTTGGTTCTAGTAGAATGAAGAAGGAGGTGGTGGGGGAGGGGGGGGGCGTCTCTGAGGGGCTCCTTATTGTTTTAGAAATAATTCACTGGTTGTGGAAATTAGATGGTGAGGACAAAAATGCATTGAGAAACTGTGTGTTTGTTTAAGTGTGTGTTTGTGTGTGCACATATTCACACCTGCATTTTGGCCAAGCACTGGCCCGAATGTGTTGTGCGCGGCCTGAATGAAAGCATTCCATTTTTTTTTCTCCCTCTCTCGTCTTGTGGAGAAACGAAAGAGGTGTCTGTGAGGAGATTTAGCCCAGAGCCAAAACCAATTCACAACCACTCCACATTGGAGAGGGGGGGTCTTACCCCCCCCACGAACCTGCCCTCCAGATGACAGGCCTGAGCGTCCTGCACACACACACACACACACACACACACACACACACACACACACACACACACACACACACACACACACACACACACACACACACACACACACACACACACACACACACACACACACACACAAATGTTACACGAGCATGATAGAGGGACAAGCACTGTCTGCTGTACTTGGTGGTGCTTGCATAAGATGGGGGAAACACTGACACACTTCCCCTCAGACATACACTCACTGGATGCCAAGGTAGTATTAGAGTCGTGCAGGCTGGAGCCAGTGGCCAGATGAGAATGTAATCCTCCATTGTGTTTTAAATGGATCAACCTGAGAGCTTAGTGGAAGCTGGGACACTGTGGGGAGACTCACACGTACGCCCAGTTCTTGATTTTCACTATTTATGAACATTCTCTTGCACATTGTGTATAGTTGTCACTACTCGGTGAGTGTCCTGTGTGTTTGTGTACCGGTAATGTACTAAGAGAGCTGCAGCTGGTCCAAAAGACTTGGTTTACCATCCAGAAGTGCCTTGTGTGTTGTCGTCGTTGTGATGAGAGCATGTGCGTCGCAGCTGTAACACACGCATTTTACTCCCCGATGAATAAATGATGCTGTGACTCTCCTTCCTCACCCACTCACTCACCTTAACCCCGCAGGCCTTTTCACACACAGATGGACGTGCACACTCTCGTCTACAGATGAGACGTGAACTCTTTGCGTTGAAACCCTGACCTTGGTCACTGAAGAGCGGATGTTTTTAGGTGCTCCGCTGCGAGTCGGTGACGGACAGTTTTCATTCACCCTCGCACTCGCTCTACATCCATCTGCACTTTTTCCGTCCCTCTGTCCTTCTAACTCTCCTCAGTCGCTCCCTCCCCTCTCACTTATAGTCTTCTCTAGAGCCTCGGTGAGTAATTGCTCAGGGCTTCAGAGAGATGGAGGGATGGAAAAAAAAGAGAGGGGGTGCATGAGAGCACGTATATATGAGAAAGGGAGCGGGAGTGAAGGGAGGATGAAATGACGAGGATTGGATGAGTGTGTGTGTATCGGCGTGTTTGTGCACCTCGGAGGGTATATGTGCATATGGGTGGGTGTGAGGAGAGAGAGAGAGATTGCGTGTGAGGCACAAGGGGATCATTGATCTGCTGAAAGTGCAATGTGTGTGCTGAATTAGAGGAGCAGGCACAGGGCTTTGAGCTTGTAAAACACTCCCACAGTTATAGCTCTTAGCACTTGCTGTCTGTCTCTCCCTCACACGTGCACATCTACATGCACACCCGTACACACAAATCTATATTTGGGTGTTACTTACGCTATTCAGACTGAGTGAAAGTGCTTTTATTTATGCCTTATTTGTGAATACCAGACTGTGGATATATCAGTAACCTTATTTGCAGACCTGGCTGGGGGAATCCTGCAGCTTGAAACAAATAAGAATCACTTTGAAACAAATGAGTCATCAAATGATTCCCTACTTTTTGCTATTCAACTTTCAGTCTGCAGCGAGAGCTGCACGTTTGCCACTGCAGAACATAAATTGGCAGCAATTAATTGGAGCTGAATGGATTTTTAGTGGCAAACTTGCACACGAGTTTACTATAATATGAATGAAACGAGGAACACCCATCATAGAAACAATCCATCTGATGGTGCTGGGAAGTCCTTGTGAAATTTAAAAGGCGTGTCGTACAAATTATCGTCCAAATAATATCACAATTCAACCAGTGTAATTGGCTGATTGGGGAAAAAAAATGATCATTCAGCTCCTAGCCTCAGCATTTTACCAGTGAGACTAAACAGAGCAATGTAACTCCTAATGGACACAATCTGTCTAACATGCATGTGCAATCAATATTAATTCTCTTATCTGGGACCCAAGCTCCATCCCATTGTACAGCCATTCAGTCACATGTCACCTGCTTCAGCCTGATTGTGAGCCTGACATGCCAGATTAGCTGGGCGACCAGTGGGGAGATAACAAAGCAATCGCAACTTATCTGTGGTATATCACAGTGCTGGAGCTCAACAGCAGAGGTAGATGTTATTAGACGGAAAAACTGTAATTTCTGAAAATGATGCTGGGAGGTTTTGATAGTACAGACGCATCATGTAAGAGTAGCCAAAAACTGTAGTGATCACAACTGGGATTCTTTTATTAGAAAAGTTCTAAAGGAAGGTCTATCGATCTCTCTTCTTCACCACTTTATCTAGTTGAGGGTCACGGGGGGGTGGGGGGATAACTGATCCTAGTTGACCCAGGGTGAAGGCAGAGTCCATCCTCGACAGGTCGTCAGTCCATCACACGGCGAAAGGCGAGATATAGTCACAATTTATACAAAGCAATTCACATTTCTGATGTGATAGATACTAACCAGAGTGACACAGTAATATCATGGTTATTGATTTGGTCTCACAGTGAGATTACTGGTTTACCGCTGTAGCATTCTCCCACCTTCCAAAATCATCTGTACTAGGTGAATGGAGCTCTCTAAACTGACTGTGGATGTGAATGTTTTTCTGTCTCTTGGTGTCGGACGATCTACAGAAGTGCGTGATTCAAAGTTACTGGAAGAAAGTATCAGTGGTTGATGCTGAGATGGCCTGTGTCCAGACATCCGTGGACAATTTACAATCACTACTTAACTTTAAATACATGTCATTGGACTTTGGAAGGAAGTCTGAGAACTAAGAAAAATATTTATGTATATTTATCTACTTAATATTAATATGTCTTTCTTCCTTATTCTTCTGTCATATAAAAACAGTTGTTTTGGTGCAAAAAATGTACTGAAATCATTTCACTGCACATTATACAGTGTATAATTGTTGTGTATGATAAGTAAGGGACTTGACTTCAGTCCTGACTCAACCTGCACTCTACTGTTTGGCCCTAACTTAAACTCTTTTGAGGAGTTAGCGTCGGTGATATGGACATTTCCCTTTAATATTTTAAAAATCATGTCTGAGTAGCTTATAAAAGAGGGAGGATCAACTTGTGAATCCACTTATACAGAGAATAAAAGGCATGAAATGTGGGGCAAGCCTGCTTTTTGACGCAGGAATTTCCCTGCCTGAATTTTTAAGTAGTTTAGTAAGCTCATAGCATTGCTTTTTTTTGTCTTGTATTAATTCCCTGTAGCCAGAAGTGTGGGAGTCTGGGGCTTCCAGGTGTGAAACTAAGTGATTTAGGAAAACTTCTTTGCCAGAAGCAACTGCACTGCTAAGTAAAGGGTGCATGGGGAATGCAGTGTAAGCTGAATCCTGGGCTAAAAGTTGTACGTTACTTTGTCTCTCCTTTTTGTATTCTTGTTTAGGCTGTTCAGTCCCTAAATGCTGCATCTCCTGCTGGCAAAACAAAAAAAACAAAAACACCCTCGGGTATAAGCAAATAATCCTTGAGTGAATCACACAAAGCTGTGCACAAAAATGTATTCTTCACTGTTTTTTCCACTACAGAAGGAAATACCTTGTATATTCTGCCTTTTCTTTTCGAGAATTATAAGTGACATGAACTGAAAAGGGGCTAAATGCACGTATGGCTGTTCTAAGCCTGCAGGGAATTAAAACAGGAAGTCTAAAATATACCGGAAGCAAGCATAAGGAGTTTGGATTCCACCCCATCCCATCTGCCGGTGACCATTATCATAATGAACTAGCGCCCATCTCCATACAAATGACTGCTTAAAGCTTTAAGAGCGTCTGGCAGCACTAATGTAGTGTCTCCAAACTTTCCCAAGATGACGTATTGATTGTGCCAATCAATGGGCCTAAAAAGCCATAAGTGCATCTGGTAACCATGATGATGGCACTTAAAAGAAGAATAGATGAGTGTAATATTCGCTAAGCATCATTGTCTGTGATGGAAGAAGCAGAAGAAGAGAGAGGTGGATGGAGGAATGCAGAACGTGAGAGATGAAGGAGGGTGAAGGAGACAGATGGAAACAACATCTGGCACCAAAATTCATAGAAACAAAAGTGCAAAATTAAGTTTTCTTTTCTTTATTTTACTTTACTTTCATCAAGAAGTTGCATCACAGTAAATGTAACAATGAAAAACAGTACAGACAAACATATGGGACTCCTCAAAAGAAGCAGCAATTCCTCCTCCAGCAGATTACTAAAAATACTTCTGAATTCATTGATATGAAAGTTAGGATTACATTATCTCATAACCAGAGGGCAGAGTACAGAAAAAAAGCACTTTTTCCCCTAAATCTGTCTGAGCCTTAGGTACATTTAAAAAAGCAACCACTTGAAAGAATGCGCAGTAGCAGTTCACTTGATATTCTTCACTCTTTCATTCCTTTCTCATTTAAGAATGTCATGTTTTAGTTTTTTGAGGTGCTGATCATGTTTCTGATCAGGAACAGCGTGTAAAGTCGTGTTCGAGTTGTAGCATCATTGTCTCCGCCTTTGTTCCGGCATTTTATTTTTTGCATGTTAATGATTAATGTGCCGGTAAGCAGGGGGTCCTCTCTTCCATCAGCTTTGCCTGTCCTCCCTCTCTCTATCTATCCATCTATCCCTCCCTCTTTCTATTTTTTTTTCCACATTTGCTGTTGAGTGGTGATTTGTGTCAGCTATGCTCTGATACCGAGACCCAGTTTTGAATATGAAGGATTGCAGACCGCGCACATTAGGCATGACAAGGCATTGATCCTTGGCTTTTTCTGAGAGGAACGGAAATGGTCATAGGAAGTGAATTCGGATATGGAGCACCATAAATTTAGTCTAACTTCGTCCAAAAAAATAACACTTTTAAAACTTACTTTCTTTTTTCTCTTTCATGCACCCACTCATCACCTCAACAAGTCTGGTTATTGCTTCCTATTCACTATTAAAAAAGAAAAAAAAAGAAAAGTCCACCTGGCCCTCAGCAGCTGTGTCACACAACACGCCATTTGGTCTCATCAAACATTCATCGACTCAAATCTCCTTGAACCTAAGCACCACCTTACTGCCCTTAAAGCCCTTCTTTTGAAATAGCTTCCGAGATTACCCAATATTTCATATTAAAATCCAAAAAACCTCGTAAGACTGTTAAAAAAAAAAAAAAAAAGTGCGCTCAAGAAGTACAAGGTCTCGAGCTCTTTCCACAAAATACATTTTCTTCCTTTGCGCATGCTGCGGTGGTCCAGCTCCTGATGGAGTGACTAAGATTTAAGCTTTGTACAATGGGCATGGGAATTTCTCTCATTACACTAAACAGGCAGAATCTGTGGATATACCTGCCCCAAGGGTCCAGGCTTTAGGACTGATTTATATGTATAGAGGCCCAAGTCTGTCTGGGAGGAACTGAAGTAAGGAGAGGAAGGAGGAGAAGGTGAGAGCAGGAACAGTAAAAGAGTATTAGAGGAGAGGTGGAGAGCCTTCAGACCTAATCCTGGAAAGATGGTCTCACTTAGCTTTTAGATATTCTACCACCTCGAAAAGCCCTAAAGGCCTTCTGTGGCACAATCCCTGCTCATAAACTCATGCATGTTTTAGAAGGGGCTCACCTCCGGGGATGGGGTGATGGGGTATTGACCGGTCTAGGATACACAACATCCCACAATGGAGTGCAGGATGGAATAAGAGCCACGGAGAGCATCCCTGAGGCAATCTGCCTAACTAGCACCTGTCATATTTCATACTCCCTCCTTCACACTTCCTCCCCCCGTGAGCTTTTAGTCACACGAACCAAAAAAAAAATGCGGCTTCGCATGGCAACGTATCTGTCTAAGAGCAGCTGCTCTGCCTTTGACCTCGCGAGACCTTCTAATTGTCCTTTCTTTGATCAATGACGACCCTTTCTCTTCTCTATCAGGCAGAATGTGAATTGCTAAAGGCTTGTCCCTGATTCTCCTGAGAACACACACATTGTCGACACACATTTTTGGAAACTTTGGTTTGCATGTTGCAGACTTTTGGAAGGAAAAGTGCCTTTTAGTCTGAGCTGAGCCAAATCTTTGCTTAGCATGTGTCCAAGGATGTGACACTATTGATTTCCCAAACTCTTGATTCCCCCCTTTTGGATACACACACGCACGCACGCACACACACACACACTTTGTGTTGACACAATACAGATGACCTAAACACGGGAGGGAGATTGTCAGAGATCTGGTATCTCATTATAGCAGATCTAGTGTCAGTTATAATTACAGTATGTGTAAGTCTGCCTCAACACATACTTCATCATACAAACGAGCCAAATACACAGCAGCTATTCTTTTTCCACTTTTTTTTTAATTTCCCCAAATTTAATTGACTTACTGCCATTCATTTAATGCTGAAATCAGCTACTCTTAAATTTGATCACCGACTAATTTAACCAAATTTTAATAACCACATCTTAATTTAATGATTTCTGAATAATAGAATGAAAGTGCTGCTTGTAACTAAAGTTTTAAAGAGCATTCACTCCTCACTGCATAATTTCACAGGGTTGTTCTAATTAAATCTCTTCATCACTATTTGTTGGAATTGCAACAACTTTTCTCGACATCTCAGCATTGTTTCCATCTGCCTGTATGCTTTCATTCATAAATAGCAGTCGATGATGCCCTGAGGCTCACTTCTTCCCTCGAACCCTGGTGATCAGTGAGCGGTCTAGACACATTCAGGTCGACAACACTGTATTGCTCGGAAAGGTCAGAGGTTAAACACAATGCAGAGGGCAGAATGATTGCCCCCAGTGTCACTCCTGAGGCTAAGACAGACATGCACACACACGTCCTCATACCCACGCACATGGAAGCTTTGACTTTATGCATGCATGACTAGTCCTCACCATTATCCAGACAATGGAGTGTGTCAGCGGCATAATGGAGTGATTGAACTGACCCCGTGTTCACCGCGGACACCTCGGAATCCATGGATATCGCTTGGTGTAACTCAGTTGTCTTTATTAGGTTTTCATTATGCCAGAATGCTCAGATATGGTTGGTTGCATGGTTTAAGATCGCCCATGCTTAGCGATCCAGCAGGTTTCATGAGAAGAGATGATTTACAGAGATCTAACAGTCTGTCAGACGGGGGGGGGGGGGGGGGGGGGGGGGTGTAGGGTAGACAAGATGTTATTATGGACATCATTTAACGGTGTGAAATTCTTGATGACAGCAGTGCAAGTGAATATTTAAGAGGGTCAAGTGCTGCTGTCCCCCCGTGGGCACAGTGAGCAATCTTTTTTCATGTGGTTTTTGCTTTTGTGTAGGATACAGTGTCCCAAACTTCCAGTTGTGACGCATCCTCTCGTGGGTGTGAAAGTGTACACTCACACACACACACACACACACACACACACACTGGTGACATCTGACCTCAATCTGGAGCCAGAGGTAGCCTGGGGCAAGGTGGTGAGTTGAATAGAGGCAGACAGACTCGTATGGTTAGACACTGGACATTGGTCCTTATTGATGACACACAAAGAGCTCAGTCTCTGTCTGCTTCGTCTCTCATCGTCATCCTCGTCGTTACAACAGAAGGATCCGCTTTTCTTTCATCAAGCTTTCCTTCTTATCTAGTTCCAAAAAGTGATTTGTGTTTCGACTCTCTGTTCTTGTCCTTTCTGTTTTTTCCCCCGATATCTTTATATGCATCCTATTTTGCTCCCTGGCATTGATAATTGTGAAAATAGTGATAGCTACACTTTCAACTCATTTGAAGTGACACATTTCCCCGAGCTGCATCGCAAACAATGCAGTCATTAGGACTTAAACCTTATTAAATATTCACACACACACACACACATGCGCGCACGCCAAATGCAACAGACACACAAGATGCAAGACAGATCCAGGAGCAGATGCACAGGTATTTAATTAGGACCGAGTGCAGCTGTTACTGTTTATTACCTAGGCATTGTGAAGATAAACGTTAGAAGAGCACATACACACGTGCATGTACACACACACACACACACACACACACACACACACACACACACACACACACACACACACACACACACACACACACACACACACACACACACACACACACAAACACAGGTCAGGCAATTGTTTGAGGTAGCTTCCCAAAGGGGCATCGACAATGTGGATTTGTTTGTGTATCCCCAAACACGTCACTGTCTTCCTCCTCCTCCTCCTTCCTCCTCCTCCTCCTCTGTGCTGGGTTACAGAAGAGGCCATGTCCACCGCCCGCCGTATGGTAATAGCGTCCACTCTCTCCCTGCAGATGCAATATGAGTGGGAGACTGGAGTTATTGTGCACGCACATTGAACAAACTAACAGCCCGATCACTGGGCATGAATGCACACGCACTCAGCTTCCTCTTGCACCCGACAGATGGCCTGTTGTCATATTCCCTCTTTTTTTTTTTTCCATAGAATTCCTCCATGTCTGTATTTTCTCCACTCTCTAAAGTTCACTTTTGCTTTTCTCCGGGTCATGTGCGTTGACATTTCCGATTTGCATGTTTTTTTTCCCCCATACTTTTTTATTCATCTCTCTTCTGCCACACTCATATTTCTGTATTCCCTCTGTCTCCCCACCAATCCCTTGTCTTTAGATGACAGTGCCCCCGCTTGCTGTTAATGCTGTCGTGTTCTCTGTCTGCTCTCTGTCAGCCTCAGCAGCACGCAAGCGGTTGCACAATTGGTGATGCAGCTCAACTTTGTTTTGTTTTTTTGTTGGTGTGCAAATTTAGACAGTCTGTTATCTCGACTGGAAGCAACTCCCTGCTTTTAAATGAGTCTTCATTCGCATTAGGTTCAACTTATTGACAAAGTTCTAAAGTGCTACTCCAACACCTAAGAATTTATCGTGGGAGTCAGAAAGTTGTTTAAACGTGGGGCAGAAGCTGTAGTTAGCTTACCATATACAAAGTGCTATTGTTATTTTATATGAACGTGCCTTTTAAGGTAATGATCAGTTGATTACATTTTTAGATTTTGTGTGTAACATCTGCTGTGTGTCGTTGCATCATGTTTGTTCTGCAGTCACTGATGTGAAGGAGTCAAGTTAAAATTCTGAAAATATTGACTTGTAATTAATACATTATAGGCACAATTATTCTTGTTATGCTGTATGTTGTCACATGCAAACATATAAACAGACACACGCTTAAGCCACTTGAAGTACAGAACTGGGCTGCTGTGATGAATGAACTTGGGATGATCCATTACTGTTCTCCATTGAGTCCCATAGGGAGCCCTCTGCCCTCTGCCTCAGAGGTTCACTCACCATCTCACAGCCTCCTACATACATGATGATAAATGATTAGTATGCTGCTTTGTTAAATGACGTCCAATAGATCATTTATACCATAACTAGAGAGGACGACCTAACAGTAACCAGCAGGGAGAGTCAGTGAGTGCGTGCACACCTTGGCGGTATCAGTCTTACTCTCTCTTACTCTTCTCCAGTCCTCTCTTTTATACAGCTTTATTTCAACCCACATCTGCTGTAAACCATTAGCGTCTGACAACAGAGGACAGATCACATTTATGAAACCACATGCAAATGACATACATCTTGTCCAAAATACAGCTGACTCAGCAAGAAGCTTTGGATTAAATGCTCTGAATGAAGAAATTTGGAAGCAACAATAGTCATAGTCAGACAGTCTGTAGGCTAGGGTTAGGATTATATCCTGAACATGTTTTAACAGTCTCTCTGCTTGAACACAACTGAATCTCATGAATGTGTCATCGCCAAGATCTGTACAAAGCCTGAGAATGAGCCACCCAGCAATCAGTTGTGTTGGAACTGTGAATAAAAGCCCCCACCTATATCATATAACTATATAAGTCTGCCTTTTCAGTGTATGTGCTCACACTTTGATATTCCCTCTAAAGTGAAGCATTCTTTTAACACATACATGGCTATAGCCCCCTAAAGCCTGTGTAACACTCAACCTTAGTTGCCCTCTGCTCATGAACCAGAACCTCTGTATTCCCCTGTTCAGCATATCTCACTGCTTCCTGCCATCTGTGTCATGTTGCATTGTCGGTTGCTGAGGCAGAGCTTTGGCCTTGGCAAGGCGCGCAGCCGTACATGCCCCCGCATCGAACCTCGCTCACCTTGGGGCTGTCCTATGGGTCATCAACAGTCTCTTCCGCATCCTTTTGCGTTTCCTCGGTCTCTGCCTTGTGTTTTTGGCCCCCTCTTCATTTCCCTGCGTGGAGTGCTGTGAAGACAGCCGTGAAACGCAGCCTCGTTTCTTCAGCCATTTCCCAGGGAAACCCAAATGAAAAGATACTACCAACCCTTTCTCTCTACTGCCACACCGCTCGCCATAAACGCTGACAAGAGACTCCAGCACCATCTCTGACCTTTTACAAGGCTCTCAGAACACACTCGCACACACATCATTCCCATTACTGGCAGTGCCTTTGAATCAGCAGAGTCTGGGCCGGTGTGGAGGAATTTAATGACATACAATGTCGCTTCAATTTTAGCGCTCCCTGGCCAGGCTGCCAGGTGCACCATTTGTCCTTTATTCAAAGGAGAAAAGGGGCTGGAGTGTCCCTTAAACCAGGCTGACTGCAAGAAATGAGGAACCAGCTATGAGGAAATGAAGGGCAGAGCGGGAGAGTGCTTTTCATTTCTTGGAATGAAGGAATTTAAGATTGTTATGTCTTTCCTATTGTTGGATTTACTGCATAAGCACCAAATCCAACACTTACAATCCATTGTACTCTTATTTTCTTCTTTTTTTTTTTTTAACCCTCCTGTCCCCTTATTGAGACCCTTATAAGCAGCCCACATATCATGGAGACTGCAGTTGTCCTTTCATCATGTCCTATGACCCGACAGTATGTCTTCCAGGGATAGCGGATAGAAAACTCAGAGGCAATGGTCTTAAATATCCTTTATGGAAATACTGCTCAACCACCTCTCTGACCCCATACGTTACTACAACCCCCCCCCCCCCACCACCACCACCACCACCGCCACCACTACCACCACCCTTTAGCAATCAATAAATAATGGTGTGAGAAGGTAGTAGTGTGCAGCTAACAGATTGTGAGAGGGGGAGAAAAAAAAGAAATCTGAGGTGGGAGGGAGGGAGAGTGCTTGCTGCATGGCAAAAAGAAGCTGTGGGAGCTGTCAGCAGCTGGAGAGACAGAAAGACAAGGGGAGCGAGGGGGAGATGAGAGACTGACGAAGAGAGCAGCGATTGCAGAGAGATGAAGTGTGAAGACAAGGGAAGATTTTGTCAATATGCAAAAGGAAAAAAAAGTAACTGAATAAGACAGCGCCACAGAGTTACTTGCTGTCTGTTTCAGCGAGAGAGAGAAAAAAGATATAAAAGTGAGGGTCTCTTGGACCGTTATAACAGATGAGAAAGGATGATGAAATATAGTATTCTTCTGAAGTGGGACACTTCAAAATTACAGAAAATTATTCTACTGATGTTCAAGTTTTGGTGAAGACTATGACACAGATTCTGTAAAAACAGAAAATTAAAATTAAAAAAACAAGTTTATTTCAATGAATATTTTCTTGGTAGTGAACTGCTTGGTGACATAACCGCTCATTTCATGTTCTCCTTCAGCTGGGCCTTCTCCTGCTACTGTCAATTACATCCTATTGGCAGGTAATTACAGGCATATTAAGAGCAATCATTAGTTGCTGTGGAATAATTCTGTGAATTCCACAGGTAATTAGTTGGAGCCAGAGTCAAGTGTGTGAAGGCAGCGTGCAGACAAAAACAAGAAGCGCTTAAGCACCCTCTGTTGCTCCCTGAAGTATTTTAGGTGCGGGAGCATGTGCACACTCTTTAGTTTTCCCAGTGTGTACAAGCTCATATGCACAAATACACACTACAATCCTCCTTTTCCCAGTGTGTTTATACAGCACAACCTTATTTGAGAAGCAGCGCTCTTAGTTCCATTTTCACTGGCACAGAAATGTCAGCTGTGGCTCATCTAAATGACGCCCATCTGTTGAACCTTAATCAAAATCTGCATATTTCTCCCCATACACACCCCCACCCCCCTTCATCTCTACCCTGTCCACCCCTATCTTGTTTGCAGAATTTAAATGCTAATTTGTAAAGTGGAGAGTATTCTCAAGGTGGCTGCATATGTTTTGGCAATGGGAGTTTGAAATACAATAACGAAATAAGTGGCTCCCGGAAGATCAGACGCTCTCCCACTGTGGAAAGGGTCCCGACCTGCCGTGCTGCTGTTATGATAGATGGAGGCTGTGCTCGGAGGGGTGGCGTGACGTTCGTCACTTTGCACTTATAGCTCGCAGTGGCTCAGCACCCGTCGGGGGGGCTTAATATGGATTTTTCTCTTTCCCCTTGATGCGACATAAAGAGGCGGGTCTGACTAATCAGTTAACATCTGGTCACGCCCTTCCATGCTGGACAGGACGAGCGATTGATGTGTTGTTTTAGCAGAATTAGTCTGACCCTTTTATTTGGTCACAGCCACCTGGGCGGTCGATAACACCCCCCCCCCCCCCCCCCACCCCAGCTTTTGTGAACGCCACATCTTCACTTCAATAGGATGTCCAGTCAGGCAAAACCAGATGCCTCATAGCTGGTAAACGGATGTTGTTTGGATCGTTTAGATGTGTAAATAAGGATGTGGACCAAACTATTGTGTGTTTTCTTCAGGTCTTTTAGTTTGGTGAAGATTTACAACAGACGAGAGGCAGAATTTCACTTCACACGGCTCTCAGTACTGTCATCATACCTGCACATCTATTACATAGGATTCCTACTTTGACATCAAAGTCAGACCCAGCTTTCATGATCCTAATGGGACTTAAATATGGCCTCGCAGCCCCACAAATTACCTTCAACACACCAACCCAGCCACAAACAATGAAGAGTTACTACCTCCCGTCAGCCAGACTCAAAAGGCTGTTTGGACAGGGGCTGACCGTTATTTACATTTCACCTCTGTTCGGCCTGTCCCCTCATTTATACCGCAGACTGTTAAGGCAGATAGAGGCGGCTCCGGTGTGCACAGTTCCTCGAGAAACAGTAGGTGAATCTTGAGTGAGTTGCTCTTTATTTTCTTTTTTTTTTTAACCTTCATCTTGGAAAAACTCCGAAGCTATGTGTCCCCAGTGACCCGTCTTCAACCTGCTCTAAACTTATCCATTAAGACTGTTTACTATAGGTCGGTGTGAGAAAACCGCGACGCCACGCTCAGTTTTGACTCTCGTGGCTTTCGATCTGTAATTACGACCATGCTGTCTTCTTAAAATGTCTACCTGAGTGCGCCATGGGGCAGAGAACCATGGTTACTCTTGATGCTAGAGCGGCACTTAACAAGAGCCTGGGAACCACAGCGCATTTAATGGCATGTGCAAGATTTTTCGCACCGGTCGCTCATCCTCTGTGTATTGATGGGAAGTGCCGCATCAATAGAGCAGTTTAGCTTTCACGGCACTCAATTTACAGTTTTCTCTGAGGAACCAGTTAACCAAAAATGTGTTGAGGATGACAAAAATGGTTTTCATTAATCATTATCTGAATAAGGGCTTAAATCAACATCACAGAAAAAAAACCCCAAAACAAACATTCCCTTACTCACCTTTCCAGAACAAAACTGGTTACCAGTATAATGTCACACACAAGGCTGCACACTGCAATTACAGGCCACTTCAGACCCTATTATGGCTGACAGTGATTAATAAAACCACCGTTGCTACATACATGAGAATGGGAGGTGAATGTAAATGGTTGACCAAAGAGACCAAGACAGCAAGAAAAAATCTGGAGCTCTCAGATAAAAAAAAAAAAAAAAATCCCACTTTGCCTTCAACTAATTATCCTTCTAGCCTTGTCAGGCCCAAAACCGAGCCATTCTATCACAGATAAGCCTCAGGAGACAAAGCTACCGCACCACAAGTATGAATATTTATATGGATACGCGTGTGCATGCATGTGTGAGTTGTTTAATTACGAGTGGGACGCATACCGGTGTGTTTGGTACATATGGCGCATGTGTCGAGCATGCTATTGTGATGTTTGTCCAGTGGCTCGTCAGGAGGGAGCGGAGGAGAATGGAGAGCGAGAGAGAGAGAGAGAGAGAGAGAGCGAGAGAGAGAGACTGCGCCAGCAGGCAGCGTTGTTCCCTGCGGGGAGTGTTGATTAATGAATCACATCTTTCTAACCTGAGGCTGCAACTGTGCCGCTGCACTTTCACAACACCGAGGCGTGCCAGTCAGCCCGGTGCCAGCCCCGCTTTTCACTGGCGCAACGTGAGGCACAGGATGTGGGTGCTGTCGCCACTAACGGGGCCTGAGAGTTAACGCGAGGGTCGGGGAAATTAGATTCCGGGTATGAGCGGAAACTGCCTGACAAATTTGATCATTTCAGCCTGTGGGTGTTTTTTTTTTTTTTTCCGGTTCATGCAGACGAGCCCCCGTGGAATGTTGTTGAATTAATTTGACATATGTGCTTATTATGTGGTGAAAATTTTGCATTTTGGAGTTGTTGTGTTTTGTGGAGTATAAACAGTGCACTTCCTTAGTTTTATGTGGTACAAGTTGTTATAATTTTTTCTTTCTTGCTCTCCTTTTTTCCTTCTATGTTCCCTGACGCCCCCACTCTGGACATCCATGAAACATCTCTAACTTCTATCAGGTATGTAAACACTTAGAAAAAGACTGCGCCCCTTTCACAGCAGTGTAAATTATAAGCAATTATACAGTATTTCATTGTGGCAGTGAATCAAGACAGTTTGAAAAGTTCGGTAAACTTTACAATTCTTCAAAGCTGTATTATACATAAGTATCTTACATACATTTATCTATTAGCAGCGGTGGTAAGTAACAAAGTACGGTATATATATTTCATTACTGTAAGTTGTTACTTCTAGCTTTGAACAAAGCTATTTGTACATTTCCTGCTTGTTCAGGTTTATAGTGAAAAGGTCACTGTAGCTGACGGGAATCCGCACCGTGTTTTAAATGAAGTCCAGCCAGGTTATTGCCTGTATTTCTATTCAGAAACTCATTTAGTTTCTGAGTCTATGATACGATACGCTAATGATGTTGCTGGTGTATCCTGAACTATAGTGTTACAATACCAGTAGTAATAATATGCCTGAGCGTGTGTGTGTGTGTGTGTGTGTGTGTGTGTGTGTGTGTGTGTGTGTGTGTGTGTGTGTGTGTGTGTGTGTGTGTGTGTGTGTGTGTGTGTGTGTGTGTGTGTGTGTGTGTGTGTGTGTGTGTGTGTGTGTGTGTGTGTGTGTGCGTTCTTTCGTGTGCATAAGACCTTGAGCACTCATCAGATCATGTACTTTTACTAACTTCAAAATGCTGAATAGGTATTTTTTTTACCTTCATCAAGGTCTTTTCTATACAGGCATCTGTATTTCTACTTAATAGGTAGAGAATGTGAGTATATTGATGCCTCATTAGATGCATTTTTTAATTATCAGATTTTAGCTTCACTTTGCTGTACAACCAGTCATTCACACACATTACACACACACCTGCTTAGTGTGATGAGGATCTGGATACTGTTTTTCTTGATGATTTTAATACACAAAATGGCATATTTACTCCCTTTCTGGAGAATCTCAATAAACACTATCATCTTATGAAAATGGATTCAATAACATAGCTGCACAATGTCAGTGTCTTATTGTTTACGACATGTTACCTGCACACCTGGATGAAAACTAGCTCCTGTCAAGAGTTCATGCTGGGGACCTCATGGTCGACGGGGTGAAAATGTTCCAATTATAGCTACTCCAGCCTTTTGAAAGCCGAACCTTTGAGCGCCGACAGAGCACTGATGATGGAAATGAATGCATGACCATGTGATCTTGCACAGGTTTTGTGTGTTTGTTCTGTGTGACCTGTGTACTCATCCTGTTTGGGCCGTTGCCCCTGGCCACCAGCTCTCATAATCAATTTGCTGCTGGCACAGCAGGCATCACGCCGCTAGCTTAGCATCTGGTGTGTGTTCGGAGTTTCTGTACTCCCTCCGCTCTGGGTTGATGTTTATTTTTTCATCTCCTGTTGGGGAGGACTATTATTCATTTTCTGCATATTAAGCAGCGGTACTTAGCATTATGATCTTTGGCCTATTTCGTTTCCATTCGCCAAATACAGCTTGCGTCTGCTTCAATTTAGAAAAAAATTTTGAAAACCGTGTTTGCAGGATGAGTTCAGACTGTATTGATCTGGTGGGACTGCTCCCCTGTGATAACACTGTGTCACCCTGTACCTCCCTGAGCCACGCATGTACGTACACACACGCACGCACACACGTACACACACGCAAACACACGCAGACCTTGATAATAGTATGGCTTGAGGGAGATATTGCAGTGCATTGTCAGCAGTGTTTACTACCACACATCAGGTCCACCGAGGATCCTATAATGACTGCAAGGCTGTGAGTGGTTGTGTCTGCATGTGTGTGTGTGTGTGTGTGCACATCAACATGTTAAATCTTTTATGTTTAGAGAGTGGTCGCTTTCATAAAATCTATGTATGTCCTGTTTGTTGGTGTTGGACATAAAATGACTGGTTTTCTGCTGGTGTGAGTTTGTCAGTGTTTATCTAAGCAGTGAAGCACTTAAAAAAACCACAGATAAATCAAGTTGATTGCACATCTGTGCTCATCTAGACCTTTGCCTACAGCCGCTTTGCCTTACATGAAAAGTTTTACAGTCAACCATTTCTCATAAAACTCGTACAGTTTGCCTGTGATGAGTCACTCTGTAACTGTGTCATATACCTGATGTCTAGTAGTTTCATACGAGAGCCGCCCTCTGTAAACATATACAAGAAAAACCAAGACATACTCCATTAAAACCCGTTTTTTCCACATTGCTTCAGATGAAAAAAGCCAGGGAAGCCGTCACACTAAGTGATGCTTTTACCTGTTTCACATATCGCTGGTGCTGATCATGACCTGGTCGCCTCAGAGACGTTGTTGATATTGCCGTTACCAATAGAAACACGTCTAAGACTGCAAAGTAAACGATTGATTATAACAAAAGAAAACATTTCCAATAACTTGTTCTCTATGTATTTGATCTTAAGTTTTGCAGCAACTTTTAAGTTTCTCTTCCTGCTAAAGATACAGTGACAACACAAGCAAAGCTAAGAAAACCCTGAAAATCTTCATTATTCATGTTATTTTTTCTCTGAGCATTAAGATGAGTTCCTATTAGCAACAGCAATATGATCAATGTCTCTGAGGCAGTGGGGTCGTCGTCACTATGAACCGTATGCGAGATGGGTGAAAGCATCGCTGAGAGTGTCGGTGATTATTTCTGAGAACAAATGAGCACATACAAAATGGCTTTGTATTAAATGAATGTGTTTTCTTCATTCTTGTTATTTTTAAATAGAGCAGGCTGGTTATTAAACAGCTGTGACACAAGCTTCCAGAGGTAATAGAAGTTAGTTACCATAAACGAGACTGCGTGAGTGATTAGAGAAGTAGACTGTAGCACTTTTATTTTCATGTGTATCCGTAGAATGGAGATGAACACTGATCTGCAATGAGCTTCTTTTTCATAGCAGATCAAATATTTTGTTATGGGGCTTCTTTTAGAAGCATTTTCATTAAATGTGGAGTTGAAGTTAAAAAGCATTGGGTCACTTTTAGAGTCCATGTGCATAAAGTTTGCTTGCAGACTCATGAACATTAAGCTCAGTACAAACTAACTTTGATCACAGGGACATCAGACTGCATGTGGATGGTTTTGGAGCCTCTACTTTGACATTGATTGGCATTAATTGTCTTCCTGCCGCATTCAGACGGCTCTCCTTTCTTGTCTATCTTGTGTCAGTGTTCCACAGCGATGCCAAACGGCTGGATGAGTGCTTTTTTCATTTTAAATCAGTTGAACAATTCATTAGAAGATTAAAAGCCTGTGACACTAATCGAGGGCAATGGTTGACTTGAAGTATCACTGCAACCCATCTGTGTACCTCTGAGGTGGATCACTGTCCTCCACTAATATCGTAGGAGATGTCAGAAGACTATGAAATACTGGACTGATTTACTCTTTATAGAACATTAATTGAAATACTAGGAAATTGAAGTTGTCTAAATACTTGAAGCTTATTTCCAGACTTAAATAGGGACTTTTATAGTCATTAAAAATATGCTTATTTTTACAATATGAAGCAATAATATTTATTTGTAAAAAGTCACACATTTATTCTGTACCAGTATTCCACACTATAATGTGTTTTTTTGCAATGAAAATTCTACAAATCTTGACTTGATGCATGAAGCAAATGTTTGACAAATTAATGAAATATGTGATAAATGATAGAAATATGTCTTTAAATTCATATTTGATGTTGTAAGGTAGTAATGTGCATTTGAATTATTCTAAAATCACTACACCCGCTCTCTCTATTTGATCCTGGATTCTTTGATTTCCAACAAATCAGTTTAGAAGTTGCAGTAGTAAATGCAGGAATCACTTTAAAGAGTTGATGTCATGTTAAGTTAAGCTGTTGATATGTGTCTTGTTGTCTTGTCCTACTTTCTAGCTTTATTGCTGTATTTTGAATGCAGTTGATTTCAATTAACGTACACAAAGTGTTTGGTGATAATGAGCCTACTGCTGGGAGAAGTTGCACTAATGTTTTTAACGACCGCACTGGAGATTTGACGAGCTGCAATTTGCCATTTTGTCACTGTGTATCTCAAAGTGTGATTTTAATCATCGTAGTGTTGCCTTTGAGGAACGAGATCTCAGAAAGCAATATGCATCACCATCGGCATTTTCGTGCCACTGTCTTCTGTCGTTGCCGTTACCGTCGAGATTTTAAGTGGGAGCCTATTTGACCTTTCAGCCTGCGCTTTTCTTCCTGCATCACAAAGGAGTGTTAAGCTCTTAACAGGACTTCTTACCTAGATTCTACAATTGCAGTCTTTAGGTGAAAAACAAAACGAAAAAGCTTCTGCCACAAGATGAAAAGCACTTAATCCATCAGGTGATGTCAGAGCGATGGTGTCAAGAGAGAGAAAGCCTGTGATTTGTTTAGTTTTTGTTTAGTTTTTTTCGGAGCTGATCGTGACTTGGCCGAGAAATACTTATTTCCTATATTCCCTTTCTCTCCACTTTTTCTTCTAAAATCCCCCCATCCCTGTCACTTGTCTTCCCTTTTTGCCTGACAAACCTCCCTCAACTGCTCTCACCCCCGCTGTGCCTTCCTGAAAAAGCTCCCCTGGATCCAACCTGGCAACACCCGCCTCCACACCCCCCACCTGAAGACACTCCCTCTCTCTCTCACCAAATGTACACTGTCATCCTCCCACACCATTTAATTGCTCATGATAGTGTAATGCATGCTAATTTAGGCAGATGAGATGTGTAGCGGTGGAAAAGCCACATGTCGCAGCATGGTGTCATGGGCTGGTGTGATCACTCCTCGCACGGTGGAAATGCAGCAGAACAGCAGGCCGGACAGCTGGAGGAAGAGGGGCGAGAAAGAGAGATGGGTGATTAGAGGTAGAGATGGAAATGGGAACTGAAACGTTGATGAAATTTCGAGTCATCCTCACGTGCTGTTGAGAAAACAAGGTACGAATGGCGGCGGCTCTGTTGGTTTTAGGGATAAACATCTGCTGAGCTTGGGTTATATCCAAATGAGGAATATCCAGTGCTGCAAGAATCTGTAATCATTTGCACTTTAGCTTCGGTTCGCGAAGCTCATTGTTCGATTTCAGACCAGGGGCCTTTTTTGTTTTCATGTTTTCCCCGTGCATGTGTTGGTTTCTCCTCTTTCATCGTGCTTGTTGAGTTAGTTGACAACTCTGAATTGTCAGTGGGAGTGTGTATGAGTGATTGTGCATCCCCAGTCGTATGTTGAACAATGAGAAGAAACCCTATGTGATATTCTCATGGTCAGTCAAGACGTATATATCCGATACGGTGACGCGGTTGGAAGTTTTCCAGTTAAAAATAGGGAGAAATCAAGTGTATTTGTACAACACGCAGTTCAGGCACATTTCTTCCCCTCAGCTTCGCCACATTGTCTGCATTAGCTTCATAACTGTTGCGTGATAAATGCAGGGCCGGGTGTTTCTCATGACGCAGCAGCAGCAGCAGCCCATCTGGCCTGATTGTAATTCATTGAGGGTGTTTGCTGACTCATTGTTTATCTCGCTCTCCCTGCACTGTCATATTGTCCAGGCTGAAAAGATATGACACGCCAAGGTCTTGCATGTTTTCTTCTGCACACACACACACACACACACACACACACACACACACACACACACACACACACACACACACACACACACACACACACACACACACACACACACACACACACACATTTCTTGAAGTTACTCTGCTTGCACCGTCAGGTGTCGCCCACTTATTGATTTATAGGTCATCACCACCTGTCCATGAATCACTTTTCAATGCCAATAATAAATCAGTTCAACACACATTTTGAAGTTTCACTGACAATAACCTGTAGGTGACTTTGCATTAATGTCACAGCTGTCAGGTTAGTGATGACCTTTGACAACTGCGGCAAGCTTTTCAAGCGGAGCAAGGATGCCGTCGTATCCAAGTACTTATAGAAAGAAATAGCTTCATCGCGCTGCAGTGTTCTGCCCCCGGGCTCAACTACATAGCCATTATTATCACTATCATTAACGTTGTTGAAACCATAGTGAGCTCCTAGTCTCACAGCTACCTTATAACACTTTAAAATGCTAATCACATCAAGTACTCTGTAGTCACTTCTCCTCTTTTCTTTTTAAAGATTTTTCCTATCCCAGCCGTGTGCCTTCCCCCCACTCCCTGGAATAAGTGTAAGACCCTCAGTGATTGGGGGGAAATGGATCAGGACATAAATAATGTATAATTTTCTCTCTGCAGATTAAACAATGATGGTTTTATTCTCTGTCTCTCCTCGCTGTTCACTGTCTTTATTTCTCATCTCTCTTGAGTATATTCTTCACATTTTCTTCCTCTTCTTTTACATTCCTTACTTTTCTGAAATTCTAACACCTTGTAACAATCCTTGCAGATTTGGACCCATTCCTAATTTTGTTAATATTGGGGTTTTTTTTGTGCAACAGCCCCCCCCCCCCCCCCCCCCACCGTCCCTCTTAAATTATGTATACGTAGCAGCCATTTCTCCCAGTAGATCACTGAGTGGACAAAGCTCATCTAAATGGGCTTTAAATTATGTAGGGTGAATACCAGCGTACTTCTGGCATGCAAACCAGCTGTTCAACAGCGTTTCCATGGTGATGTAGTGCCGTCTGACTAAATGTGCCTTCACTCTTTTTTCTTTTTCTTTTTTTACTGGTGCGATAGCCTTTTAGTGTGATAGTGGGCATGTCTGGGTGTATGCGTTGCGAGCAAAGATGTGTGCTCACCCTTTGGCAACGTGTCCTTAACATTTTCAGAGGCCAAGATTTGATAAAGCCCATCATTCAATGCAAGTCTTTGAAGCAGCTGTGTGTGTGAGAGGCAGACAGAGACCTTCATGCAATATTTCTAATATGTGCATATTTACAATGTTCCACATTTCTCTGTATATCTTACATCCTCTCTGTGTGTTTTATGCTTATGATGGACAGTTGAGGTTATTCAGGGTCTTACCCCCCCCCCCGAGCTATTTCATGTATTCTCTGGCTCTTCATTGGATTTATTCACGTGCTATATCAAATGACAGCATGTTGTTTATGACAAATTTAACCAAACCCAAGTGTTTCTCTTCAGAGTCGGATGCCGCATTGTAAGAGAAGAGAAGCAGCGAAAGGCTGCTTTCAGCTGTAAAATGACAAGCACACATACAATTGCAAACAAATGTACGTAAGCGTTGCTTCAGATTTGTAATGGGCTAAAAGGAGAGCAAGGCCGAAATGAAATATTGATTCACAGTTTATAGGCGAGCCTCTCAGTTTGACTTTGACCAACTGTAATTGTCTACATTTTTGCTCTGAGAGATTATGGCCACATTTTATAGCCTTCCATATTAAAATTATCAACATGAGGAGTTATTTTCTGTTCCTGTGAACCTTTCTGGTGATCCTATTATGCTGATGACAATTTAAATGCATAACAGCTGCCACAGGGCATGCAATATATGTAAGACCTCTGTAAAAGATGCTGATTTGAAGTTAGGTTGTGCAATATTGTTCCGAGTGTGTATCAAACTTGTTCGAACAGGAATCACGGGAACAATAACCCACCTCTCTCCGCCCCCCCTCCACAATTCTTCTATTTGATTTGCAGTGAGTCACTTCACACCTCATGAATATTCAGTGTTGCTGTTGGTCCGCTTTTGTTTTCACCCTCTGTCTTTATTTAGTTGTCCCTCTCTGAGCGCTGGCCCTTTTTCCACCTACACAGACACCGATATACAGAAGTAGACAAAGACGGGCACACACAAACGCATGCACACACACACACACACATACAGGGACTCCCTCCCCCACACAATTGTGGTTGGAAAGGAAACCAGATACTCACTCGATTCATGAATATTCATCCACACCTGGTTCCGGCAGAAAGTTTCAAGCAGGTTTTATTACTGCTGAGAAAGAAGTTTGAACTTGAGCTCTTTTGTGTGTGTGTGTGTGTGTGTGTGTGTGTGTGTGTGTGTGTGTGTGTGTGTGTGTGTGTGTGTGTGTGTGTGTGTGTGTGTGTGTGTGTGTGTGTGTGTGTGTGTGTGTGTGTGTGTGTGTGTCTGTCATTGTTCTGTGGAACGGTAATCTGTTTATATACTCACTCGTCCTTTTTATTGAGACAAAATGCACACACTCATAATCCAGATCTTTAATATTACTAGGTGAGGGCATGTTTTAATGCTAAAGAATCATATCAGCTGTAGGTTAAGGACAGCAGTGTTTGGGTTAAAACAGACTCTTAAGGTTGAATTTAGTGATACTGCAGGGAATTAATGCGACTCTATGAAATGTCTCCAGAGGGTCTTGTGTGTTTACTCTTCTTTAAAAGTCGGATATAAAGTATACTGACTCATTGGGACTCATCTGATTCATGTTTGAAGATTTTACGAAGGCCCCGTTTACAAGTGAAAATGTATTGTGTTTGCATTTTCTTTTCGCGTTTAAAAAAGCAATGTTTCGAAAAGGATGTCCCTCTACACAGAAGCGGCAAAAATATTAAAAACAATGTAGTTTTCATGTTGCGCCATTAGTGGGTGCTGTGGTTTTTTTTGTAATGAAACCACACACATATGCGTGCAGGGCACAATACACTGTAAACACGGACATTCGTGTGGAGAGACGACAAAGTTGGATTGCGACTATGATTGACTCTTATATATAAAACTACTAAGTCCCGGGAGAATATGGACTGGGAGCCGTGGCATGTTATTGCCCATCTACTTGGTCAGTGCAGAAGAACTATATACTACCACGTCTTAGTAAATACTTCCTCATTGGGAACTGTCTCCAAAAATGTGCATTTTCAGAGGCTCCTGCCACCGTTACTGTGTAAACATTTGCCCAAAATGTTTTTATTTAGTTTAGTGTTAGGTTAGTGTAGGGAAATGAGTATCAGTCAATGTAATGCCTCTAAAAAGCATGAAAATATAACCATGTTCAAAAAAAGAGGCTAAATTGGTTCCTTTTATGACCTAATAGTAGAATTATGCCTTTTTTTCCTTTCTCTTGTTGAGAGCCCATACATCATGTTTCTTTTACCCATGAAACATAAAGGTTAGCAAATGGTGACAGGCGTATTTGTTCTACCTGCTAACGGCACGTCCATTATGCAAATCAGCCTTTCTTTGGCTTGCAAAAGATGCTTTGGTGGTAAATGCAGCGCCTGGTCTACAGCGCTCACTGATCTATACCTCAAGCAAAGTCCATGATGCCATCAAACAGACAACAGCCGTGATGCAACATCAGTGGAGGGTTTGGAAATCACTGTAGGCGAGAACGATAGGTTGAGGGGATTACGTTTTGGTGGGAAGGGTTTTGTGGATTGACAGCGTTGCCCCGGGCTGTCGGGGTGCGTGTATGTGTGCATGCATGCTGGCATTTATGCACGGAGTCTGTGTCTGAGACCGTTGTGCCGAAGCGTTCACAGCTTTAGTGTACAGCTTATTTAAAAGTGTTTGGTTTAGTTCCGCACGTCTGTCTGCCACCTTTTTGCTTTCGACTTCTCTTTCAGAACCATATTCCTCACACCTTTTTACTTCATCCTTCACTTGTTTTTTGTTTTGTTTTTTATCAGTGTCTGCCCTTACTTCTCTCCCCACGTCCTCTGCACACCTTGTAATCCTTCTTCTCTCCATCCTTCAGGAAGCTGTCAGCACTCAGAGAGTTGAGAGAACAAGGGAACATGACACTCACTCATTAAAGAGAGGAGTTATTGGTCTGGTCCAGTCGCACAGCAACAATATATCCATCTTTACTTCCCATTTCTCTCCGCCGTGCACGCAAATGCACGACGCACACATACACACTATTCCCTGCCCAGCTGCCAGTGCTGGAGAGGCTGTGTTTGGGGTGAACAGAGCAGAGGGACACGACACGCTCATTAAAGAGAGAACTTATTGGCCTCATCCACTCGCGCAGAGAAAATAGCCGGAACAACTTTTGTACTGAATGCCAGCACTGGTGGAATCATAGTTACGGAGGGGGAAGAAAAAAAAGAAGAAGAAGAAGAAGGGAACGAGTAAAGGCAAGAATGATGGAGGTGCATCAATGGGAGAACATAAGAGACAGAAGTTTATCTTGTTTGGCTCTCGGGATGGCAGGACCACGCTCTCACTCTCTCTTCTCTTTTCATTGTCTGTGCGGATAGGTGGGTGTAATGGCGTTTTGTGTGTGTGTGTGTGTGTGTGTGTGTGTGTGTGTGTGTGTGTGTGTGTGTGTGTGTGTGTGTGTGTGTGTGTGTGTGTGTGTGTGTGTGTGTGTGTGTGTGTGTGTGTGTGTGTGTGTGTGTGTGTGTGTGTGTGTGTGTGTGTGTGTGCGCGCGCGCATTAAACTAGTTTCAGGACAGGAAGATAAAAGACACAGAGGACACTTTGATGTCCTTCTCAAACACCGCATCACTTAAACACCAAACCAAATAGCACTTTTTAACAATGCTTTTTACACATCAGAGCAACCTATCAGTGCACATTGACTTCAAACATGGCTGCCTACTTGGAATAGTAGATAATTGAACACCCTCAATAATTTATTAGTACATAAAGAGCTCTATCACAAAATTGGATCAAATGGGGGACTTTTACTCGGATAATGAATAATAATTTGTGTAATCAAAATGAAATCAAACTCATGGCTGCTGCCAAGGCATCTTACTGCATTTTTGATACTGAAACATTAAAGCAACAAAGTACATTTATTTTAAACAACACTATCCCTCCTGCATGATAGAGATATATATTTTAACACTTTTGTTTTGGTTTTTTTAGACCTTTTTCTAGTTACTGCGTCCCAGTGGGCAGCTTATCTTAAATCACTGATCTCAGCGTGACCTCACTTTGAGTTTGCGGCAGTGATCTCACCGTGTAGCAATAAACTTTTAGATTGAGACGGAGCCGTAGCCACGTCATTGGACGCTGCTGGAATGCTGATGAAGTGTTACTCACTTGTTTACGTGGGGACAGATCATCACCCCTCATCGTCAATCCGTTAGTCTTCTGGGCGGCTTCATGCAAATCAGGGTTGTGCGATGCTGGCACACAGAAAACTTAAGTTGCATTTTTGTGTGTCCATGTACATGACAACAGTGCAACTGAAGACACAGCTATTAATAAAAATGCCTTCCAAGGTGGAATGTTCTGACTCAGGAAAAGCAACTTTTATGAAATGTTGCTACTGTGCTGTAGTAAATGGTTCTTCTACATATGCATGAATAGATGGACAATAGCAACAATGGCGACCTCCAAAATGGCTTGACTGACAGTCCAGGAGAATATGGACTGCCAGTCCATAGCCTCTTGGAACCTAGAGTGGAGAGCCAATCCCACTTTGTTCTCTGTCCATGAAAATGTCCTGTCCCTGTGTGTGTGTGTGTGTGGGGTCACAATACAAAACCAACTGTCATCGCCAACATCGTTTTCAGCATTTTTTCTGTTTCCATGTAAATGGACATTGTTTTCAAAATGAAAATGCAAAAGTTTATTGAAACGAAAAGGCAAAGACGGTGCTTGTGGGGAAACTTGCAAATTCTACAGAGAATTTAAATAAACATTTCAAACAAACAAACTCTCACCCGACTGAAAGGATTCGCCTCCCATTGAATACATGTTTTTGGCACTTAGATCTTTCTTCAGCTATATTTCCTCTATCCTTTGTTTCACTTTCTTCCCCTCCTCCTCTGTACCTTTGGTTGTAGATTGGTGCTTTTGGGACACCGTCCACACAAGTCCTGTGATATCTCCACTTTTCTCATGCCCTCCTTCGCACACTAGAAAACCAACATGGCGGCCAATTACATTGCAAGACAATGCATGCCATAAATCATCCATTGCACTGTCAGACACATGGGGGACTCGGCGCAAGCTTCTTTTTCCACTTGTTCTCTCGTTCCTTTGTTCCTTCCTTTTTTCTATTTATGAACCCGTTGAGAGAATCGCATGTTATATTTCAGTCATGCTTCGCCATATTCAGTGTCCATATCTACCTCAGTTTGCCTTTTGTTCATTTCACTCCCTGATTTGAGTTTTAATCTGTTCCGGCTTCCTTTAATTACATTTCTTTTTTTTATTTTCCTGCTTGCTTAAACTTTTTTTTTTGTCAAGGTTGTTAATTTGTGTTATCTTTCTCGTTGGCCATTTTGTTACCCCGATCCAATTTAGCCTGCTCTATTGGCATGGCTGCAAATGTTTGCGACAGGGTGTTTTCTTTTTTAAGGGTATTTTTTTGGTTCATTGGTATTTTTGTTGTTGTTGTGAAATGCACCATAGATTTTTCATTGTACATTATTCCACTACTCTCTTCTTAATTTCCTCCCGCCTGTTTTTTTTTTTTTTTTTTTTCTGTTTCTTCCTTACTGTTTCAACAAGCTCCTTTAATGGTGGCTCCCTCTCAGGCATTGCCTTTTTTTCTTGTGCTCTCTTGACGTTTTGCTGCTTTTCTCTTCTTCCGCTCGCATGTCGGGAAACACAACAGAGAGCAGCCATCAGGGAGAAGAGATTTTGATGGGGAGAGTGGGAGAAAGAAGAGAGAGGCTGCACTGGGTCAGAGGAAAACTTTAAAGGGAGATAAAGGAGATTAATTGAGGAGGGATTTGGATTTGTGTCAGTTGACTGTGTAAAGCATCAGTTTAAAGCTCTGAATCTATATTTACAGATGCTTACGTTGTACTTTTTTCTCATGCCCCTTCATATGTTCTTGTGCTTGAGGCCTATATATTACAGAAACTTGCCTTTAGCATATAAGAACCTTATAAATGTTAAGGGACAAAAATCACACAGCAAAGAATATGTAAGTGTATGTAAATGCTCCTCTGTACCTGCAAATACAGAGCTATTTTTGTATGAGACAGATCACACAGAGCGTGTGTGCGATTGTGCATTGGCATGTGTATATCGTGTTCACACAGCAGGTCAATGTGTGCAATCGGGGTTGTGGTTGGAGAGCGTGTGCAACTCTGTGTGCAACCACACCTTATCACTCGGTGAAAATGTGTTGGCCCGTCTGGAGATGATTATGCATAGATATGTGTGTTTGAGTGCATGCGTGAAAATGTCTTGGTGTGTGTCAACATGCCACAGAGCGAAAATTTGATTTTTTTTTTCCAAGTGTGCGCCACCAGAGCCAGGCCTTATCTCCCTTTTCCGATACTTTGGTTTACTCAAGTACATCTTTCAGACGTGAGTGTGAACACTGAGAAAATATATATTTTCAGAAACAAACAATTTGTTTTTAACCAACCAGATATTTTGTTCACATATTATTTACCATATATTGTCGTTTCAGGTCTGAAATTGTAAGTACGTCCAGGTGCAGGTTTCACACTAAAAACTGACCTTGAAGAAGTGTTAAAGGTTGCTGAATATGCCTTTTATTGCTTGAAAGGATTACACACTGACACACTCACCCTCATGAATTTGTGTTAACTGTGCTTTTATACATGCTCCCATCAGCTTTCCCCCACATGAAGTGCGAGAGTGCCTGGATTTGCTTTCAGTTTGATTTATTGCTGCTGCATCTCAGTGGTAACAATGAATCCTGCTGGCCTGCAGCGGCTTTCTGAGAACATTGATAGAGAATTTGGGTGTGCTGCAGTTGTATCAGCGGAGCCTCCCTCTGGCTGTGTGTTAATTAAAGTAGCACATGGCAACCTTGAGAGAAGACAGATAACACTCAAAGTCGAGTTTAGGACTTTTGTGGGCCCCATCGAACACACATGACACTGTGCACATTCAGCGAACTACACACTTTACACAAACCCACATGTAGTATATCGACCCAGCACACCTCGATTAAACTTTCTTGTTTTTTGTTTTATTAATTTTATTTCCAGTGCTTGTTCATGCTCTAATTGATTCCAGTAATGAACAAAATACCTTTCCATCCTTCCCATCCAAGTTTAGATAAGTATGTTTAAATGCAGGCGACATCAGATATATAAAGCTTCCCAATTAAATCTTCACAACAGATGGTTTATGACTTAATTGCATCATGTAATTGCAATGGGAGAGGAACATAATATGATTTGGCCGAAGAACCACATCCTATTATGCTGTTTTTGTTTTGAAATAAAACAAGACAAGTTATTCATGTAAACAGGGCCTAATGCACACAAAACTCTTGATCACCAGCAAAACACAGGCAAACTGAAAATGCAATCTATTCACATTGAGCATGAAGTTTATCAGGCTTTATACAGGATCTTAGTAAATCTCATATGTTGCTTGCGCAGTACAAAACTAAACCCTTTTAAAAATTCACAATGAGCGAAGAGATTAAGAGAGAGGGTTTGAAATATTAGATGAAATTCAGGAATCACTTTAGGTATTGAACGAGCATGGATAGCATACGTGGTTTAAGTTTAAAGGGAAAAAAATATATTCAGAATAAGCCCAAGATTCACTTTAGAGCGCCTCAAAACTCTGAGAGGATAAAGCAAACGGTTCTCTATGCTTTTTATGCTAAATCCACTCAATTTTCCAAGCTTTAGCTATCATCCACTTACTTTTTCATTATTTATGACTTGTGATTTTTGATCATATGAGTTATTGTCCTTGGCTGACACTCACACTGGAACATACATTGCTCTTGATGTTAACACCATGTTGCACTGCAATATAATTGTGTGAGACTAAATGTAGCTGCAAATAGAGGCTGATAAAGGAGAGATGAAAGATGGTGAATCAATTTCCAGGGGTGTAATATACTGTTTCCATAGGTTTGTTACCTGAACTGAAAACCTGTGATTGATGGTAGATTTTTATTAGGTCTGTTATCATACAGGCAGTGTGTCTTTAAAGCTCCGGGGATCAAGATCAAAGGCATGTAGCAGGGCAGGATATAAATGTGTGACCTTCTGGATGAACTATTCCACAGCAATAATACTTTTATCATCGTATTCAACACAAAGAAGAAGCAAACACACACACATACCGACACACGCACTTCATTGGCTTAGTCAAAAACAGGATGTTGGCAATTGGGTCACGTTGTCTTTTAAAGGAAACGCAAGCGGCGGTTTATGACGGGGATAAACTGGGTGTCTGTATAATGTGTCAAAATGTGAACCAGTTGTGTGCCGGTGCAATCTGATCACATCAGGCCTCTCTGTGATTTCCTCTCGTCATCCAATACCTTAAATCTGGAGCAGAATCAGCTGGTGGGATCGCTCAGCTCACAATCATTCGCTCGCATAAATAGCCGAGATAAATGTGGTGGAAGCCCGCGTGTGTGTGTGTGTGTGTAATGTGTCTGTCTCTCCATATGTATCAACGTGTGCAGTTGTGAACGTGCATGGGTGTTACATCTATATGTGCCTGATAGGAATCTATACACTCTGACAGCCAATATAAATCCTTTTATGAACATCTTTATCAGTCTGATGGGAGTCTCGGCACCCTGGCCCTGTTTGGGTCAGATTGTTACATCAGTGTGACAGCTCTGCTTTTACTTGTGACTCCAACAGTCAAAGATATAGATAGACTTTATTACTCCCCCACTGCTTCTGGAGCCACATAAGCTTCTCATATCGTAACAATATGGCGAGAATTACAGTGATAAGACGACACATCTTATTACTATCAAAGAAGGAATGAGATTTTGAAAGTATAGGTGAGGAAAAATAAAGAAACTTCCTTAACTTTTTAATATGATGTCAACAGTTCAGATTTCTTATGACTGATTTGTAAGGAACTAACTTTTTTGAACTTGGATTGTACTACAAAAAGGACCAGTTTACCTCACTTTTCGCACAAGAGACACTTAAATACTCAAGTCTCATTCATGTACTGTATGTTCGCTGCTCTGAAAGTTTTATCAACATGTACTTGAGTATAGTCTCGAGAACACACTTTTTAATGACATAAAAAATACAAATAAGTACCATATTTTAAATGTATTTGCAGCTTTGGTAAATACTGGCCGTATTTCAAGCTTTGAACCTAGGTTAGGGTACCTACTCGGTAATGTGTATCTTTCCGTTGTGCTTCACCTTAGTGCTACAAAAGCAGTTGGAGCCCCTGTGAGAACATGTATGAATACATCAACGTAAAACTGATATGTACTGGAGACCAAAACTCCTCAACCTGCTGAGACAGTCATACTTGCATGAAGAGAAATCCATCAAGTTTACAACTTGACATTAAAGTGTGTGCGTCTTTTTTTGTGTGACACCCACTAGTTCCCACTAATGTGACCCTGTAAATAAAATGAAGCGGAATCAGTTCTTTCTACTATATCAGCTGCAAAGTACAGATGTCACAGAAATTAACAGCTTCTCGTTCTTTTGGAATTAACCGGGAGTGACATTTTTATAATTGCAATTCTGCTTCACCAACGTGGACCAAACCACCGTCATTACCAATTCATTTGGACGCGAGTGAAGGAGGGAAGGAAGGGCGCGAAGGGGATGAGGGGAAAGAGGGAAGGAAGGGTTGGAAGGACATGGATAGGAGGGGAGGTAGGGGTGAACAAACTATAGTCGGGGAGTACAGGATGAAGCAGCAGAGAATGGAGATAAAGGAAGAAGACAGAAAGGATAAGTCAGTGTTTATACTGAAGGACAAATATGTTTTTGTGAGAAAGGAAAGGAGGTGAACTCTTGTCTTTTCGCCTCTTCTACTACATTCCCTCAGGGGTTTTATCCTGCTAGTATTGGACTGCAGGTGGACTCTTCCCTCCCACTCCTCCTCTCTTTCGCTCCCTCCGTAGTCCTCACCATGTCGCACCAGTCCTTGTTGCCATGGTAACATGGGGTGAGTCGAGCCATGTAGCAGAGGGATATAGGAAACGAGAGAGAGAGGGATGAAGAGAGAGAGAGAGCGAGAGAGAGAGAGAGAGAGAGAGAGAGAGAGAGAATCTAGAGGGATCCACTCTTCCATTTCTGCAATCTACAGGGAGGATGGTGTCCCCTCTCAGGTCTGACTTGTTGAAGGAATAGATTTAACGATTGAACAAATTTTTTTTTTTTAATTTGCATTTGACTTCTACACTTTCTTTGACTTTTCCCATCGATTTTGTCATGAATGTGACAAAAAATAAGAGTACAGTTCAAATAGAGACACGAGAGTGTAAAAATTGATGAACAAACCCCAGCTTCGTTATAATATCTTCATTTCGAGCACAGCAAGGATTTGCAATTTAAGTCACCGTGCCTCATTTGATTGCATTGTAGTCTCTTTTTCCTGGTTGTGTGTGTGTGTGTGTGTGTGTGTGTGTGTGTGTGTGCGCGCGTGTGTGTGCGCGTGTGTGTGTGTGTGTGTGTGTGTGCGTGTGTGTGTGTGTGTGTGTGTGTGTGTGTGTGTGTGTGTGTATGTGTGTGTGCGCGTGTGAGAGCATGCACATGTGCACAGAGGTGCATGCAGACGTCTTAGCCGCCCCATGCCAATAGAAGCTTCCTTCTAAAAGCCTCAAAAAGCTTTCATCGTGAGTCTCTTGGTGTCAGTTGTACGTCGATGTTTGTTTGTGTAAAAGCTGCCAGCGGATAAGCTTATTAACGCCACCGAACAAAAAAACAAATTGGGGCCGTTAATCAGATGGCATTTTAGGCACAGTTGGAAGTGACGTGCGCACACGTGTTTGTGGAAAAATGCACTTTGTGAGAGACAGTCATGCACACAAACAGAACAATCTGAGCAACCAGCTAACTCCTTACCAACCCGCCTGCTCACCAAAAGGCACAGATAACAGAAAAGCGGGCAGCGAAAACCCTGCTGTGCTTATTCAGCGGCAGGGCTTGACTTTTGAGACCAGCGCAAGTACGATTAGAGCGCTTTATTAAACCTTCTTGAATAGCTGCCTGGCCTTGTTTATGAATACATCCAGACTACACACTCCTTCATTCAGAGAAGCTTTGTGAAAAGAAATTCCTCTGACTTGAAGTGAAAGTCAAATATATTTAAAAAGAAAAAAAAATCTTTGTTCCTCACCTGGAAGATTTATTTGAAAAGAAAGCACCTTTCTTCTAAAAGATGAAGAAACACAAGAATGTTGTTGTTTTTTTGTCATACTGTGATGTTCCCCATTTTAAACTTTCATTTTAAACTCACACTGTTTATTTATTTAAATTATTCTGTCAACTGAGCTGCACCATTTGCTTTTGGAAATGTTAATCCTTACAGATGTCATTTCTGACAGGAGATCAGACAAAGTCGAGGGTAAATTTGAAAAAAAGTTACAGATCCTGAGGCTCATTTGTGAGTTTTCACACTGTAAGAAGCAGCACAACACACAATGTTACCACTTCCGTGTTAAGCAAATGCATTATTATCTTCTATTCTGTGTTCATGTCTAAAATTAAGATAATCGTCAATAATACACAGATGATAATACAAATCTGTATTCATGTCCATAAAGTGGGAGGGAAGACAAATGTGTGTATGTATGCATGTGGTCTCTCACACACACACAGACACACAGACTAACATACAAAATGAGAATTAACCCTATGAAGTGAGAGAGATAATTCCATGGTAATTACTGTTCTGTGTAATCAGTTTTTTGTGTGTGCTGTTGTTAGGCGCAACAGACAAAACAAAAGGAGGCTTGCATGCATCTCTCCCTCTTTCGCCCCCTAATTACAAACATATCCAATTAATTACACACAAGTCCCACTTTCATCTGTGTGCACAATGTGAGGGGAAGAGAGGAGAATGCAGTGCAGCAGTGACACGTTAATACAAAAAGGGGAAAAAATGAATTAGTTGCACATGCATGGCCGCTTAAGGCAAACATATCGACCATTTGAGCTTTGACTAAAACTTACATGTGGATTTGTGAATAGGGATCATATTTATGTCCCACTGAATGTATTTTTTTTAGAAATAGGTGACTAATCATTTGATTTGTAGGAAGCTTTCATAGAGAAATGAACATGCATAAGCGGAAAGGAAAATGTCCCTTTTAACAGGATGAAACCTTCATAGAGAACCAGAATCAGAGGTGGCAGTAAATTGATGACAGAGTCCCCGAGTTCCTGCGTCATTCATATAAACATTAATGCACACCAGATGTTGAAAATCAAACAACTTTGCAGGATTGTCCTCCAAGCAGACCCCATAACTTCTTCACTTATATGCACAGTCATTTCAACAAGTATGAGGAGCTACATGGAACAACTCAAAGGACAAATGGAGAAAAACTAGTTCTTATTCTCATTGCGTTGCCATAAGGTAGATTATTTCTACTCTCATGTTTCATGTCCAATATTAGAATGTATTCACTGGATGCTTAGAACAAAGCAACTTGCTATAAACTTTATCAAGGAAGGATTTACAATTATATTCTACATTTAACAGGAAGCCAATGAAGATAAGCTAATTTTGGAGTGATGTGATCTCCCCTGTACTCTCACTGCAGCGTCTGTTCTCTTTACTTACCATCTCCATGTATGTAATATGAACTTTTTAAAGGTTCAGATACTACAGGAAGTCACCGAATGAGGTCTTGATGGGTCTAATGTTCACAGATGTCTTGACAGCACTCAAACACCTTCAGCACATTGAAGACGAGCAGCTTCATCTAGTTACCTTTCTTTAAACTCTTCTCTTCGGTTTCCACTGGACGACTCACAAAGTGAGGTCACTCGGTTCAGAAAAGTATGAAATCCTCAGTATCGACTTCAAATCTTATGATTATATATTCACATGATGTCGTTCCTCCCACTCTGTTTATTTTCTTACCTACAGCGCTCTGTCCACTTAAAAGCAGCCCTGCGTTGTGAGAATACAGATTGCAGTACCAGAGATATGTGCCAGCCTTAGTGACTGTCTTATTGTCCAATTAAATCACCTCTCCAGTTCCTCTGCATTGTATCTTCTCCGTGTCCTCCCCCACACTTTCTCTGCCTCTGCTTCTCCCTGCGAGGCACTCGCTCTGTTTCTTTAGTGGAGAAAAATAAAGGCCTTTGGGCCTTGTGTTTTTCAATTACACATGATGCAGAGAGTGAGGAGGGCCTTGAAGGCGGGGATACAGAGAAACGCTCTCTGCCTTCTAGTCTCCAAGTGTCCCCTCGGGGAGGCTGTACAGGTAAAGCTGAGGCGTTTGTTCATATTTAGCACTTGACTGTGATGTAGTCCGCTCTGGAAGTATGTAGGGCCACATCGCAGAGTCATTCACCTTATAGAAACGAGGAGTAGAAGGGGCGTGGGTCCTAAGATGTCAGACAAATGTGTAAAGTGCTAAGTTAAGGGGCTTAAACAGGACATTGGTGATAAATTTTATTAGGCGCTGCAATAAAATGAGAATTGAGTGTGAAAAGAGAGTGTCCGGTCTGCGCAGTTCAAGAGAGGTTCAGTTGACCCGCAAAGCTGTCAACGCAGGTCAATTCATGTGTGCGTGAGAAAGATTGAGACAGAGAGACAAAGCCAAAGTCTGGTGACAGTCATGATTGTGCTCAGTCCTATAACCCTGAGGTCACAAGATTGAGCCTCGCCCCACTCCAGAGGCATTTGTGCCCCGAGGCCAACTGTCTTTGGCTGTGAAATGGCTCTCAGTCTCACCCACTCAAAGCCAAAACCACCGTGAAGTGGACTTCAGCCTGTATCAATGACTCCTCTTCATGGGTTTTTCCATTATAGAAAAAAATTCAATAGCCACGGCAGGCATGCATTCACATCAGTAGCATTCTTTGACTGCTCTGGTTCCTTCTTTTTATGAAACCCTTTATCACTGACACTCACAGATCATCAGTTCAAGGTTATTTGTGTTTTACCCCCAAGGTTGATTAGCCATGCATTCCGCCTTGGTGTGTGTGTGTGTGTGTGTGTGTGTGTGTGTGTGTGTGTGTGTGTGTGTGTGTGTGTGTGTGTGTGTGTGTGTGTGTGTGTGTGTGTGTGTGTGTGTGTGTGTGTTAGCGTGGAAACCCAAAGAGCCATTGTACCCTTGTTTGAGTTTTGACCACCCTCCTGACCCCCTGTGATGATTGTCAGATTCTTTTGTCCAATAGAGGGAACTCATGCGGACCCCCTGCTGACTCACTAGTTTTATTTTGCCACAGGGTTTTTGGGGGGGATTTAGAATTTTTTTTTTTGGAGTCCAGATTCTTTCAAAGTCTCATTGAATGAAAGCGCAGACAAGAACATGCACATGAAGCGACACAGACAGTGACACACCTTTGATCTGTACACACAGCACCAGAGACTTCAGACTCTTTGTTTTCCCCACTGTCCGTTACTGTCAAGCCTCCTGGCAGCCCTTTGCCTCTTTCTTCTACTCCGTCTATCAAGTGACAGTAGTTTTGTTTTACTTTCAAGTATCCTGCAGACTTATAATGGCAAAACCCTCAGTGGCCTTGGAAGAAGCCAAACACAGTAACACAGATATGTCTAGTTGACTGTAATGCATCAACCACACACTGCAGTGCATACATAAACAATAACAAATGTGTTCATGTGTGTATTTTTACTCTTGATTAATCCCAAGACAATACAGTTTCAGACAATGGTCCTTTTACTGACTTTGCTCAATATTTGTTGTTTCTAACAGTGATGCTGCAAACACAAACTGAGGCATTAACAATCATTATTTTCTTCCTTAGTTAACGATTGTCCTTTTTTGGAAAATTGAATGGAAAAATGTAGGGTTTTTGCCTGCTGGTAGTAATAATATTCATATCAGCAGGTAATTACAGTCCCTTCAATTGAGAGTTAATCCACATTGCCCTGTCTGTGTTATCAGGGTGCATACCAGGGGAGCTTTGGAGGTAGGCCCATAGAAAGACCTAAATTACCCTTTTATTCTGCAAGACGACACACACACAGTATTTCTTCTTCTTCTACATGCTCCTATACAACACCTACATATTCTCATTTTGTGAGTTTCTCTCTTGTACACCTTTTTTTTCTCGTTCCCCCACTCATCGGCACCATATCTCACTTAATTTCTTCGCACAATAGCTGCGCTCTATCAGAACCCACCTTGTGCCTCGGCAGCCACGCTCTGTCCCCAGGCCCAGACTGTGACACAGTTGGCTAGGGCAGAAGAAAGACCCTCCGGCCCTGGCTCATTAAAATGGTAAAGAGCTGGAGGAGGACAGGAGAGCTAATCTTTCTACCAGTCCCCTCCTAGAGCCCTCATCTCCTGGCCTAAGACCCGCAGACACACATACACGCTTAAAGATCATGAGGAGCTAAGGGGGCTATGGCAGGGTGCGCTAAAAATACATAGGACCCGAGAGACGGAAATGATAGGGCTCAAATGGGACAGTTTAGGGGTTAGTCGTGAAGGAAATAGAATTGGAGTGTGTGTGTGTGTGTGTGTGTGTGTGTGTGTGTGTGTGTGTGTGTGTGTGTGTGTGTGTGTGTGTGTGTGTGTGTGTGTGTGTGTGTGTGTGTGTGTGTGTGGGCGGGTGGGGGGGGTTGGAATTGATTGTTTGGCTGTATTGGTGCTTTAGTAATACGCCGCTGTTCAATGGAGTGTGACTGTAGATCTCTGGACCTCAAATTGTGTCTCACGTAGTGTAATCCCAACAGAACAATTTTCTACTGACTGTAGATAGCGCCACAATATATCAAATGCTGAAAAAGGTTATGTAGCAATTAAAATATATACAGAGTGCATGCATGCATTGATCCAAGTCTGTTAAGGTCACTTTGTTTGGTTTTAAGCTATGGACATGCACAAATACTGTTTGAATGAACAGTGTCAGAGGTATGGTGACCGTGACTGTGAATACCATCCTCGGTCAATTTCTGAAAACTAGTTGATGATCTTAAAAAGGCTGCTTGTTCATAAATAAGTGGATGAAACGTTTCCACTACTGGTCTGTTTCAGTCAGTAAGTAGTGGCACAACTTGCAAAAACTTGTAAAACTGGAAAATACTAATTTCCCCAAAGACTAGCATTACACAGGCTTGCTTATAGTGACAATAGCAATCACTGTTGCTATTTGCACACAATGACGACATGCACAAAATGCTGCTGCATAGTGTGTTTTGTAGTATTAATTGCATTTATTGATCGTGCTTTTAACACTACAGTGCGAGCCGGTTGTAATGCGGGCGATTGAATACACAATTAGTGTTGCATGTATCGGCTTCACCATTTAGGCAGTATTAGTTCCAGTAACTCTGCACACATCTCGAAAAAACGGGGAAGCGTTATTGGAAAAATGGATGAGGTTGGTTAATGTGCTCACTCAGCAGATCCACCTGAAGACTTCCCGACAGATAATGATGCTCTGCCTCCATCGCAGAGAGAGAGAGCGAAAGAGAGGGAGAGTGATAGACGAAGCAGGAAAAGGGTGAACAGGCCCATCTGTCTGTGTCCAAAGTTAAAGCACTGAGGCAGCAACCCTCCAACCCCCCCCCACAGTCTGCAATTAACCTGCTCCGGAGGTTGTAGGGAGGAACGTTAAGCCCCTTTGGCTGCTTTTCTGAGGAGACCGTGACAATAGTCTGTTTGGATTATGCTAATGTGTTATGCAGTGGAGTGATATTTTTTGCATATGTTAGTCTTAAATTTCCGCTGAAGCGTTTCCAAGTGAATAATGAAACAAAAGAGCAGTTGTGAATAACAATTACACTGGAAGAAATAAGAATGTTAAACATGCACTGGAATATTCTGCTGGAATAAACCGTGGCCTGGTTGCTGATACCTTTTTATTCAAGACGGCTCATTTTAGTAACTGACGTTTACTCATGTCTGCAAATCTCATTACATGATGCTCAAGCTGGCTGCTTCAGACTGTAAGTGGAGTTTGTCTAACTTTTATTTTTTTTCTGTATCTTTGCTTCTGTTGTTTGCTTTGTGTAAACCACTTTGTAACACTGATTGTAAAAGGTACTTTTGTTGGTATTATCACTATCATTACAGTGTGTTAATTTTCTGAGTTTTTATTAACGCTTTATTAGTGGATAGCGGATTTCATTTCATAATTACTTACTTGGCTGATCACAGTAATTTCCCATCAGCTCTTCGGGAACAATGAGCTTCCCGCAGAGCCTGACGAATTAGCTGTTTTGTGGAAGGCTTTGCTGATAAATACTCATCATAACAGGGTACGGCATGGCTTTTGTCTTTGAACGTATGCGCTCATGACTCTGCTGTACATGTGTGTGCGAGCAAGATTCAGCCATTTTTGCTTAAAAAAAAAAAAAAAAAACGCTTTCTGCCTGACTTTTGATTACCTCACTCGTGCACTGAGCCTACTTAATGGCCTCGGGTGAAATATGAGTTTGCATTTGAAAGTGCAGAGGTAGAATCTACTGAGACAACGTATGATAAATGATAATAAGCACTACACACTGTTTAATTGTAGGCACTCTAGGGACGTACATACGAATGTAATATTCTGTGTAATATCCATTTTCTGAGTGGAATCCGTTTATTTTGACAAAAGGGCAGAGAAACAATATTTCTGAAAAAAAAATAACCCCCCTCAAAAAATTGAGGCCCTCTTTAACAATGCAGTGGGAGCAAAGACTGATTTTTCATTAACATTGTGTTTGTATGCGATCACAAAGCTTCCATCGAGTTGAGGGGAATTGCGAGTGTGTACTGCAACTGATATCGTTTCAAAGCATTCACATTTTTTTTCCCTGTCACTCCTGCCCTACATATGACATAAAGTACTTCACTGTAGTATACAGTTGCATTGTATTTTAGCAGCCTTACATTGAATTACTCAAGTACAAACACAAACGCATGCACGCACACGCACAGTGCTGTGTCAACTGGCAGTTAGCCAAGGCCACCGACATAAGGCAGTGACAGTAGATGACAGCGGTGAGATTAAAGGGTGTGGGAGTTGTGAGTAGGGCCTAAAGACTGGCAGGTCCATAAATATAACATGCAGGGATGCCCCTAATAGTACCATATCATCGCACAGCCCCGTCACAGAGGATAGACCTGGTGGAATGAGATGTGGATGCTGCTGCATGTCTGAAGGAGATGGCACAGTTGAGACGAAGGCCTGTGCTTTGTAGAAATCCCCTATGGTGTGAGACAAACGCTTATTTATTTAACAAAGCCAGAAGAAGCAGGCAAACAAATATGCAGTTTCAATTACTGGGTTTTCAGTGAGTTACTCTATTGTACAGTGAAGGCATTTGGTGTTTGAACAAAGCAAGGTGTAAAGGGCTTCATATAAATAATCATTACTTTCACATCAAGTTCTCATGATACATTAAAATGGTTCAACAGAGTATTTTTCAATGAATCAAAGATTAGTTGATATTTGGAGCAACACTCATGTTAAAAAAAAAAAGTTGGTGCAATTCACATTGACATGCAAGCATACATTTATGACAGACACAAACACAGCAGTATGCAGTAAAAGTTGTTTTCTCAGCACTCAAACCTTGCAGTGGTTGGACATAAAAATAAATACTATGCAGAGCAGTTACAGCTGCATATTCACCCACTAACACAGTCTCCCCATTTCACACTGGAACACACCCCCAAAAAAAATCTCACACACACACACACACACACACACACACACACACACACACACACACACACACACACACACACACACACACACACACACATACATACGCGGAAGCAGAGTGAAAACAGCTGGAGGGTCTTCTGTAATTAAACCTGTACTGCTGTTTGTAAGCTGTCAGTGTACGTATGTGGGCAGAAACACCGACGCATGCACAATCACAAACACACACCCTCTCGGGCACAATTTCTGTTGCATTTGCATCTCTGGCATTCTTTTTTTTCTTTAGGGTGAATACATTTCAGAAGGTGATGAGTGCCTGTCTGAGACAGATATAACATAAAAACATCTTAGGGTGCTGTTGGAGCTGATCTCCATTCAAATCAATGCCAAAAAAAAAAAAAGTTCAGGTTGTTGATTCATTATCATCTTGTTTATGGTCTCTTATCATAATCTCGCATCTTTTCAGGGAATTCTCTGTTAGCTTCAGTTTGAGTGTGATGACATGCATCTTGCTATGATGTGCTCTTACTTATGTAAAATGTCTGTCCCGATTACGCAGTGCGGCGCGCGCCTCCCCGTGTGTGGCGCCTCGGTGTGCGCATGCATGTGTGAGCATATTTGTGCGTCCCCAGTGAGGTGCGCTCTCAGCACTGAGTGGGCGTTTCACAGACAGCCAAGAGAACAGCAGGGAAATTTCCCATCAGCCCATGGTGAAGTGTGCAGTGCAGGTTAACCACTGAAGACTCTGAAATCCATAGCCCAAGCTCTCTCTCTCTCTCTCTCTCTCTCTCTCTCTCTCTCTCTCTCTCTCTCTCTCTCTCTCTCTCTCTCTCTCTCTCTCTCTCTCTCTCTCTCTCTCTCTCTCTCTCTCTCTCTCTCTCTCTCTCTCGCAACTCGCAACTCGCATCCTGTGCGTTATATATTTTTTTTTTTTCACAATTTCCCTCACCCTCTATTCTCTCTCTGTCTCCCCAGATGAATCAGAGCAGAGATGAAAAGCTTTCAGGAATGCTGGCAGACAGGCAGTGCTTTACAGTAATCTAACCTGGGGAAGATGAAAGCTGGCTAGGAAGCTGGGAATAGAGAGAAGGGGGAAAAGGTGAGGGAACAGAACGACAGGATGGAGTTTAGGGAGGGAAAGTAGCGACGGAAAAGGGCAACAGAGTGAGTTCGAGGAGGGGGTTTGTGGCGGCGAGTTACACAGAAATAACAAGATGGATGCTTTGTAAAGAATGCTGAGGGGTTAGATAGCAAAATGGGCAAACTGCTTGGAGAGAGAGAGAGACGAAAGAATTGGGACGACGAGAGGATGACGGACTGAAAAAAAATAGTTAAGAAATGCCTGCCTCTTAGAGAAACCAGGGATCGGGAGAATGATGATAACTCAAGTAAGATTGTCTAATAGAATATAGACTATTATGAGAGGGCGGCAGGTAGAATGCTGACAGTTTTCTGATGGAAATTTCCAGAGTCATCGCTTGAAGATCCAGAAAGCTGTCACGGTGTGTCAGATCAAGGGTTATGGATGTATTTGAGCTGGAAATGGGACTTTAAAAGTAGCAGAGATTTTGTCATTTTTCCGAGTTCCTGGTAGTTGGAGTCTCATACCTTCAGTGTACCAATCTGCCTGGAAAACAAGTGGACACAGACTGTTTGTTTGAGACCCTGTTCTAGTTGGTCCTCAAATTGTTTTATAGTGTAAATAGTTGTACACCATTTTGTGGCAAGAATCTTCTAACCCTAACCTAGATTTATATCTATTCTTTGTTGTATAGACCAATGAGCTTCACTTAATTGAGCATCAACAAAAACACTATTATTGTTTTCATATATTTTCAAATGTTTTTTACTTTCATCATCACAAATAAAGAAATCTCGAACAAAACTCACACTAGGTCCAATAACTTCAATATTGTAAAAACGATTCTTCAACAAATGTCAACGCTGCTTATGTGTTTGGTCCATGTTATTGGGGATATTTGTCTTTCTGTGCGTGGGACAGACATGGTAATTTCACTAAACCACTAAGGTGGGAATTAAATGAAAACAGAGCCTAAAGAATGTGTTAGTAGGTATATTTGGCATTGCGATTACTGTAAGTCACTGTCATTGTGGAGGTTTGACATGTAGTGTAATTGTCGCTGTCGTGAGGGATGACAGAAGCCCAACACAAACGCATGAAGTTTAAATTTCAGATCCTCTTCGGTGGAACAAACTCAATTGCAACACTGCTCAGTGAACACTGAAGTAGCATCCAGTACCACTGTTGTCACTCGAAATGGCTTTGGCATTTAGAAGGGAGGGGGGGACTCTTTGTATGCATGTTCTTTGAATCATAATGTAGGTGGAGGAGACCTGTCGCTGCTGTGACAAATCCCACCTTCGTGCGCCTTGTACTTCCCGCGCGGAGTGCGAGAAGCGCACCGCACCAAAACGTTTCCTCACCTAATTGAAATTTTGAGGTATAAGAGGATTTCTGCGCAAAGCAAGCTGACAGGCCCCATTCACCAAATATCCTCTTAGATTCCTCTCTCTCACTCTGTCTCTCCCCGAGAAAGAATTAAGTTTTATCTGTCTCCAAGTTTTAGTGCGGCTTACACCCATCTTTATCTAGCATTCTGCAGGTGGGAGCCTCAGTTCCTCTCAATCTTTTTCTTTGTCTCTTTCACTTTCCGTCGTTCAGGATTCCCGACTGTGGCACAAGGTTTGCCTGCTTCCCCGTCATACTTGGACACGCAGCGTCCTGAAAGGGCAAAATAGAGTAGACAGGGAAGAAGTGTGGATGGATAAGGATACTCAGAGGTCCAAAAAGAGATGGGAGGAGCAAAGATGGCCCAGGAAGACCTACAGAGAGGAGAGAAGTTAATGTGACAGTGGTTTCTAGGTGCTTTGATGATGATCGTCTCACCAACTAAATATCCACTTAGAAAATTGTCAGACTGCATTCAAGTTTTAAGTCTACATCCATCTATCTTTTACACCGCTTTATCTAACTAAGGGTCGACTGGGACTGACTCCGATCTCAGCTAATGCACTGCTCACACCAATAGATTGCACGTTCAGCCTGTGTTGCCAACTAAGAGGAAGATGAGTGGTGTTACACACAACAATTAGTGTTTAATTAAAGGTTTTACATGCATTAAGCCCTGTTTATATGAGAAAGATCTGCTGGAAAATACATCATGTTTATTTACAAAGCTCCCGCAAGCACAGTATGAAACAAGAATCCATAGAGATGGGCGTGTTGGTGGAGGACGTGTATTGATACAAAATGGAGAATATCTCAAATCTGCAAACAAAAGTCAAGGTGAGGCAATTGAGGAAATGCTGAACTGATTTGTGCCTCCTTGACCACAGGAAAATGTAAATCCAGCCTCTGTTCACTGTGATTTAAGGAGCATAATTTTATTCTTTGCCATAGCAAACACAGCAGTGGGTAACGTGTCTCACATTGGGATTTTGTGTAATTACCTACAAACCCCCGCACACAGACGCCACAGTTTAAGGTATTATTTTGAGTTAAACATGCTGGCATGCGTTTTATCTGTTGTTCAATTTTCGCTATTAGATAACCAGCCATCGTGAAACAACACACTCATTTATTTATTAAGTTATTTGTTTCCCACTGTGAAGCCTCCATTATCTCACACAATACACTACTTTTATGCTATCGCATAATGCAGGGACGTGGAAGTCTAATATGCTCCTCTGATAAATCAGAGCTAATTTTAGAGATTCCACCCACAGAGGGAAGCGATATATGCAGAGTATCTTCATTGCTGTGAGAAAAGGAATAGGTTTGGAAATAGTACAAAGAACTGTATCTCTTGAATGAGTGCATGGAGGGGTCAGGAATGTTTTATTTTTTTCAAGAAATAAACATATAATGAAAAAAAACTATTCGAGTGAGGGTAGGTCAAGAGCAGGATTGCAGGTATGCTGCATATTTCCTTTTTTCTCATTGTGCTCTTTTGTGGTCCCTTTTTGGTCATTTGTTTCCTGAATGTTAATAGTATCATCACAAAATAACAAGCAAATTCATTGCTCTAAACCAATAACCAAAAAGTACAGCTTGTTTCATTTCTACACATTGCTCCCTAAGGCAATATAAAGGTGCAAAGTCAACCGTATTGTTTGTTTTGTTTTTTTCATTTCAGAATGTCATAAAAAATCAGTGTTTCTCCGTGGCTTTTTGTCAGGCCTGAGCTCCATCTGCCACTTTCACAAATCAACCCTCGTGTTTGCGGTGTCCCACATGTGTAAGCAGATCTAAGCTCTTAAATAAAATGTGAGTTGGTAATCTGATCTTTTTTCTTTTTTTGATGCTGTGAATACAAACACAAGCCACATGATAAACTGCGTGCGAAAACAGTTGAATTAGCAAAACTGGACTTGGATGTACCTCCGTTCATAGGCTCCTGGGCTTTAGACTGGTAAAACTGGACGATGTGTTTAATGCATATTTTGTTATATATGAAGATTTTTAAAAGATGTGCCCTCTGCGTGCTGCAGACTCAAGCTGTTCTATCAATCAGTTATCTTTGCTTTATCTTTTTGATGCACAGTCGCTTCATAAAATGCATCCAAGCTATTTTCAGCGGATATTGGCCTTTAGTCTTCTTGCTCTTTCTTATTTTCTCATCTTTTCTCCAATGTTTCCATTATTATAGCAGTTGGTGAATCAACACATGCCTCAAGGGCTTACTGCAGTGTAATTCCTCGCCCTCCCTGTCCTCCTCACTCTCCTTATTTTTCATTTTCTCACCCCCTGCCTCTGTCTCCCTCCCTCCCTCTCTCTCTCTCTACCAGACCAGCAATGCAATTTTTCACTTCAGTGGGAAAACAGGTATAATAGAGGGAGTGTGCCAGTCTGTTTAATAAAGGAATAAAGGCAAAGAGTAGATTTGAGAAAGGAAAAGGAAGCACCCTTGGGGCTGAAATCAAGGGAGTACACACGCAGGCAAATGTACACAAACACTCTTGCGCAGACAATAAGGAGGGAACATAGTAATTCGCACCTGCTTATCTCGGAGGAATTGCTTGTGAGGTGCTTCCCTATTTAATTAGAAACTTTGGTAGAACCTCATAAATCACCACAACATAAAACTGAAGGGTGGGCAATGAATGCTTCCCATATGCATGGCAGTGCACACACACACACACACACACACACACACACACACACACACACACACACACACACACACACACACACACACACACACACACACACACACACACACACACACACACACACACACACACACACACACACACGCATGCACGCACACTGCAGGTCTGGAATGGACCATTGATAATTTATGAATTCATGGCAATGAGTGGTCCTGGGCTGCAGTCGGTGATCCATAGATTTAGTGTGTGTGTGTGTGTGTGTGTGTGTGTGTGTGTGTGTGTGTGTGTGTGTGTGTGTGTGTGTGTGTGTGTGTGTGTGTGTGTGTGTGTGTGTGTGTGTGTGTGTGTGTGTGTGTGTGTGTGTGTGTGTGTGTGTGTGTGTTTATGTTTACAGCCTTGACGACATTAGTCTCATCACAACAACGGTATAAAAACTGCTTTGGTTTGGAACATTGCTTGAAAAATATGCAGTTCGTCGCCTTCTCCTTTTTTTCACGAGTAAATTCAAAATATAATTTCAAGATCACTTTACTTGACTCTGTGATTACACCTGTCTCAAATACTCAAAACAGAGATCATGTTTTGTTGAGAAATGGAGATTCGGAGTGTATAAAGGTCACAGTGTGTGTGTGTGTGTGTGTGTGTGTGTGTGTGTGTGTGTGTGTCTCCAGAGTTCTTCTGATGGCAGTGTTTGGTAACAGGATACAGGGTGATGTCTGCTCTCAGACAGCGTCTGGCTCTCAACTCTCCATCTATTATTCACACACCTGCACACACACACACACACACCTGCACACCCACACACACACACTGCGCTCTCCTCTCACATCTCACTCTGCTGCACTTTCTCCTCCACATTCGTGGTCGATCAGTTAAAAGTAAGTTCAGTCTTTCTTCGCATTCTCGCTGCGATCGTACGAGTGTCCGTTCTGTGTTTCTGTGTGTGCTTATGTATTTGTGCTTATCGCCTTGGAAAACCAATCACACCCTTGGAGTCAATGAAGTGCACTGCTTGCCCTGGTAAACAAGCTGAAAATTAGTATTGACCAGAGAAAAGAGGATGGAGTGATAAGCAGTAAGAAGCAAGAGATAGATAACCACAAAGACTGGTCTGGTAAAAACAAGCGATGAAAGAGTTCTCAAAGTCATCTCTTCTCTTTTGCCTAAAGTTGATCACAGCTTGTCATGAGCCAATTATCTGACCCAGACATCTTTCCTGGTCTTGGTCACCATCCTGGTACAATATGGTGCCGATTGACATTATGGAAGTGAAGCACGGTCGAACCTTTAAGGTGAAATAATGTGTTCCTGTTCTTGTGCTGTGAAGTACAACCTTCCGTGGGAAAGGATAAAGGTCGCAGTGGGAGAGTGTTTGTGAGTGACCCTGTGAATGCTGATCAAAGTCTGTCCATCAGTCTTCATTTCAAGAGCTCATCTTCATCTCAGGTTCCTGAAGAAAACTTGATATGTGATGTGTGAAGAAGATCTGAGGCTTAGTTGCTTTGATGGGTGAAATTGGTGATTGACAGTTGAGGATGTGGGGCATTATTTATTGATTACCTATAAAAAGTACCTTTTGGCGATGGTACACTGTTTACTCTAGATTCGAAGGCATCCCTGAGGTCCAATCACTTGAGCTCAATCAAACATTTCAACAACTATTTAAAAAACAAGAGTTCTTTAGAAAAATGGTTTCACAAAATAGGGTTTCAACCTCTTGGAACTGATGAGTCATTCTGGGATCAGAGGAAACTAAGACAGCATGTATTTGTGTTAACATATTCATGGACAAAAAATCCATAGATGAACATCTGTGCTTAAAATAATTAGCGCATTGAGATTTATAAATGTAAAGTGCAATACAAATAAACACATTATGATTATCATTATTATTATTGTTTGAGAAAAACATGTCATTATTTCCATAACCATTTTCACAATATTTTCAGTGAATAACGTTGCAGATCAATTCTATGAGTATGGCTGCACAACATTGGATGACCATAGTCTAATAATGTAGATTGTAGAATATAAACACTTAAGTAGATGACATCAATGTATCTGTGCCTCAAGATTTGTCTTTCCAAATGATAACTTACTACATGATAATAATGCCATCTGTACCATAAATTTATTACAGTTCAGTCAGTGTAGTGCATGCATGCAGTGTATTGTGTCTAGAGTACATTTGTGGCTTATTGAGCAACCCTACCTGTCAGTATTTTAAATGTGTATTGTATTCCTGTGTACTTCCTTTCTTTCTTCTTTTATCTCTGTGTTTCTTGCATGAGAGCCACTGATGAGATCAGAAGCGGGGAGCCATTATGTCGTCCCATTGAACGATTAAACAAGAACTCGTATATCTGAAAGCTGTTCTACTGCCGAACAAAACTCTATAACAAACTTCTGTGTAACTCAGTGGTAGATCAGTGTTACACCTCCAGTGTCCATGTGGGCCTTTTTGATCTTTTGCCTTTCCAGGCAGAACTAAACCACCTTCCCAGACAGAAAAAATATACTTGACCTCTACTGCTCCTCTTGTTGTGAGTTGTAGCAATAGAAAAAGAGGTAGAAGTGGTGAGGAGCATCAATTGGTAATCAATATTGCAATAGAATGTTAAGATATTGTTTTTTAAAGTGACTGAAATTAATAGGACTTCATTCAGTGTTGAATGAAATCCTATTAATCCTGAGGCTAGTGTGTTACTCTTGCCTCAGGACTACTCTCGTTACTCACCATAAAGTATTGACATGTTGTCAAGAAAGTTCTCAACTTCCTGTAAATGTCTTCAAACATCTTGTAGAGTTCATGGTTTTCATGTTTACATTTTCTCTGCTGGTGGGAAATTGTAAAAGCATTGACACAGGTCAGGGGAAAAAAAAGTTTTACATATTATTTATTCACGTAAAGAACAATGTCGATGATAGGTGTTTGTACATAAAAACATTATTTCCCTCCCTTAACCATTGCTTCTATATCTTCAAACCTACCAACCTCTTGCACCTTTACCGTATAACCAGCTTTCTTGCTTCATCCTGTCTCAACACATGTGACCTTTCACCTTTCACCTCTTACCTCCAGACACAAAGCGCATGTCCCTGAGTATAATATCATTATATGATCCATCCTGCTGGTGTAGCAGTAACACTCGTCCTAACCAACCGCCTCCGTGCCTTTGAGTTTGTGCGCCGTTGTGTCACCTGCAAGGCCTGATTTGATACAATAGGCTGATTTGGTGCTCTCACTGCTCGGGGGAGCGTGTTGACTTCATTAATGGCTCCCAAAGCCTTTCAGCTCGCATACAGTGGCCCCCTGGTCGCAAAATATAATGGGGTGCACACCACTCTGAAGCACTGCCACCAGGTTGCACCACTAATAGAGACACAGGTGGCGATATGCCCTCAAATTATGCCGTTGCCTCTGTGGGGTCCTTGAGGCCCAACTAGTCACTGCAGCAGCAGTTTAGGTAACAGCGGCTCTTGTCACTGCAGAAAAACGGGCAACAAAGAAAAACAGTGGAGGAAATAATTGGTTTGAAAGAATGGTCCGCGTGTGGGTTTTTCTCAGCTTGGTCTGGTATTAGTCTGTGCTAAATAAGGTGTGTCAGGAGACCAATACCTGTTGCCTCTAGTGCCCCGAAGGGGCCCTAATGAGACGGTAATAGCGAAAGTGATGGAATGATCTATATGGAAGCCAGATTTCCAGTCACATCTGGTAGCTTTAGACTGAAGGGTTTCAGTTCAACACATGTAAGTACACTCGAAGAAACCAAAGACATTGTTCCATCTTCAACTGAACACAATAAAAAGAAGAAAAAAAGAGAGATGGTGGGAAAAATCCATGACAAAGGGCAAAAAAGTAAATGAGAGTAACTGAGTGAGTCGTTCGATGTCAAGAGGCCACAAATGTTCTGGAGATTGAACTGGCTGCGAGCCCGCAGGTATTTTAGACAACCTCATGACTTAAAGATTGGGACAGGCACACCAAAGTAGGAAGGGTGAGAGAGAGAAGGAGAGAGAGAGATGGTGAAAAAAGAGGAAAAGCAATAGCATAGGAGGGAAATGAGTAACAAAAGCTGGAGCTGTGAGCCCCCTGCTTGGCCAGAGTGCTCTAAGGCAGCTCAGTGGTAAAGGCAGTGATAGCAGGGAGACCTGTCAGTCACCCTTTGAAGCCATGGGGGAGAACCAGGGAGGGGAGGAGAGCAGGGGGAGAAATGAGCTAAGAAGCCTCTAGACACTTGTCCCCTTTCACGTCCAACACCATCATCCCTCACAATAACATTCTCGTCCCTCTCTTCTCCCCTCTCTTTTGCTCTTTCTGTCGATCTCCCAGCAGGGGTATAAGGTTAGATTAGTAGGCTGCTTGGACCTGCAGGCTAACACGTACCACACCTTTAATGCCACGATGGTCAGTCACCGAGCTAGGGGTGCCCCCGCGGCTCCATCTCCCGATATGTCTGATCCCAAGAGTGAGGTGGCTAAAAAACATTTACTAAAGACTCACAAATGTTTTTCATCAGGGTTTTTTTTTTTTAGTCCTAAGACAGAATTGCTTGAGATATTTGTGAGGCTTTGTGGTTTGTTAGGGTGAATGTAGTTCTTCACTGAAGCCACTGGCAAACAAAGTGTTGGGAAAACAGTATTGAATCTTAGTAAAACTGATTTGGCAATTAACTTTTTTTATTTGTGATATAGGGAAATTTGACCTCTGAGGTCAAATTCACTGAAGGCTACAGCGTTTAGATGCTGTGTTCCATCAATCCAGCGAGTGCATGCAACCATATTCCATTAGTTTCATTAGAAGTCAGTTCATATGACTTTATTTGACCAAAATACAAAACCAAAATAAAAACCTGGGTAAAGAGTAACTTCAGTAATGCCAGACTTTTGCTAAAAGACTCCATCTGCTTGGAACGAACTACAAAAAAATCCTGAAGCTGAAAAACCTGGTTTCACTGGACTCTTTTCAAAAGTTGCTTCGTGACTTGGAGACAGACACATCTGTCTGCAGGTGTTTTGAATGATGGACTTAATTAACATTTTTGGGCAACTTGTATATATATTTTCTTTTAGCAAGTTTACACATTTTTAATGTATTAACATTTTTCTAATATGTTTTATGTGCCTGTTTTTGTCTGGAACCTTAATGTATTGCTGCTTGTCTTGGCCTGGACACTCTTAAAAAAGAGATTTTAAATCTCAACAAGGTTTTTTCTGGTAAAATAAAGGTAAAAGTTAAAAAGAAACTCAATAGGAGAGCCTACGCAGAGGTCACTGCTGCACAGATTTGACACAGACAATGCAAATCAATGCAGTTACTTTCCAGCTAACAATGACATTTCCTTGATTTCCGCCCACAAAGCTTCCCTCACAGTGCAGGCAACGGGGGAAAGGCATTAATTAAAATCCTGCTGTGTAGCAGATATGCCTAATTGCAAACATAAAACAGAGAACAGTGAATTAAAGCATAGAATGAGTTCAGTTCCACTCTGCAGGGTTTTTCTTTTTTTTCATTTTTGCCCACTCATCCTCCTATAGAGGGACGAGTTGAGTCAGAAAGAAAAAAAAGGGTGGATTTAAAAAGTGTCTTTAATGAACTGAATGAATATTTTACCTCCAAGGAAAGGAAGGAACGCAGCAGAGCACAAAGCCAGTGTTGTACCTTTTGGACACTTGCAAGATGATTTCATTATAGCCAGTCATAAAGTGTATAATACCATGCTAAAAGACACTGGAGAAGTAGAAATGCCATGTCATTAGTCATTCATGTGCCACCTACATTATTAGTTTCTGAAAATATATAGATTTTTGAACATTAGTTCCCAGATGGCGCTCTCAATCTTGGAATAAAAGCACCTGTCAGTCTTTAATTAGGCCTAATAACTACTGCTGGCCAGGAATAGCAGATCAAATTTGACTCTTTACTCCCTCAACGCTACACCACCGTCCTGGCATCCACATTGTTTGCCACGTACTTGTTAATACCCTCAGATTAATGTCAAGTCATCTCCCCTCCCACCACCCGTTCTGCACCAGTCTATCTCGCCTGCAGCTATATACTGAGGCACTGAATGTGGAAGTCGAGGTTATATACTGGCATTGATTGACAATAAGGGATGGAGCCAGTCCGCCCTCCTCGACGCTTTCTCTTTGCTTACCCTCGCCACAGCCATTTTTCTCTCTATCTGCCATATGTTTCAATGAGCTGGACAGATTTGGGCAATCAGACAGTCACTATTGTATCGCTGTCGGTATGAATATAATGCTCGTAGAGACACATTGCCATTATGTGGTGACGATACGCTCTTCCCTTTTCTTCCCGTCTCTTTCACAGTGGATGTTCTTCCCCGTTTTCTTGGCCGTCAGGCTATGTGTGTCTCTTTCTCCCGGCTGTTAACGCAGGTCCTGCCTCACGCGGTTGAATACCTACCGATCTGCTCTGAGCTCACAAAGAGAATTGAAACTTGAGCAAAGTGTGGGACGTCGGGTTACAGCTGCCTTTTGTCATATTGTTGTGGCCTGCCCAGCCCAGTGACTTTATGTTTGAAATCCTCAACATATAAATGGGAATCGAACCTGCAACCATTGCTTAAAGTTATAGCAACACTTGCACAACTGGTGGATGGACAGGAAATGTCTTATTGAATTACTGAAATTTGCAGAAATGTGATGCTTTCTGTCCAGTTAAATACACAGTGAATTCCAAGTTACCATATTGAATGGAAAACTAGTTAACACGAGGAAACAGGACTATATTTATGAAGGGAAGTTCATGACCCTTCTTGGCTGCACAGCTTCTGGCACAGACGCTGAATTTTCCCACGTGCTTGTTTCAGACAATTAGTGGGATTCCTCGCACAAATATTGTGGAAGTTTAAGTTCCCCAGCATGCTGTGTGACTTTGGATGACATTCTGCTCCAGCCCACTCACCTCACCACGGTCGCATTGGCCCATGTCAGACGGTAGTGATACTTTAGTCAGCAGCTTATTCTGGCTTCCACCAGCAGCATGTTGGTCATGGTGTGTGCTCCGTCCGCGGTGCATTAGTGTGTGTGCCATGCTTAACAGACTGCAGCTCTGTGTGACAAGCCTTCCTTTTCCCGCTCCCAGATTCCCGGCTAGAACAGGCAAGGACACAGTTCAGCCAATCTCTTTCACCGTCCACGCTCTGAACGACAAAGTTTTTCTCGACCAGTGTTTTTATTGTCATACACAAGCACTGCAAATGCGGATTTTCATGGATAGTTTTGGTCACTTCACCACTGAGGTCAGATAACTTTATTTATGTTTTATTGATCGACTACTATGTCTTAATATTACAGCACTTTTAAGACGCTGTTTTGTGTAATGCACCCAGCGGGTGCTGTTGTTGCCATGTATATCATATTTAAAGATGTGCTCAACATCACAAAGTCCACTAGAGCAGCAAGTACTTCGTACATGATTGTAAAGGAATTGAAGTACATTTCCCCTGGAAGAGGGATTTTTCAGAAGTAACGGCAATATTGACATGTTGATTCATTCTGTGATGAAATTAGTAATCTACCATAATCTATTGTTGTTGCACTGTGTAATAAATCCTACACAACATGTCCAGTCAGTACTTGAGCAGCACAGGTAAAATGCCTGCAGAATAGGATGCATGCAGAGTCAGAGGAAGTGCCGTATTTTCCATGTGCTTTCAGTACAGTGCCAATATGAGCAAACTGAGCAAGGGTAATCCTGTGGTTTTCACACCGGAACGGCTTCCCCGTCTGTATCACACCTTCTGCTAGCTGTTAGCCCCATGGAGGGAGGGAGATAGTCACTTTGGGCACATTATTTTTCATTGACAGATTCAAGGCAGGAACTACCATCCGCAACTTGAGCTGAGAATTGTATTTCTGTGGTTTTATAACAGCAGTGAATACTTCCAAAGGCCCGACAAAGTGGTCATTTTTAATTGAACGTTTGTGTTTTTGTTTGTGATTTACTTTTGCACCACACTTTTTCAGCTGAAAAATCTCTGCAGTGTCATTGCACTGTTGTGAGTATCCATCATGGCCACTAGGGGGATGCAAGGTAGTCACTTTATTCTTAAGGTGTAAATCACATGCATAGACCTTAACTTGCTTTAGGATCCTTACTCAGGTAGACATATTAAACTCAGTTATGTGACATGGCCGTGGATGTTTGCTTTGAGTGAAAAGTGGCAGTTACCCTCTTTCCACTCTCCCCTGAGCAACTCTTATTTCCGCATGTGTATCCCCAGCCAAACAGCCTGTTTGTGATTGTGCGACGGTGAAATGCCAATATTTCTACACACAGACATGCTTGTGTGAACACACTATTTTTTTTTTTTGTACGTGCACACGTTCCCATTGGCCCAGTGCATCTCTCACCTTCCCACTGCATTGAAGCAAAATGAAGTCTGTCTGGCAGTGAGTGACTATTGTGTAGTGCTAATGTGATAGCGGAGATTAGCATTGTAATCCATTTAGCATAGAGCAGCTAATCCACTTTATTACTGTTGAAAAAGAATCAGATAATATTGGCTAGCATCAGTGTTGCTGCCTTAATGATTTTAGGCTGATGAAATATTACTTTAAAATATATTAATAATTACTGTTTCTGATAATGAATCCAGGATTAGTAGTTTCATAATAATCCATATCATTCACTTCAGCTTTTCATCAAGGAAAAAAAAAAAGATATAATTGGACCCAGAGTGCTGAGGGTTTTGTGTATTCTGTTTTTGCAGATAAAAATCGCACAATAGATATTTGCTTTTACATGATTTTTATTATAATTTACAGCTAAAAAATATGGTAATTTGGAAGAATTATTCCTTCAATTTTTTTTTCTTCTTCAAGCCAAATGACAACTGTAAATCCAATTTTAGGAGCTACAAGCCCATGAGGACCTTACTCAGTTGAAATTTGGTGTAATTATTTTTATATGTCAATTATTGTGCAAATAAGTCAAGTGGTCTCTGATTTAGATCTGGATTTTTCCCTTGAGTGTTCCATTCTAGTCCCCGTGAGGCTACAGGAGCCAGCCTTCCGTGCTTGTGGACATGCTGTGCGCTCCCTGGTGGCTCATTTGTTTTGTTGGTGGTCAGATTGAGGGATAATATACAGGAGCTTCCCCTTGAAGCCCGTCTGCTCCCCGGTGTCCCAACACGATAAAACTCTATGTTCAGCTACCGCGACTGGCCGTCAGCTTTTCAACTCAACACAGCAATTGACACCGGGCTTTATCATATGCGCTGCGAGTAAGTTGATATGCAGATCCTCGCACAAGCACACACATGCTGTATATTGTGCGTGCATATGCGTCGCACCTAAAATCGACTGGTCCGATTGGGCAGATTAGATAACTCTACCTGCTGAATCTGGCCACGGCTCATGTGGAACTTTCTTTCTTCTTCACTCCATCTCCTCTTTCTCCTCCTCCCGTTTGCCTTCTGTTCCTTTCTTTTCGGCTGACCCCAGTGCACACAATGGCTCCCAATGGAAGTGTGTGGAGCTTTGATAGAAAGAACCCAAAGTTCTTTGAGATCAAGGTCACTACACCAGCCAAGTGGGAGGTGGAGGGAGGGAGCGAGAGGAAGAAAGACTGAGGAATAACCAAGGAGGGCGAGAGAGTGCAGGGTGAAATCAGGGTGAAGGATGGTGCCTGTTTAAAGAAATGCCATGTTGTGTTACTGGATACCAATAAAAAACAGCAGGGGAAACCCGTACTTAAACTGTGCCCAGTGCACTTGGGTTTCTCTCTTCACCACACAATAAGTGATTGTCAGAAAACTGATAAAGAAAAGTCCCAATGGACAAATAGAGAATAGGAGATTCATTTGTTCTTTTTATATCCTGACGCAGTGGAAAGTAATGATCCAGTATCAAGTCTCTTTTTTTAGATATATATTTTATGTAAAGATCACGCAGTCTTTTTCTCTTATCCCAAACAGAGAGCCTCTGCTCTTTCAGCACAATTTCACTAATTACTCAAGTTTACCTATGCAAGTAACAGTTCCTGACCTTAAGAGCCTCCAGGCTTGATGTAGACCAGCAGCGGTTCCATGTGATATGCTGACAGAGAGAATGAAAAGCGTACATAGTCATGAGCTTATTATAATTAATCATGAAGCGACTCACCTGTCTGCTCCACCATCTGCTTCCCATCCAATTATCCCCAGTTTGTGCATGTTACCTGTGAACCCTTAGTGCTGAGGAGCACAAAGAACTACCGAGAGTCATCACAACTTTAACAAGACTTGTTTCACACCTGTCCACGTGCCCAGAAAAGCCAGTGAGTGTGTGAGTGACTATTCTGCAGGGTGATGAAAGTTGCTGTGGTAGGTATGTGTCAGAGCCGCGTGTTAGAAGGAAATTAGAGCCAGATTTAGTAAGGATCATTGGGAGCACACCCAGAGTGCGGGGGTGTATGTGTGTGGGACGATGTAAACAGATGTTCTGGCACAACCCAGACCACTTCCATCATATCACCAAGTGTGCATGGGGCCAATTTCCACGCTCTTTCTGCTGAGTAAACTCACCTAGGGGCCCTTAGACCACACCTCTCGCCCAGATGCCTTATTACCATAATCTCTTTTGAATGGCTCAAACTGTGATTGAGAAAGATGCACTTCTCAGCTACAGCACTAAAAGCCCTGATGCATGCAAAACTCCTCGAGCAATATGCACCGGGCAGTTTTGTCTGTAATAGCATCTAAAAGTACATTTTTTTAATGCTCTTCTGTTCCTATTTGTACCTTTTGTTGTTTCAAATGCCTTTTTTGTTTCATTGTCAGGTCCTTCCTCCTGGGAGGCATCATAACTCCTGCTCAATTTACCTCTTGTCTGTCCCTTGTTTACCTGTAATATTTCCAGGTATTACCTCATTTACACAGTCCATCTTGTAGTCAACTTGTGAATGAATGTGAAACTATATTTCCATTGCTCTGCAGATAAAAAAAACCACAAAAAAACTGAATAGATGTGACAGCTCTATCTCTGAGGAACAAACTGTTCTTTGTTGGAGCATTTGAAAACATGAAATACGGGACAATATATTCACTCACCCTGTACAATTTAAGCATATCAAGAGCAAACAATTTTTCCCTACACTGAAGTACAATAGATGTTGAGTGTTTTACTTTGCCTCAATTCTTAAATCTCAAATACTGAAGGAAGTAACTGATGATTTCTGTTCCATTTGAAGTAAATCATTAAGCAATGATTCCAAAATCTGTACATCCATATATTTTTTTAGGTTAATTCTGTCATATTACAAGTATTTCCGTTAAAACTACTGAACATATGATATGTACATTTCTCATGTGCCTCTCTGTTGTTGTTTTTTTACAGATCCGGGTAGACAGCTCTTCGCGTGCCCTCGAGTATGAGACCGTGCAGGCCGTGGAGAACGGACCCATCCTGAGAGACATGGCTTTCTCTTCTGACCACCACTACCTCTATGTCATGTCTGAGACCCAGGTCAGTCCCAGAAACAGACCCATACCTCAAACCTCGTCCCTGCTGACTCAGCATCACCGCTCCTGACATTCATCACTTTCTTATGTCACAGGGTGGAATAACCTTCGGTGGCGGTGTAGAGGTTTTCATTGCAGCTCGGCTGAGGGAGAGATTAGATGAGCCGTTGGATGCTGTGACCATGTCTTTTTATAGAAGCAGACTGTGAGGGTAGAGCTGGAGTGAATAAATGTGTTGAATTATAGGAGGGGAGAGGAGAGTAGACTTAGTCCACTTGCGTGGACAGTGGTGTGTGTGTGTGCGCGCGTGTGTGCATCGGCAGATTCACACATACGCACGTTCTCTCCTGGTGCCTTTGATGACATGGAATGTGGAGCGAAATAGCAGCACTCTGTGTAATGGACACAGACATGGAGTCTGCGAACACCTCTATCAGAGGCAGAAACTCGCCAGAATAGCACCGTGGAAAGTCACGTAAACGCACAGGACGGCGACTGCCTGTGTTCAGTTTTCACTTCTCATGTCAGAGGCACAAAGCAAGAAATTTAACATGTGATTTATGCTTTGAAAAAATTATTCTTTCCTTTTTTTAGATACATAAAAGCAAGACAAGATAGATACCAACCCTTGTATTGTGAAGTACATTAACAACTGAACATAAATCATACAAGCTGACTGAAGTTAAGTCCTTTTGTCTTAAAAACTTCACACAGTACTTTGCAAAAAGCGTTTGGCTTGTTAAATTTTTTATTTCATCATCAGAGAAATGGTAAATGCATAGATTTGCAGCAGTCAAACTCTGTAAAGCTATTTAGAGAAAGTCTCCCAGTTCAAATCTCTCTCTCACTCTCTTGTTTGTACAGATGTATTATCTAATTTAGAAGTTAATAGTCTCGGTAATTTCAGCTTTGCCTGACAGCAGGCCTTGTCTGGTGCAGATGACTATCTGAACATGATCCATCCACCCAGCGCTTTGTGGAGTGCTGCAGATGGCCGCAGTCCACTGCAGGCAAAGGCAGGATAGATCCTGGATGGAGAGGCAGGCAGTCACACTCACATTCACACCTCGAGGCAGCTTAATGTCGCCAAATATCGTTTTTTGACTCTGAGGAAACTCGAGTAAACCATATCCAATCTCTGACCAGGAGACTGCCATGCAGTACAATCTGGATCAATAAATGGTACGTCAGTATGTTATTTATCAGAGTCCGACTAACTATCATCTCGGGCAGGATACACCCTGTACGGGTCATCAGTCTATCACCAGGCAAACACAGAGACGACACACACACACACACAACTCAAGGACATTTATGGTCACCAGTTGACCTCACATGCATGTTTTTGGACTCTGGGAGGAAAGTCACCTCAGTACGCAGACGAAACTCACACACACGCACACAGGGAGAACATGCAAACTCCATGTTTTATACCATATCTGGTGGTTTAATAAACTAGGTCACTTCTCCACACTATCCATTCCCTGACATTTCACTACTGCAGCCCAAACATTCCAACAATGAATTGTTTAAGTGTAATTATTTAACTCATGGAAGCCAAATAGGTCCAGCAGCACATATTCTATTCACTGTTCATTATTAATGGCACTGTAATAAATAATATTTCAAAAACTCGGAGAATCAAATAATATGCATATTTCCATCCTCTTTATCTCCTGTCACCCGTAATCACAGAAGGCCACTGATGGTTTGTTGGCAGCAGCAGCCGAGTTACCCCTGTACATTGTATGCAGCTTCCACAGGATTATCGGCCTTTCTGGCATCATGAAAGTGTCAGTAATGTACAGCGTTCTGTGTGTTTGTGCGTGTGTAAACGTGTGCACGTCATGCCTGATCGTAGCGATAACACTTTAAATATCAGACACGCAGTGAGTTGAAGGTGCCCTTTTTCAAAAGCAGCTTTCATTGCCTCTCCTGAGGTCAGTCCATCTGCAAAAAGGGAAAGAGTGGGGGAGAAGAAGGACGCCAGACACATGTGAGCAGAATGAGGACATTTCCAATGCTATTTGTCATGGCACCCAATTACTATTCCTTTGTGCAAATCTGTTAAGGGGCAAAGTGAAAATGTGTTTTTCTTTCCCTCTTGGATTGCAGTGCATGTTATTGGGTTTAGAAAAGATATTGTAGAGTAACAAATGAATTATTAGGGATGCTTAATTTCCATTTCTTCACATTATGCCAGATTCCTTTAGGTTTGCATGTTATTGCCAAACATTAAATTTAGCATTTTTTTTAAATTGGCATGAGAATTAGCATATATTGACTGTGTTTTTAATGATATAGTAGTCCTGTGTGTGTTTATGTGCATGTGTAAGGTCTTTGTAGTAATTAGTCAATTAGCCCAGTTACATGGCTGACCTCCACTGACTGTTTAGGAGGACCATTTGGGGATTATGAAACAATATAGAAAGCAGTTAATGAACATACCACATACACACAGCGAGCACACAGAAATGCATTTGTAAAAAACTCTTCAGTGCCAAAGAATTTATGGTGCAACTTAAAAGAGTGAGTGGATGAAACTTAAAGGGGATAGTTTAGCTCATTCATTCATTCCGATGTAAACTGCTCGCTCAGTGAGCTCATGATGTGCGAGCTATACAGTAAATATCAGGAAATGGTTTGCAAGTCTTATTCACAATAGATTTTAGACAACACATCAGATATTCAAAGACAGACATCCTGCAGTTACAATAATTTTTTTGTCCATTTGATGGGTGTCAACTTATTTCTCCTTGACATACCTGTACTGTAACCTTTATCTGGCCAGTGACCTTTGCTCTTAGCATCTTGTAATGTTTTTGCATATACTGAAAACAGCAAAATTACTGAAATTAGATTATATATATAACTATATAAGTTGCATTATTCATTCAAATATGCCTTATCGTTGTAGTATTTCTCTTTAAGGTTTTGTTCAATCATTGGAATTGTACACAGAAAACTACTTCAAGTGACTGAGCATTTTTAAAGTAATATTTAGTGGCTGATTTATTAAGATCTTACATAAAACATATTATATTGTATAGTCATGCACACATATTGTGCTTTTAGTTTATAGTAGATCAGACCGTGAGTGTTTTGCTATTGTTGTTGTTATGAAGAGGGACAGTAGTGATGAATATTAAACAGGGCTACAGAACAATTTTCAATGAGACATGGCCATTCTTGAGTGAATTTGCTCAATTTCACACCACTTTTCAAGAGATATCGCACCACAATTGGCATGTAATGGTGCATCTTTACTGAGTCTGAAAATAATACATCAACAATTTTAAGCTGAAATGTTCAGCTCATACATATATCAAGAGTTAATTTCATTCTGATTGTGGAGCCGGTTTATCCATGATTTGTCTCGTTAATTCAAAAGCCAAGAGAAGCTGCTTGGTTCTTACCGGTTGCCTGCACAATTTTCCCTGTTTTGGAGTGTTTAAATTCACTGAAGTAGATGAGCTCTAATCACTTCATCTCCAGTGTAGAGAACATGGAGCAGCAATATTTGGGGGGGATGCAGGTTTGTTTTTTTCCAACAAGTTGGTTCTTGAAGATTCACCTGTGAAGCTGAATGTTTCCCTGTTACTCGAGTCAAAACATGTTGAAATCTTAAACCTAAACTTGAACTCACTTTCAGTAAAATGTATAATTTGTTCATTCTAGGCAGCCTTTGAATATTTTGGATCAAAACTATGTAAAAAAAAAAAAAGCATTTTCAGAAATGTTAGCTTTAATTGCTTGTATTTGCTTTGTTCATTTCTGAGTGATTTCCACGTTCAAAGGGTAGATTGTCATTTTCAATACAGGATTATTGAATATCGCCCTGCTTGCTGGATCATTGTGATAGTTTGGAATAATATCCAGCACACGGAGGCACATTCCCAATTCCCAACAGCCACAATGCTATTAAAGCAGGGCTGAGCTGGGAACGGGTCCCCTGCTGTTTCTGAGGCCTTGGAATGTGATTTATCGACCAAGAGAGAGATGTAGACTGAGGTACAACTTGTTAGGAAGATAGAAATATGCCCAAAACAGGTTTAGGTTAAGCTCAGTTATAGGAGTACTGAAGCTCAAGTGGAAGTGTAAGGATATTTGCGCAAACAAATTCTTCTCTGAGATCATTGCTCTCGTTCAAAAAGTAGAAAAATGCGTTTGCTTGGATCGTACATATCCATTATGGATCTTTGTCTGGGTGTACCTTCACAATTAGAGTACATGAAATCCATTAAAATCTGAAAATGTGGCTGGACCACTGGAACACCTTGGCAGAGACGTATAAATCCAGCCTCGGGGATCAGGTAGCACGCTGAGAGTCACACTATACCCTGCTTGTCTGCGTCAAATTAGAGACTCATTAGAGACGGAAGCTGGCCAAACACAAACACATCCCTGCGCCGCATTGTGGATGGTAAAAAATGATCTCGACATCCCGATCACTGCATGTTTGTCATCTTTTATTTCTCCCACCATGCATTCTACCTCTTTCATTCCATCTTTTCACCATTTTTTTCTAATCTTTTTTTTTCTTGTTCCGTTTCTTCTTAAAGGGTGATACAGTTCTACACCTATTCTCTTCTAAGAGGATTTGAAAAGCAAATGAGGATTCAGCCTTTTGTCTTCTCTTGCTCCTCTTTCATCATTGCCTCTCGCTCTCCATCTTTATTTCATTTCTAACCCTCTCTGACTACCCATTGTCATTTTCACCATACGCCATCCCCCCACACGCGCCATTCCTTTATATTTTTTTCCCCCATTCCTCACTAGCAGAGTAATCTGTCATCCTTGCCTTCTCATTAATCCAGTGATTGGCTCTTCCCTAATTGGATATTTCTTTCTATCTCCCTTTCACCCGTACGCACACATACACGCGCACACATCGACACAAGTCATCCTATTAGTGGGTTAAATAGATGTTCTGGTATAAAGAGGACAGTCAGATTATAGAACTGACTGTGATTATGGATGTAAAGGTTGCAGTTTGACTGACAAGGGCAGGTCAGTGCAACTGTTAATATGAGGTAGTACAGTGGTCCGCCGCCGTGTTACCACCCTGTTAACGCTGGTTCATCTGTCAACCACGCTGAGCACACCAGAGTGGAATGAATGAGGCGGTGTCAGTGGATGTCCGGGGTCATTTCATCATTAGAAACATGTAAGAATTGCACACTGACATTTTTAGTGGACGTTAAAAATATATTCACTTGGAGCGGCAGTTACTGCATAGCTTTTCCCCCTAGAACAACCCTACAATCCCATATGAGCAAACATGGGGAGATTCGGATAATAACTGCTCTTAAGCAGTTTGGGTAAAGGAGGCGACGACAGAAAATGATACAAACACATTTGTAATAAGTGAACCCGCTCGCTGCAGCCTTGATGGGAACAGGAGGCACAGATCATTAACTTCCTATTTTAAAGGTAGACATCCTGCAGGAAGGTGCAGATAGAAAACAATCATTTTCAGCAGTTTGGTGGAGGAAACGAAATTGGTGACAATCAAGATGGTTGTGACTCTATTAAACGCCTATCACCAGAAGAAACGCACCACTGGAATGTTAATCTGACTAAGCCAACTGAGCAGAATAGCTTTATTAAATATATTGAAATCTAAGGACTAAAGGTCTTACGTTTTCCCAAGTATTTTATTTGGTGTTAAAGCCGATAGAATAGAAATCAAATGTTACATTTAGTCATTTCACCATGTAAACAAATCGAAGATATGAAGAAATATTTAGTACACGGTTATTACAATTGCCCTTAAAGTGCTTACTATCAAATTGTTAATCCCCTTGGCTACTTCTGTTTGTGTGCAATCATGTAAGAGTAATATGACTGATTCCTTTTGCGGCTGCAAAGCACATTAGTCAGCATCTGGCTGTGCTGAGACTTGACATGAGTCGGAGGGCATTTGGGAGCTCCTCAAGCTGTTGTGTGTTGTGTCTTAGTCATTCAATCGTTTCTTTAGTGTTCCCACAGCCATACCATTACCCTGCAGCAACTTGGCAAATACGTGAACTTATCTTGCCAGCGAGTCTGTGGTTAGAATTTATCTAGCACTGCATGTACTTAGTTTCCATGCTTTAGTAATTTCTTTATCACACACTTAGGCCTTCATACATCCAGCCTACAAACTCTTGCTGGGAAGTACTGTTCCTGCCACACACACACTCATTGCGCTAAATTATTTACGTCCAGTGTAGCAAATGCAGATCTGTAAGTGTGAATTATTGAAAATGTGTACTATACTGGGGTGAGATCGTTCAAAGTCAAACGCGCTTTTCTGTTTCCAACCTCCTGAGGGAAATCCGACAAGCCAATTTGTGGAAGTATGGCGTCTTTGCATCTCATCAAAGATGTTTAATACCAGCTTCCTTTAGTTTCTAGCAGCGGGGAACTTTTTACCACATTCCTCCGAGTGTGGCTTCCTCACCCCTCTGGTGCGCGGCTGAGAGTGAGGAAGGTGTTTAGATGTGCAGATCATGTTGTGTCTCAGTTTAGCTGCAGGCTTGTGGTCTAACAAGGCGAGGGAACGGGGCTGATATGTTGCAGCCACAGCTGCCTGGTGCACTTCTGAGGAAGTGTCAACAAAAGTGGAGCAGACAAGGTTGGATGGAAGTCTTGGCGAAGTCTTTTCAGAACTTCTACCTTTGTCCCGCTTCTTTCTCCCCCTCAATTTCCACACATACGCATTTCTCAATCGATTTACTCATGCATGTTGGAAAGTTAAAGCTGTGTCCGGCATGTGTGCTGCTACACAAGCTATTTTCCTCTCTGAGTTTTACCCCGAGGCAAGAAGATGTATCTTGTGCAGGATTCCACTCTCTATGTCCACATTAGTATGTCATAGGAAACACTGGATGTCATTTTATCAATATGGGCTGCGTGGTACTATAGTGGTTAATACTCTTCTACCAGTGGGGAGGATGGATGGATGGATGGATGGATGGATGATATCAACTTCACCATGATATTTACAATGCAAGTTGCTTTTTCTTTTATCTCCGGCAGGTTTAGAGATATCAATGATAACAAATGTTAAACCCACTGCACAAACTTCTACTCTGTAAACTGTTAATGACAAACTGCTTCAAGCTTTGTTCATCTGCTTTTTTTTTGTCTTGTGTATGGGGGGGCTTAACCTCCTTGGAATGGAAAGATAAGTGAAAATGATTGATCGTATCCGAGTCGTTTGTCATGCGCTGACACTCCTGACAGTGCAATGGATGGCTTTGTCATTTACCCTTTGGAATGTCAAATGAAAACAATATTGCAGTTGCAGCCGCTGGCTCGCTTTGTTAACCGGGTTTATGATATAACAGTGTTGGTTGGTGGTTGACGGATCGAGCGTCGCGTCGGCTGTGACGAGGCTGCGGGTCGTTGATGTGTCCCTCGCTTCATTTGGCTCCCGCGTCAATCTTTCCTCCATCCAGCTGGAGAGGTAGAGAGGTGGGGCACTGGAGGACGAGGGAGTGGGACAGAGGCACTGGTGGATTGGTGGAAGAAATATTCAGGAGGTAGTTCGAGGGGAAAAAAAGTTGTGCGGAATCATGTTTTGAGTCGATATTGGTATTGAACAAATGCTGACTGGTGATTGGTTCGGGTCATCAGGCCTGATGTGATATTAGCAAGTCAGGATTTAGAATTCATATCCACTCTCATCCCTGTGAATAATGATTTCACTAAACAGGTTTAACGATTGTAGCAGATTCGCTTAGAGTCATCACATCGAATTGTAGATGACTGCTGTCGCAAGCAGCAATAAATCTCTGTCACATGCGCAGCGTCGTTAACTGACAATGTGTTTCTTAAAAAGGACCAGATGACACTACATTACAGGCATTTAACGGAATAATTTCATATTCATTTCTGCTTCACGGCCAATAGTGGCATAAGACTGCCAGCACTGTGCTGAGCTAATGAACAAGCTCACACCACGGAAGGAGAAAAAGACGAAGGTAGCCTGGGGGAAGAAGAGGAAAGATAAGAGAAGTTCAGTGTGCCCTACAGGCTGTGAGGCAGGATTGGAGTATCACATTAATTTCCCCCTCTCTTTTCATTTGGAGTGCTGTAGTTTGGCTGCAGGTGGAATCCCTGTTTAATTACAAGTGAAGGGGCAGGAAAAGAGTAGGATAAAGAGAGGAACTGAGATGAGGCAGAAGAATTAGATGATAATAAAAGTCTCTGCAGATTTAATAAATGATCACTTTCCCACAGCAGGTTGAATGAAAGGCCGCTGGCATCATGTAAGATGGAGGGGGACACAGAGAAGAAAGGATAGAGAGAGGAAAGAAAAACAAAGTCAATCTGTATCATCTCGGTGGAGTGATTAAATACGTAAAGCCACATTTTTAACACTCTCCCCTTGACACCCAACTTCGACAGATACAACACACACTCACTGTATATCAGCTTTATACATATAAATTGATACCACTGTGCCGCCAAAGCAAAAGAGGAAGTGTGTGTTCATCTTCCTCCCCTCACATTAAGGCATTAAGTGCTTGTGTAATGTCGGTCTCTCTCTCTCTCTTTTTTTTTTTTAAAAGCACAATTTTTTGAAGCCGCTTCAATCTTTATCCATTGTTAGAGCAGAGAGAGTGCAGGGTTTAATGGCTGTCATTTACTCACCTGAAACAGGAGGGAATTATAAATGCCATGCACCCCATCCTTTGTATTTATCCCTGCTGATATGATAGCCTGGTCATAGCGAAGAGACAGTGAGCCGTAATGGTTGCCTCGCTGGCAAACCCCACGGAGAAGATAGCATGAAATGAATGTGATATCGAGATGAGAGGGACAAGGGGTGCATTGGGTCGTTTAGCCACCAAATCCCTCCATTTTTTGATAAAAGCTGAGACAAAAGTGTTGCCTGCTAAAGTGCGTGTGTGCGCCAGATAGAGAAACCAGGGCTCTGGAGAGATGATGAATGTGTGATCTTACACACCTCAGAGCGTCTGAGTGACAGAGACAGACAGACAGAAGCAGGGAGGGAATGAATGATATCAGGACGTGTGCTCTGGAACAGAGGACTCGTTTTGGCACCCATCTCCTCTGCTGGGCTTTGAATGCGGTGTGTGTTTGTCTTTTGTGTGTTTTATCTGTTGACAAAACCATTTTCCTGGATGCAGCCTTCTGAGACTTCGATAGGCATCGCCACACGCCCCTCCCACCCCACTGTCTGAGTCTAATTCGCTGTGTGTTTCTCGATTGGAGCATGCTTGCGGATGCCATGGGCACGCCGGCTTGTCAGCCGCTGATGAAGTGTTAAATTATAAAGCGTTCAGATACAGCGGCATCTTCCCCACAGTTTTGCCTGGGTGCTTAACTTTTATGGCAGATCACAAGGTGACAAACCACTCGATACGGCAACGTGGCTCCGAAGATGACATAAAGTCGCACAGGAAAATACACAGAGAAATTGTAGTTTCATACACTGTTACGATAAGGCTTTAGCTGAAATCCCTCCTCATAGGCAATCACAAAGGGTTGTGTCTTCGGAGTAGAAGAGGTTTTTCAGGTGGCAGTGAGGTGAGGCGACGGTGGATCTTCTGTGGGAAACCAGGCCCAGTGGAGAGTGACAGAGGAGGAGGAAATCTGTCTTGTGAGATGCATTGTGCAATGAAGATCAGTGTTGAGTTTGATCGTGTGCACACACTGTTGTTCCTCTATCTCCCTCATTCCATCTCAAATCCATTCCCTTTATCTACCTAATGCAAATATGCCCCTCCACAGTAGGGAGGGCAAAACATACTACCCATTTTCTCCCAAAGCGCACACACACAGAGGCTTTGCACAGAAAGATGCACCTGCATTGTCTCTAATCTCTAATAGCATGCAGGATTCCTCTTGACTTTGACAAGGAGATACGCCCCTTCTGAATTCACTCAGCTGTGTGTGAATCTGTGCCACTGTGTGTGTGTGTGTGCTATTAATAGTGCTCACAGAGATACACTGAAGATACATAAATGTAGCAAGTAAGAGAGAAAATTATGTAGTGGTGGGTTTTCAGAGCATCTCTGTCATGGCAGTGTGTCACTGTCTGACTTCAGTAAAAGCGTCAGTTTGCACATGTGATGCAAAGTCACTTCTGCTGCGAGTGTGTGCAAAACTGACTTGACTTGGTGTGTGTGTGTTTGTGTGTTTGTGTGTTTTGTTTTGGGGGGGGGGTTTCAAAAGAGGCTGTCAGGCAAAGATGTGCTGTGTGATAGTCTGTGCATCCAACAGAGAGAACCACCCTCAGTGCCGGGCTGCGTTTCAGAGATACCACCAAGCATAGGAATTCCTGATCTCCTGTTTCATTCAGTCACGTCCCACATTGCATGGTGTAATTATGGTCCCATTCATAACCTCAAATATGGAATTTAGTCAAAGAAATGTCCTGTGAAGACATGTGTAATTACCTTACTTACATCTCAATGTATAAAGTGAGGCCTGTTTATAAAGCTATTTGATCTCGAGCACCTATTGTAGGTGTTGCCCTGAAGCATAGAGGTGATTCGTTGAATTTAGAGATAAATTACATCACTGCCCATCATCACTTACCAATGCAATTTTAAAGATCTGTCTTCTTACCTAAACGTCCTTAAGTGTGCATGTGGCTTCTTGCTATTAACGTAATGCATGGTGATACTTTTTGGTTTTCATGTAGCAACATCCTATTATTTGTTCACTGGAATTTCCTCTTGTATGCTGCATATCAACCGAGCAGTCTCTTTGGAAAAACTCCAGTGTTTCATTGAAGGATTTACTTTTGTGCAACATTCAGGAGATGTGATCAACGCAGATAAATATATCCATGATAATTGGCTCGTACGTGTTTCTCCTCCATGTGCCTTCATCTGGGTTTCTATTCAATGCAGCATCGACTAGTTGAGCTTTAACTCTATTATACATGAGTAATATTACGCCACATGCTGGTGGACTTCTGGTAATTATTTAGAAGTTGCATAACAAAAATAAAAATCAGTTCAACATCTTTGGCAGAGAAATCAATACAGTCATTTACCCTCATCTTTATCTAAAACAGATTGAAATACTGGCAAATATGCCGGGACACCCTGGGACCCCTTTTGCCATCGTCATTCCAATAACAGCCCCACGCTGATGATGTCGTCTCACTTTCTTGGCTGTCATCACTGAGCATTGTGAGTGACAGCGGTCATCCGCCAATGACGGCTCATTAATCAAAAGTGCCAGCAACACCTACTATTTTGCTGTGCTGTTGCCATGGTGACGGGAGGCGGGGATGGCTGAGATCTACCTCAGTTTTGCCCCTTGCACTTGGTCACTCAAGGCTCATGCCAATCAGTGCCAATCAATGCCAGTTTGAATTGGCAGGGCTATATATCATAATAGATGGACTGCTGTCTCAAGTGGCTCGCTCTCCCTTATGGAAGTGGAGAAAGATGGAAACTGTCATGTTGTAACGTGTTCATAGAATCATGCAAAATACTTTCAATATTTCATTATTATGTGTTGTATAATGTGTAGTTATTACCAAATAATTTATCAAAAATGATATCAATCATGTAGTTTTGAGGTTACAAAATTACTTTTGTCTTGAGCGAAAAAAAATCAACTATCTCTACTTCTTCCTCGCCGTGTCAGTTTGCAATAAGCTCATACCTCTTCCTTCACTTTTTAACTCCCTGTACACTTCATCTGAGGTCTTGAATGAAAAGCTTCAGGCCTTGATATAAAAAAGGAAGCTTTTCCAAGGTTCATATCTGAATCAAGTATTCTGATGCCTTCTTCATTTTGACATTTTCTGCCTTGACGTACTTCACACTGTATGTTATATATTACCTTTAAGCACTGAATGTATCTGGTAACCCACACTAGCTGTGTTGCTTTCTCTTTTTTGCTTCATGCTCAGAACGTGTAGTGTTTTAACCTTGATCCATTTCTCCTTGCAGCTGTCGAGGGTGCCAGTGGAAGCCTGTGGACAGTACTCAACCTGCAGCGAGTGTCTGGGATCGGGAGACCCTCACTGTGGGTGGTGTGTGCTTCACAACATGTAAGTAAAACTGTCACCCACACATCCACATATGCAGACATATTCATAAACAATCCGAGAAACGTTTCTGTTATTTTCTCGCATTCTCATGCATATGAATTCTCATTATTACCATTTCCCAGATACAGAATGTGCTAAGCCTCCAACACGCCAAACAGACATTTTGGGGCGTGCTGTGTTTGAGTTGTTAGCCTCCCCTACCTCCATGACTCCTGGGTCCATGCCCAGCACTCCATCCCCTGCAGCTCTTGAGCATTCAGGGACACCTCCAGTGAACCCAGGCCAAGTCTCAGATTGCTTCCTGGGGCTCAGCCTTGTGCCAGCATCTCCCTCAGATCCATTACCAAACCTAACCACTGGCATTGTTTACCAGCACTGAAACCAGAGCCTGGTGAGAGCACAGACACTGCAGGGCATTGCCAAGGTTCTGATGGGCACCGGTCCAGCCTTCAGGGGTTGACACAAGGAGAGTGGTGGCTTTTGTTATTGTATAAAACTGTTGGATGAGATCACAGAGATTATCCGCTTAATGACAACTCTCTCACTTTGCCCCGCTAACTAGTTCCCTTTCACACACTCACTTCACTCCGAAGACTGCCGATCTGCTTTTGTGTCACTCAAATGCAGGAGCATGCACACGGATAGGCAGACATTCACGAACACCCCAGCTGCTGTCAGACCCTTGTCCCTTAAGATTGGAGAAGGAGATATTGCTGGCTGGGGGCAGGGAGATTTCCCACTCCACTGTAAATTGAAAATTGGTTTCTTGTGTTGGTGCGAGCCCTAGGGTAGTGTGTGTGTGTGTGTGTGTGTGTGTGTGTGTGTGTGTGTGTGTGTGTGTGTGTGTGTGTGTGTGTGTGTGTGTGTGTGTGTGTGTGTGGTGTGTGTGGGTGTGTGTGTGTGTGTGTGTCTGAGTGAGACTGAGTACATTTAGCACCTTCATCCCTGCTGGCACTGGGAGGACATGGCGAGGGCAAAGAAGTGGTGGGAGTGTGAGAGCAACACACCGAAGTCCAGAAGGAGGTGACAGAATGAGAAATGAATCGAATAAGAAATGAATGGCAAGATAGCCAGGGGTGAGAGTCATGTAACAGGCTGGAAGAAAAGATATACCTGTAAATGTTAATACTAAAGAAAACAATCACACGAAGAGAGAGAGAGATGGAGATGGAGATGGAGAGGTGGGAACCAGGTGGGAAATGACAAACATGTGAAAATAAACTTTGGATATTTCAGTGCAAGTGTGGATTTTCATGAGGTCTTACCGATGTATAATTGATCATAAATTACACTCACAAAAGCACTTGCCTCACGCATTCATGAATGTGTTTTCACATTCCATCTCTGAATATCAGCCAAATATTGTTAAGGTGCATGTTTGTTGGTGTGTGTAAATAATGGCACGTGCATATTTGTGTAAGTTTGTGCGTATGAACCCATTAACACTCTTAACGTCCTCACAGTCGGACGAAACGAGGGGCCACAGATTGGCCCGTCACACTCCTCCTGATGGACTTGGCTCACTTCAGCTCACCTCAGTCTGAACACACACACAGATACAAGGGCAGACACACTCATGCACGCAAACCATCAAGTGCTTGTGTCACCTGAAAAGAATAAAGCCAGGAGAGCAAGACAGACAATAACCAAAAAGTCACTTTGCTTGATCTCAGGTGGCTGGATGTTTGACCATCACAAGGGCAGTAAAAACAAAAAGAGAGAGAGATAAGCTGTGTGTGTGTGTGTGTGTGTGTGTGTGTGTGTGTGTGTGTGTGTGTGTGTGTGTGTGTGTGTGTGTGTGTGTGTGTGTGTGCGTGTGTGCGTGCGTGCGTGCGTGCGTGCGTGCGTGCGTGCGTGCGTGCGTGGTCCTCGATAGTCAGATACCCTCCCCGCACAGGAACACACAACCACATGTAAAATGCACAACCCTGTGGGACTGATCGACCACAGGCTTACCTTTCTCAAAGTCCCCCTCCTTATTGCTTTCAAACCCCACAGCTTGTGAATTCTTTACAGGGTCTCGTTGTAACTGAAACCCGCCTCTTGGCACCAGACAGACCACAGCTCAGACAGGACTTCATTCCTCTGCTGCTGTAACTTCTGTTTACCTGCCATTTCTTTTCTGAACCTGCTTTCTTCTTGCAAAAATGTTAGCTTATTAACAAAAATGTGTATCCTTAAAAACAGGTCAGTGTTTACTTACTCCACGAGTTTGTTGCATTAAAAAAGGCTTTTATCATAATATAAAGATTATATAATCCACTTCAGGAGCCACAGAATCAATTTAATTACAACAAATATTCTTGTCAAAATACTTCACAATGCATTTTTGTTTTCCTTCATTCGAGTTGTAAAAAGTAGTAAAATAATCATGAAACAGGAGACTGCAAGGTCAGAACCAAATTGTTTAAAATTAATCTGTAATGCTTAATTTCCTGTGAGGCCACTACCGTGACAAATTCTAATAAAAATTACAAAAATTTACAGAATTTTTTAATTAATCCTCACCACCAATTTTGTCAGTATTAATGCACAAATAAGCTTCAGCAGGACAGTGCAGAAAATATTTGGTAAGACCAGAAGGCACTGGATAGGCAAACTGCTTACTGAAAGTACTGCATAGATTGTACAGGTCGCATTCATATCAATGTCTCTGCACTCCAATATGCATATGCAGAGCACACACAAGTCATATATCTTGCTGAAACATGTCACTTTTTCCCTGCAGGTCAGTTTTCCCCTTGTCTCTTGAGGCTAATAAGAAAATAATTAGTTGTCTGGACACATAAAGAGGCACGCCGAGATGACATGGTCATGGAAATTATGCTTTGATGGTCCCCAAGCAAACTCCCCACACTGATAAAATACTTAATAATATGTGTGTGTATATCGTTACATGCCTTCCCTGTGCCCACTTTATTTAATGACAGTCATGTGAGGTCGCTAAAAGTGCAAAGCCATTAACAGGCCTGATTCACAGCCTGATGGAAGAGATCCCAGCAGACACAAAGACAAAAATGTACACGCAGGGTTAACCTTTTCAAAAATACTGAACAATAACATACAAAAATCTCAATAATTACAACTAGTTTGTGAAATAATATCAAAATCTCTCATGAGATGGTAATTTATGATTTCACGCTCTCTAAAATTAACCCATATAAAGTGTCCAACCATTAAGATTAATTTTTTTGAGTGGTAATTTTTCCGACTGAAACATGGTTGCAGATTGAATAAACTTATATAAAGACTTGCTACTATATATATATATATATATATATATATATATATATATATATATATATATATATATATATATATATATATATATATATATATATATATATATATATATATATATATACCTACATACATACATATACACACACGACAGTATGACTCTATTAAGTGTGTCCTTGTTCCGCAGGTCTGAGACACGCATACAAAACAAAGCACGCACATACTTACTCCAAAACCCTTCAGCAACACACTCAGCATGAGCAGGACTGTTTGACATGCAGCAGACAGAAATGCTCATGGTTTTTTTCTCCCCACTCACCTTCACCTGGGAGCCTTGGCAGCAGACGACCACTCTTATTTGATTATTTTAAGAGGTGGGAAAACAAATTGACAGCTATAATGAATTACTATAGACAGTGAATGGCACAAGGGTCAAGGTGGGTATTAAGCTTAACGAAATATTGTCTCACCATGTACTTGTGAAAGACGTTCAGTGAAAGATTTTTAAAAAAGAGACTATTGCAGTGATCACGAACTACATTACATGTGAAATGTTAAGGTTTGAGCTAATATTTATATACATAAAAAAACTAACATTATTAATCAAATTGATAAAATCAGTTGAGTTACATAAATAAAGAGAAGAAGTGTCTATTTGGCTGCTTGCTTTGGATGAACATCATTAAAGCAAATTATTGCAACTTTTAGTACTTCCCCGACATACAACGTCAACACTTGACTCCACCGCGATCAATAAACATCAATGATTAAGGTAATAAATGAGAATTAAATCAATTGATTTGTGGTGGTGCACTACTTTTGCAGGGCTTGTCACGTAGCGAGCTGGTTTACCTCGTATTTAAACAGTTGCACGCAGACTTTAGTTGGACCACAAGTGAGCTGAGCTATTGAGCTTAATAACATCATGTGACCATCAGTTTATTTGTCACATGATCCCAAGTCACCATATGTCAGTGTAGCAGCACACTTTGACAGTAACCACTCCATTCTTTCTTTTCAAAGTTGAATAAAACCTCAGAAATGGACAGATATAAACCTGAATAGCAAAAAGCCCAAGAGCAAGAGTTTATTGTTAGTGTTTTTCATTTAGACTTTACAGCGTTGCTCAATGTGCAATAACAAGCAGGATCATGATTGGCTGAACGGTCAGCGAGTCCTCCTCAGCACAGATCAGGTCATAATGTGTGTGTGTGTGTGTGTGTGTGTGTGTGTGTGTGTGTGTGTGTGTGTGTGTGTGTGTGTGTGTGTGTGTGTGTGTGTGTGTGTGTGTGTGTGTGTGTGTGTGTGTGTGTGTGTGTGTGCGTGCTGAAAGGCAAAGAGGAAGATCATTGAGTCTCTGATGGTGAAGTCCCCCGGGAACTGTTGACCGAAATGATTTCATTTTTATTAGTACAGTGAAAGTTAATAAACCATGAGCACAACATCCTGTAATGCTTACATCTGGTGGTGTGATTGTCCAGAGTCGCTTATGAATTGATTCACCTGTCATTGTAATGCAAAGTCAAATGGAAAGGCAAATAACTAGTAATAATACCTTCACAAAGTGGATGACGGCAGTTTGGTGACGTAAGCCGTCTGGATGGAGAGAACAATGCAATAAATAACTTTGCATTATCATGAATGCTAGACTCTTTGGAGTGTTCACATTTGGTGCAATGGTGTGTATTGAAAAGTAAAATAATTTTTTACAATGAATACATGATCCGCCTTGTAGAGGGACAATAACTTTGAAAAATATATACCATATGGCAAAAAAAAAAAAAAAAAGCCAAACCTCAATAACCTGGGGAACTGATATCCAATCATACTCTCATCTACTCTGTGTGAAGGAGATGTGTTGAGGCGACGGCTCGCAGCTAGTTCCTCTTCAAAACTGTTCTTCCAGATAGTTTGTTGTTCCAATCAACCTTGAAATCACCTCAGTGCTCTGAAAAAAAAGCAGAATCACCACCTCCCTCTGTCTCTCTCCCTCTATCTCTCTCTCTTTCCTATCAGCATTGCCTTTATTTACTCTATAGATCGGTGAGAGGAGCTGTTAGAGAGAACACCAAGGGAAGAAAACAAAGGCGATCAATAATACAGGAGAGGAAATCAACAGGAGTGGATGGTGCACCTGTTTGTTTGTGTGTGCGTGCGTGCGTGCGTGCGTGCGTGCGTGCGTGCGTGCGTGCGTGCGTGCGTGCGTGCGTGCGTGCGTGCGTGTGTCATATTGTCTTTGGCAGACACTGACCATTTATGACAAAGAGGTAAAGGTCTTTAATAAATCTGGCTTTGAAAGCATATGTGTTGGGTGTATAAAGACATTGTGCTGCGATGTTTCCATCAGCTCCTCTCCTGGATGCCCCACTACGTATTCTTCAAGCCTAAAAGAAGAGTTTGCCGTCAGATTCCCCGATGCCATTGCTGACAGTATTCATGTAAACCCCGAGCCTCAGCTGTCAGCTAAACTGTCTCAGGCCCGCTCATGCTCCCTTCTTTTTTTGAGGCTGCGCAACTTATGCTAATGCCTGTCGAGCTCAGTAGGTGAAAGGAAGGTTTTCACTCATATCAGCCGTCCCTTTTCATCATGCCCGTCTTTTCTAGCTGTGGCAATTTAATGTCAGTCAGGGGAGTGCCTCAAGAAAACCTCTTCCAGAAGATGACCTCTAAGTGAATATGAAAGAGACCCACTGTTGCCATTTATGAGGTAGCAGTCATAAATGGAGGTATAACATGTTGAATGAATCAGTATTATTATTCCTGTGTCTCTTATTTCACTTCTGTTCAGTTTGTTTTGTTTTTTTATTAGTGAAGTTCTGATCAGTGTGTCTTATGCTAGTGCGACATGGCATGACTGTGATTTTCAATCCCACATCAGTAAAGCAGAAGCCTCTCCGACAGAGGCACCGTGAGCTGTTATCCCGGGTAAAAAAAAAAAAAAACCTCCAGCCACCACGACGTGGGTACGTTACCTCCACGTAATGCCAATCTGTCAGCTGTCACTTTTGTAAGTAGTTAACTAGGCTGTCAACACGCCTGTCGCGCGTGACAGCCAGACAGATTGGAAAAACCGCATTTGGAGAAGTACCATTGTCAAAATGAATGTCATCATATTTGGCATGGGTGTTGAGAATATCTCACATTACCCCATGATATCGGTGTCAATTTGGAACAAGTGTCGCTAACGTTGTGGTATCTTCACATTAATAATTGGTTTGACATATCTCAATCTCCACTTTCGACAGCGATAGTAGGAATATAGTCCCAGAACAGTGAAATCCATCCCCTTTCTCACTTTTTTCATGTTTTTATCCCCCTCTTGCCATTTCCCCAGTCTTACCGATCATTCAAATCACACTTCGTCTCCTGCTGGCATATCACACATTTTGTTTTTGCATATGCACATGTGTATGTATTATCTGTGCTTGTTTTAGTCCATCCTTTTATTTGGACATCATCCGCTTCCGTGTTTCCTTTGGAGCATTTTAGTCTACTTTTTTGCATATCTATGCACGCGAGATGTGGATGCCTTAGTGCATATTAGACCCGAGGGGTTTTTATCTTTTGTATTCATAGACTTGTCTGCACATAAACAGCATCACTCTCCTGTTTCTTCTAACTCATTTCCTCTGTTCCTCCAAAATCTTATGAGCATCGATCCATCGTCCCTCAAGTGGAATGGGGACAGTAAAGTCATCTTTATTGGCTACATTGGCTCCAGGCAAATGCCCTCTACTAGTTCATTAGTTAAGGTCTGTTGATGCCATCAATAGTGAATCCCGACAACTTTTACAACTGTAATATACGCGCCTGTCGTTATGAATCATTGGATCCTGATGATGGGTACCTAAAGATATGATAGGCTGGAATTTACACTATAACTTTTACGGTCCCATTTTGTGACCACACAACTCCCAATTTCTCTCGGACTGCGTTTGTTCGTGAACAGACGATGCAAATCCAAATCCCATCATGAAGTTGTACACGCCGTCACACCTTAATGAACACTTGTCAGGTGTATTTACGAGCTTATTAGGATGAGAGAAAAAGTTCGGGAAGTCATAAGTAAACACACAAAATGGCTGATAAAACTTGCAAGTCATGCTGCCAGTGCCTTGTGTTTTCAGTTCTTTGTATTCCCAGGATGTCTCTGGTGCTGTCAAACGAATAACCTTTTCGGAGGGAAGAGCTAATTGGCAGATCCGTTGAATGTTTCTTCTTTCTCTTTTCTCTCTCTCTTTCTCCTTTTTTTCTCTATTTTTTTCCACATTAATTCTGCACCGCTTCTACCTGTCGGTGTGCTCACAGCCATCCGTTACCTCAGTATGCTCATTACTGCGGTATGCCACACTAATGCTAATTAAACTGCAGTGGCAAAAATTTGCATTCTTCCAAGGATTCATTTAGTTTGGTTGCAGTGACCAGCAGCAGCCTGCTGGAAACCACTACTCGATTTCAAATAAGAAAACACATTAATGTCAAAATAAACAGGAAGTTGTTGCTGTATTAAGATTTGGCACATTTTTCAACAAGTCATCTACTTTTTATTTTTATAAATAATAGCTCTATGCTGTTTGTCATGATATAAGTTGTGCTGGCTCTGCATAATACAGTTACCAATGAACATCTGATTAAACAGACATGACCTTATTCTGAGTGGAAATAGGTGGTAATTCATTGGTCTTTCACCATTTCCTGGACTGAATCCACTGAGGAAAGTCTGCATTGAATCTGTGGGAGGGATTCTGCAGATACAAACATCCTCAACCTTGATCGAATCCCTGCACCACTCTAAAACCCTGCATTAGTATTGACCTGTATGATTCTCACGTCCAATTTATGCCACTTGAAACTTTTTGCAAACACAACAATATCCTGCTTAGCACCACTATTCCCCAGCCGAGAAGCCACAATAAACTCCTGCAACTCTTGCAGTTGTATTTATAAGAAGTTGTTTCTCCGATCTTGAGACTCCAGTGTCCGTGGATTTTTTTCTCTGGTTTCTTAGCCCAGGGGAGGGTGGCTGTCCCCTGTGTATGGGTGACTGGTTTCACCCCTTCCCCTCACCCTCCACCTCCACTTCTTGGTGGGCGCAGAGGCAAGTTGAGGGAAAGGAACAAGGCCAAGAAGTGACAGGGGCATCAGGATGGAACGGAGTGCTGCGCATCCCAGTTTCCTCTAAACTGTCACCATCATAGTGTGAAGACACACACACACACCGTGCCCAAGCATACACACACACACACACACACACACACACACACACACACACACACACACACACACACACACACACACACACACACACACACACACACACACACACACACACACACACACACACACACACACACACACACACAGCCACACACCCACTTTTAAGTCAGGACCATTGCTCACTGTCACCTATTGTCACTCCTCCACACACAGGGAACCACAGACACTGGGAAATGGACCTGCACGCACTCAGCTCACACTGCAGAAGGTGCTTCTGCTCCAGTCCGGCAGAGCATGAACCAGACACAACCGCCTGACATGAGACAGAGACGGTGAATGAGAGATGTGGTGACAGGCCAAGGAAGCTGAGATATATTGTGATATATTCCCGGCAATGAGGAGGGGGGACAAGAGGTTATATAGATCCAGTGTAAAAGAGAGCGAGGATTAGAAATCTTCTCATAAAGAGCATAAATTATACTCGAGAAGTAGGTACTCCAGTTGAGTATGTGAAAGTAAACACACACACATGCATACGCACACACACACACACACACACACACACACACACACACACACACACACACACACACACACACACACACACACACACACACACACACGCACACACGCACGGCTCATCTTGACTTTTACAGAGAGCCCCCCTGAGAGTACTCAAGCAGGTCACCTCGCACATCTCCTCCCATGACAACATCATCAGAGCAGCAGCATAATAACCATGTTATATAACCCAACAGCTTGGTGCACCAATGTTTTACTGTTAATAACAGATAGTATTGCCAAGCCAAGCCCAAAATCAGTATATTTTATTAAAGATCGATTGGAAAGCGGTTCAGTTTAAGATTGTATCCAGGTATCTGGTCTGGAGATGTGATGTACGTAGTTAAGATCGTATTAATCGCAAAATACCATACTTTATCTTTAGTTGTGTCATTGATCTCCTAACACTGCCTAAAAAGTAAATATCTATTCAGCTTTTGTCTTTCACAAAGGTCACTGCAGTCCATTTTAATATCTATCTTTTTACACTTTTTGCACCTCATGCTGCAACCAGGATTCTAATCCAGGTCCCACACAAAGTCCAGATTAAGACTTAACCACCATGGGAGATTTAATCAGTGCTAATAAACACAGCCTTGCATATCAACTCAAAGTGGATGAGGTGTGTAATGTGTAAATGTAAAATTTAAATCCAGTTCTTTAAAGCTTTTTTTTTGCTGAAATAAATAAATATATGAAAATCAAAAATGATCACTCCACTTGGTCTTTATACGACATCATTTTTCAGGAGACGTCAGTTCAAATGTCACCCTATGTTGGATAAAGTCTATACAAGAGATAGAATGAATAGATAGATTATGCGCCACACTTCGAAGTACTAAGAAAGAGAAAATGATTCCATTCACAGTACAAACATGTACATTCTGAGAGCTGCCATAGCACAATGCTAGCTATAGTTTTCATCAGCCTCCTCGTTAAAAGCGTCTGTACGGCTCTGAATAAACACACCTTAACTCTGCACACCGGCTATCGACTGCCTGGATCAATGGCAGTATACGCTGCTGTCTAAAGTTGCGCGTGTTCAAGATCATAACACCATCGAGATAATGATAAAAGCGAGGTGGACTGTTGAGATCATAGAGGGCGAGAAAAGCCTGTTGCCATCATCCTCAAGGGCAGTTATGAAACCTCATCAAACGGGGGCTTTGAATCTGCAGTTACCTCTGGAAACATAATAGAACCACTGGAAAGATGATAAGATATTGTTTTGTCGTGTTTCACATAAAATCGAGATCGGGTCGTGTTGACGTAGTAATAAATGGGATATATGACATGTTTTGAAATTGCTTATTTTCATCCCTTGAATCCAAATGCCTATTTTAACCCATATGAGCTGTTAGATTTGTTTCTTAAGAACAAGCAGTAAGCGACAGTAACACTTATCAAAGTGAAACTGATGTGCAATGGAGGATATGAACTAAAGAAGTTTCTGTCATGATTTGTTATTCAAGTTTTCCTTGCATTCATGAACCAACATGATTAAATTGTAATCCAGGAAAAAAAAAAACATTTGACGAAAGGCAATGACTTATTGTCTGCCTGTTTAGTGTTTCTGCAGCACATGCACACACACTCACACCCACACACACTTGTTTAATACAGAGAGCCTGGCCTAATGGCTTCCTCAGGGGCAACAGTGGCATCACATATGCTAGATAAACAACCTAATAAGACCTCCACACCATGCCACCTTCGGATCCTTCAGCCAGGGGGCTGTTTGTTTGCGGGTATGAGTGTGGGAGAAAGAGCGAACGATAGAGAGAGAGAGAGACAAAGTGAGAGAGCGAGGGAGCAGTGAAAGAAGTAGGTGGCAAAGCTTTTGACCATTGCTCCTTCATGCCCAGAGGTCTGAAGTGATACTGTCAGTATCTTTCTTTTAAAAGGTTTTCTATGTGTCCCTGTGTAGAAAACCTTGATAATGTCATCAAAAATTAGTATAATGCAAGAATGAAGTGCAGACATTTTGATATTGAGAGGTCAGAGGCCAGTGAATCTATAAAGAAATGGTTTATGAATACAAAAAAAAAAAAGGAAAATGATCAAGTCAACTTCATGCCGGCATGAAAACGTAGTGCATTTTTTTTTCATTCTTTTCCTCATGAATCTTACATGAGGTTTGTTGCATTTGTTCGGGCAGAAATGGAAGTAAAATGGGACTTAACTGGTCGGCAGAGGTGTACCGCTGCGAGGCGGTAATTCTAACTCACATGCACATTAGGAGATTGTTTTATTTCATTTTTTTTTTTAGCTTTATACCTTTGCAAACTCTCTGCAGCAGTGTTACTGCATAATTTTCCGCTCAGCTGGTGTTCTCGCTTTGGTTGTATGCAAAGGGGGGGATAGCTGAGGGTGTCCTCGACCGGAGGGTAGCCACTCTGCAATTTCTGTGTTTTCAGGTATGACCGTATGAGAGACAGATTGCATATGTGTGTGTGTGTGTGTGTGTGTGTGTGTGTGTGTGTGTGTGTGTGTGTGTGTGTGTGTGTGTGTGTGTGTGTGTGTGTGTGTGTGTGTGTGTGTGTGTGTGTGTGTGTGTGTGTGTGTGTGTGTGTGTCTGGAAGGGTTCATTCATGTGTCAGAGAGTGCACGTGTGTCCACACAAACTATAGTAACAGGGTCATGGCCAGTGGGCCAGGTAATGACTCTCCCACCAGTCCCTTCATGCGGATTTCTGCTCTGTGGAGACCAACACTCTTAATGATAGCAGGATGAGGCGTGGACCGTGTGTGTGTGTGTGTGTGTGTGTGTGGGTGGGTGTGTGTGTGTATTTTCTGTTAAATTCAGGTGTGTTTACTCGTATATCCAAGTGAGTGCAGATGGGTCTTTTGACTGGCTCCCCTACGTTACTGTAACATAAACAGCCTGAGGCTATTAGTATGTATAGGATTCCATATAGTGTCTGATGATGCATGGGCAGCATTGTAATTGTGTTTTACCTGGACGTACACAGTGCCTAATTGTTGTTCATTGATTTCCCACAAACAGGACTGTGGTGGAACAGACAACAAATACTCTAATAACTATTGGAATTTTAAGAAAGAATTTCTACTTTTTTTTTTTTTAAATGTACTTGTTTTGTGGCTGGTTGTTTTTGTGCCTGTATATGGTTCTTATATGTATTCCAAGTGTCGTTATTGACCACTTTTACATTCAGTGATGGTGCATGCTGCCCGTTTGTGTATGTTCACACTCGTTTGGCTCTTTTCCCGACGTGAGCCTTTTGTTGGAGCCGAGTACGGCTGGACTCCAGCTTTGTGAGAATTTAATAGCTTTCATTTCCCAGCCCGCTTGACCTTCTCCATATGCCTTACATTAGATATGCATTACACCTGAAGTCTCACATGGCAGCATACATCTGCACCCTGTCTTTAGTGCACTCTTTCTCTCCGCTCTCATGAGCCCTGCAACCTGTGCCCCACTGATACTCCACTTTCAGTCACCAGGGATCCAGTCTGGAATTAGACTATGTCTCTGTGCCTTTGAAATAAGAATACACTACCTATGGTGATGATATGTTTCTGTTGATTTGACCGGTGTTGTATTGAGTGATGAATTTTGTGTCGTCTAATTGCTCCAACTATGTTCAGCTGTTTTCTCCTCCTTCCTATCGTCTCCCTGAACCCAATGGTATACAGTGTATTCCAACATGAAGTGCATTATCAGTAAAAAAGCCATCTAGTTCTGAATGGCCTTGACAACCTCATCAGCAACAATTGGCGATGTGAAAAAAGAAAATGCAATTCTGCTCTCCCCACCGTCTCTCTCTAATTGTGTCACCTTATCAAAGCCTGAGAGAAACAAGAGTGCAGATTAGTTTCCATTCAGGGCCCATCTAATCCTTTCAGCTCGCTCTCTCATAATGTGTCATCACCAGTCAGTCCGCGAAGCTCTGCACAACAGCCGTGTTTACCAACCAAATGAATAGATGTTGGACGTCTAATTCACAGCAAAATAAAAAAAAGAGATAGCCTGAGTCAGTCTTTTTATGACTGTTATTTGAAATCTAAATCGTTTTGATCGTTCACTAAACGTTCTATTCTTTGATGTTTACAAAGGGTGGGATGGTTACATATTGTTACAAACGATGCAATCTTTTTTTTTTTCCCTTTCAAGGTCTGTGTGGATGGTAATTGAAAACAATTATCCAGTGCTTTGCTCTGTTAAGGCCCACCTCTTAAATCAGTTCAACTATGTACAGCATTATCTTCAGCATCCCTTCACTGAAGCTGCAAGTCAACAAGAGCAGCAACACAAATTCTCCTTCACACGGACGTGAACACAATATAAATCAAAGTGAGCAGCTGTCCTGCACTTGGTAAAGAGGAGTTCCTCTGTTTTATCTATGATCTCGATCGTTCTTTCTACAATGCTTGAACTAAAAAAGAAAGCATTGATGTTGGTGTGGATGTGTTCAGATCAAGCCAGAATACATAGTGTGAAGGATCCTAAATAGCAAAATGTACTTCCAAGATAAGTGAATTAACTTCTCATGCCAGTTTTATACTTCTCAGAGTCTGTGTGTTATTTTTCCCATGGAACACCTCATGTTTGTTTGGTGTAACCCTCCCGTCTCTACTTCAGCAGCAGTTTTCTTCAACTGACTGAGGAAATCCCACACAAGCAGTGCCTGCAGAGAGATGTAGAGATGAAGGGAAGAGCTTCCTCCTTCTGTTGAGTCATTGTCTGACTGGGATGCAAAGGTTTAACATTCAACCCGTTGGCTTTTTAATGCTTACCAGCAAGACTGTGCCCTCCTGACTCAGAGAAGGAGATATAAAAGTACAGTCAATGCTGGGCTACAAAGACATGATGCGAGACCAGAGTCTCCCTGTTGTGTTCCACAAGTGAGAAAGACTCTTTTGAGCATACCTCATAACATGCAGGAGAATCTTTATCCTAGCAATAGTTATTGACAGCTTCTTCTCAAATACATCTCTCTTGAAAACGGTTCAGGAAATTCAAATGCAACAAAACGTTGGAAAGAAATGGCATCTAGAAAGTTGATAAAGCCAACTTTCCAAGCTGGCAATACAAATGTGCCAGGATTGTCTGCATAATTTTCTAAGGACTGAATCATACTTAAAATTGGATGTTCACACAAAATTGGTCATCTAATTATCTTACCGCTATTTCTGACTTGGGAGATGCTGAAGTTGACAAAGGATATACCCAAAGCAGAGAGACAGACAATTACACCTTACTGACAATTTTAATCAATTATTAATGAGAGTATTAGAAATAGATCAATCGAAATTCCAAGTGCCCAGCAGCACATGTAACGTCCAGCTTGGATATGAAACAGAGATTCATTGTGAGTGTTAACCACCACACCAGAGTGCAGAAGCCACATTAGTTATTATTATTCAATGTGCATGATTGACTTTATTGAAATTTCTCTGGCACAGAGAAGAACTAAGGGCATGTTTGTTCAGTACATTGCATTTTAAAACATAATTTTAAAAAGAAAAGTTGAATGTTTAGAGGTTAAAAGCTCTAAAAAGTATAAAATATGAGACACTGAATTTATTTCAAGAAAATTAAAATAGCTAAATATCTAATTCTATCCATAATTAAATGCTGTAACCTCCCAGCCATTATGCATTAACAAGCTCCTGCACAGCCATGCCAGGTCTTGTTGCACTTATTCACCCACATTCTTATATTAGTATAGTATATTATGAATGTCCACAGTTGATCAAATGTGTGGGCCACACATTTTCGCCAGAGCAATTATTTATTATATTTCACATTCATAAAAGCCTTAAAAAAAAAACTAAATATGTTCCCATGCCTTTGCAGCATTTCCTCCTTCCTTCATCCTCCTCCCTCCTCGCTTTGTTTTCGACTTTTGTTGCACTTTTCTTGCGTCATTATTCCTTCGTTCTTCTCTGTTGTTTAGAGTAGCCACAGTCAAGCACAACAGTGGTTAATCAACCATAAATGTCATATAGCTTTTACAGATATTTTATTCTTGAGTAGCTTTTGTTTGCCAGTGTCACGCATAGCCAAAGGGTTAAAAAGAAGCAGAGGTGAAAGTCAACCAAAAGAAAAATACCCCATGTCTAATAAACAACACGAAGCTAGAACTTGGAAAATAACCAGTAAATTGGAATTAATTAGCATCTCATTTACACAATGTCAACAAAAGACTGTGAGTTGAGAAATTATGTTATTCATGGCCGAAGGCTTTTCCTTGAAGTGTATCTGCCTACGCACATTTCTGCTCTCATGTGACAGCATTTGATTGAAGCTAATCTGGGGGCAGCCGTGTTTCCCACTAATTTACTGTGACTTTAATGCTCATTTGTTATTAATGCCTATTATGTTTTTGTTTCTCATATATATTTTTTTAATGTTTTCTTGTTTTTAATACCTGCAATTCATACTGCCAATATTTCCCAGGATTCACTCGACAATGCCTTTGTGTGTGTGTGTGTGTGTGTGTGTGTGTGTGTGTGTGTGTGTGTGTGTGTGTGTGTGTGTGTGTGTGTGTGTGTGTGTGTGTGTGTGTGTGTGTGTGTGTGTGTGTGTGTGTGTGTGTGTGTGTGTGTGTGTGTGTGTGTGTGTGTGTGTGTGTGTGTGAGGCACAAACCTTTTCCCTTTTTTATTCATGGTTTTTGTAATGATTCAGTCACCCAAAGTGATGATTCACTCACAGACATGCCAGTAAATGTTAATAATGCAACACAGCTTGTCATTTTGGTATTAAATCCAAGGTTTTTATACTAGAACACAATATACAGTCCCTCTGTCAAGCAACGAATACAATCAGACAAAAGAGAAAACATCATTACAGACTCATGCGATTAAAAAGAAAACACATTTTCTTTCTTGGCTCCCTGTGACAGCACTATTTGATAGGTGTAAACAACACACCTGCAGGCATTCACAAAAGAAGTGTATATGGTTATGATATATATATTTGCAGGTGAAAGTGTGCAATAGTGGGTGTCTATGTGGGTTGTTTGCCTCTGGGCCACTCGTATGATGTGGACTTATTAAATCAGCACTAGAAAAGGCGGCACAGACATCACTTATAGAAAAGCACAAAGGAACCTGAAGCGATTAAACCCCTACTCAAACCAGCTTAACAGGGAAAGCCTCACAGAAAGCCAACAATGGCCGCATTCCTTTAAATCTTGCCTCTCTTCTGCTTTCTTTTCCGTTTTCTCTCCGGCACTCCTTACCCCTCCTCCTGCTCTCTCTCAAACAGATTACTTCTTTTGGTGTTCTTTGTGTCTGTCGTCTTTGCTGCACGTTAGGCCGCTTAACTTTACAATACTCATGTCAGGTCAAAGCCCAACCTTCCTCAATCTCCCCAATTCAGCTCCTTTCTGCATAAGGTATTACTGTATCGCAGACGTCAACCACCTCGAAAGTCCCTCTTTCATTCGTTCATTACGACTTCTTTCTTTTCTTTGGTTCAGTCTTTTGCTCCTCCAAGGAAGTTTGAGGGCACTCTGCGGATTTGCTACGTTGTTAATTGCACTGCAAGTTTTTGTCTAAATCAATAAGGGATTAAACTTGAATAAGTTTATGAAGGGATTAGATGAGAACGAGGGTGTGAAGTCGTGCGTGTGCATGTGTGTGCGCATGTGTCTGCAAGAGAAAAAAAAAAGGTTGTATCACAGTTCAAGCTGGTTCATTTCTCACTGAATTTCTCGAGAAAACCTTCATCAGCAATCAGATTCTGTCAAAAAGTATAATTGTAATGACTCCATTTCGAGAAACGTAGTTGCATTTGAAGTCTTCCAGGTGCCCTTAAATACCCTCAGCTCTTCTGCGGAGCGTATTGTAAACAGGAGTTGGTAAATTCCTCCTCCAGGATTCAGGGTCCAGCTTTCCAACTCCCAGAACCTCTGTGCTGGACTGGATTAGACCACCTGGTCTGGTATTAAGAGCGGGAGTAATCCATCCCAGCGCTCTCCAAAGTCCACCTCTCCACCTGCGTTTGGCATTGCCCATGAATGCCAGTCATTAAGATGGCTTCACAAAGACAAGGCCTACCTCTCTTCCCAGTGGGCCGGCTCCACTTCCACATATAGAGCAGCCATTGTTTTATAAGCAGGCTGCTCCCACCCGTCCAGTGACTGGGCTCTCATTCATTGACCACTGTAGGTTGTTGGTCCGCTGCCAGGGAGGAAATATGATAAATGTATCTTAACACCACCTGTCAGGGAGGGGGCGGGACAATCTCTCTTTCCCAGATGCCAGCAGGTGGAACGGGGCAACCGCCGATCAAGTTACTATGTGCATGCATGTGTGTGTGTGTTTGTCACCCATGAATAATGTCCCTTCTTGTGTTTTTTTTTTTTTTTATCCAGGTGCACCAGAAAGGAGAAATGCGAGCGCTCATCAGAGCCCCGACGCTTCGCATCAGACATCAAGCAGTGTGTGCGCCTCAGCGTCCACCCAAACAACATATCGGTGTCCCAGTTTAGTGTCACGGTGAGTGGAGGGAGCAAAAAAAAAGAATATTTTGTTTTGAGGTTTGTGATGGAAAGTTTCGCCTCATTTTGAAGTTTCTGTCACACAGGTAAATACTCTTCCATAGTGCCAATTATCATATGATTACGTTTCAATTAGTAGTTGTTTTTTTCTTCCAGAAAAAAAGAAACACTGCAGCCAAGAGAAAATTATTTCAATGAAGCCGCATTGCAATAAATAGTCAGGAAAGTAAAATATATTTTCTCAGTCAGACAATCTTGTCTGGCAGGTTGACGATATCACACTCTCAAGAATGATTTGTAATACGATGTAATTATCCTCTAAATACTCATTAGGAGCCAGTGTTAACCATATAATCCTGCTTTATATCATTTTACTGCCTGCCAGCATGTTTTCTTCAACATGCACTTCAACTTCACAACTTGCAGTCCTGCCCGGTGAAACGTCCCCCTGAACAAATGTCAGCAGTCATTAACAGCGCAGAGTTGCGCTCAAGCTGCGGTTGTTGTAATAGTTGGCAGCTAAAGGCAGCACTTTCCCTTCTGGACATTTCTTTGTGAAACAGCTGCCGGCGTTCAAGAGGCTCAATTGTTTGTGATTGTTCACAGCGAGTGTATTGACTAGTGCGGTTCTGCAGGACCCCGAACATCCATGAACATTTGAATAGAAGCAGAATAGTGGCGCGTGTGAATGATGTATATCAAACGTGTCATACGCTGGTATTTTGTCATGCTGCATTGGAGTGAAATCTTTCGAATGTAAAAGCTGTATTTGTTTCTCTGCTGCATCCTCTTGAAATTCACTCTGACCGAAGACTCCAGAACAAATGGTTTGTGATGTGGGTTTGTGCGTGCGTGACGGTACTACATGTTCAGGACAAGACTGTTGTGCAAGAACATATTGTGCTATGTGTATTTTTACAGCATTGCACCATTTCTCCACTGAAACTCCCCCAAAAAATGCTCCAAGATAGTGACACTGAACCTCACAAATATCAGACCGCCAACAAGTGATGCTACATTTCTTGTTTATATTTGGTAGGGAAATAGTTTTGGAAGCCATTAACCGGCGAGGTGCACGGCTCTCCCATTAATATGGATTATCATTTTCCGAAAAGAAGCCAGACTGTTCTCCATCTGTGTTGCTCAGAGGGGCCACAGGTGAGCTGTTGATTTTTTTCCAAAATGCACTCCTGCTTCACTGTAATGATATTCATTGATGTGGGTGTGTTGCGTTGCTCAAACCCAAGTCTTCAGAGAGTGTTTAACCTTTTACCACACACACACACACACACACACACACACACACACACACACACACACACACACACACACACACACACACACACACACACACACCATCCACCTTAATGCTGGGCAGGGGCTTCTGTGAAAAGCACAAGGGCTCCTCCTTGACCTTTCTGTTATTAAATATTTGTTTGGATAGATAAGGCGCAGGAACTCTTCGGAGGAACAAGGACACATCCCTGCTGAGAGAACATTATTTTTTGTCTGACTTATAAGGCTCCCTTTGGTCATTTACAAAAAGTTTCTGTGAGCTCCGAAACAAATTGCTTCTGTTCAAGTGCCCAATATAGTTTGAGTGTTCATCACTTAAAAATAAGGCCTAAAACAAGAAAAAGATTCCCTCTTGTTTATTTAATTGCAATAAATTCATGCATCTTGTACTTTATTGAACAAATGATCTATCCGATCAGCTTAGACAGCTGTGGGAAGATGCAAAGTTAGGTTTTTCCTTCCCTATTTCTGACATCTAACTGCTTTTACTTAAATTCCCTTTACAGCCAGAATATTTTTCACAACATAAACAACATTTCATATTCCCAGCATTGGATGTGGTGTTCATAAACCAGAGGAGGTCATTTCTGTATAGCCACAGAATATTTCACCTCACATAAGTATGTGATTTTCAGATTTATCCAGCACTGTGGTGGCTGGGCATAGCTGTGACTACTCAAAGTATAATTGAAGAAACTCTGGGTACTGCCATATTCACTCCTTCAAAGTAAGAATAGATAGAAGCGAGAAAAGAGAAGGCCGAGAGGTCGGTTGCGAGGAGACGCCTGGTCATGCGCTGTCCGTCTAGTGCTGGACGGTGTGCATCTGTACACATTGCCGCTGCCCTCTTTTTATTAAACAGCAATATAAAAACAGCGCAGGTCAGCCCTTCTCTGCCGCTGAGGCAGCTTTCAGCATCACAGCGTCGGATCACAAGTATACTATGAGCTACGCCTCAAATCAATGCCTGGACCAAGGCCGCCGCACAGACACAGTTTTTCATCAATATGTATATTTTTGGTCTTGACCCCACTCCACCTGCCTCCACAGCCATGTGTTTTCTTCTTTCATTCAAGGACGGAGCTTTTTCCTCACCTTGTACTTCACCTGAAGTCATTTTCCTGAGGTGCACAGAGAGCTTACGCAGCATTTTCAGATGAAGAGGGAACATTTGCATTCTCTTTTTGTGAGACTTCCTTTCACTCACAGCTTCTGCTCTCTCTGCTTGCCTTCATTTGTGCACCTCAGTCCACATGCTAGTCCCCTCCTCATCTTGCCTGAAGCCTCTTTTATTTCCTACACGGACCTCCGGTCATCTATGTCGAGATGGCCGCTTCACATTATGACATGCCCTTTCTCTATGAAATCCGTTGAGCTCATAGATGCCAATAGGCGAGACATAGAAAGGTTGTTTGTGGTCATCAGATGTGGCTTATCAAGATGACATTGATTTCACTTTGAAGTCCATCTGTGCATCAGTGTCACAGTTGTTGTTTTTTTTTTATGTTTGGATGCCTGATATGCTGGATACGTCAAATGATGGCTCGTTCAAGAGTCCACTCGTGGCTCTTCTGGCCAGTGACCACTCCGCAGATGAATATTCACTCCACTTCACAGCTGTTGCTCTCTTCAGAAAAAATGTGTTAGATTTACTAAAACATACATAACACTATCAGCAGCTTTCTCTTACACCGTAGGGTGAACTATAAAATACTTCCCACGCTTAGTCAATAAATCATCAATGGATCAATGTTTATTCATAATGGTACGTGCATACATGAATTAGGTAGTATTAATTGGGTTGAGACAGTTGAATTAAAATATAAGAGTAAACAAATAAGCATTTGTAAAACATATAAACATGTGAATATTGATTTAAAAGTGGCTCAAGTTCAGGTTGCATGTTCTCCATGTCAGGTTATTTCAGTTTCCTCCGACAGTCCAGACATGCGTTTCAAGTTCATTTGTGATTCTATATAAATTCCCTGTAGCTGTGAATGTGTGCGTGCGTGCGTGCGTCAATTAAATCGTGATCTTAATATAAAATAGGACTTTTTATCACTTGTATTTTGCCTGTGTGATGTGATATTGTCCATGTCATGTTATTAGAACTGTGAGTATCTCCTATCACTTGTCTATATCAGTCCCTGCATTTACTCTTGCGTTGTATGTCGTTGCACCCAATACTAATTAACCTTTAACACTTGTTTTTGTTTGTTTCCGTATCCACAGCTGGTGTTGGAAGCCCATAATGTCCCAGAACTTTCAGCAGGGGTTAACTGTACCTTCGAGGACCTGGCAGAGATGAACGGACTGGTGGAGGGAAACCGGATCAAGTGCTCTTCCCCTGCTGAAAAGGAAATGCCCCGCATTATTGTGGATAAAGGTGAGAAGTTGCAAAGCATTCATACCAGGAGCAAGACACTCAATCATGTAGTGTATGTCACGGTGTTGTGATTAATGTGGAAATATGCAACATCAAGAGTTGTACACACACACACCTGTTGAAACTAAACACACAGCCATGCAGCCATTGATGTGGGTGAGTTCCCTTCAGTCAGAAGCTCTCTAGTCCTGAGGCAATGAGGGAATTTTTGTTTTCACTTTGCCATCAGTAACTCAGCAGCCCTTGGAGCACTGCCTTAGGACATGTTTAGTAATTGAATGAACGCTAGTTATTAGTCAGCAATGGGATTTGTCTACCTCCTCTCCCCCGATGTGATTTTTGCTCCAGAGACCGCCAGAGAGACCCCAGTTGACCCCGGTGCAAGAAAAAGGAGAAAATCAAGTCGTCATATCAGAAATATTTAGCTTGGAGATTGCACGTTTCCCCACAAGTCATTGTCACTATTTCTGAAAATACTCTTTCACATGCAAAGAAGGTTTTGTTTTTGTTTTTCAGCCCAAACTCCTCACCCCACAATCTCTGGGGTCGACTAAGCCTGGTCTAATTGAGCAAAGCTCTCATCTGGGAATGTTCGTCTGCAGACAGGTTTCACCATCAGCCCTGGTGTTCTCACGCTGAGATATTCAAAGTGTCAGACTTTCATATTTTGAGGAGGAGGAACACGAAGATAAGAAAAGGAGATTCACCAAAATTCATTCATTCAAAATTTACATTACAAGACATGATTTTTTGTCGACTCTTAAGAGTTCAGAATGAATTTTTTTTTTTTTTTTTATCATTATTTTCAATTAAATTATAAATTTCAGATTCCATGTATTTTAACTTTTGTTCTCAAAAATTAATGGAAATGGTCATATTCCCAAATACTCAACCACTGTCTTAGACAATATTCTAAAAAGCAGAATATGTAGCAAACACATACAAATGTGGGAGAATGACATTCAGACAGTATCAAGAAGAAACATGTGAGCCTATTACAATGAAGTGATCCACACACATGTACAGCTGACAGGGAGCCTGAGGGGTCTTTGGGGAATTAAAAACATGTGTTTAATGTTTACCATGTCAGGCACATATAAAGCGAGTAAAGCTGCAGTGAGCCAAACATGGTTGTGTAAATAAATATATGCACACACAAATAAAAGCATTTCTCCCTGTCTTCCCACGAGTTTTCTGTTTTAGGAAAAAAAAGGGAAAATATTTTGTGCGTTTAAATGTTTCTCCTTCTATTTTATTTTTTTTTACAAGCACTCGTTAGTCTAAGCCTAGTTGAAAGCAGTAAAAGTGGATGGAGTGAAGAGTGAGGGAGGGATAGATAGTGTTCGCAGGCTTCAAGGTAACATTTAGGTGGCCTAATTAGGACAGATCCGTTGTCAGCGGTGCTTTACTGTGATTGATGAATGATTCCTCCTTTGTTGGAGAGATGGGGAGAGACACAAGGGAGAAGAGGGAGTCGCAGTGTGGAAGGAAGTGAAGAGACCTGGGTATGGAGACAGGGGAGAAAAAAAAGGAGAGAAAAAGAGGGAGGGCGAGAGACAAAGAGAGCCATATAGGTGCGGGAAAGAGAGAGCAGTCAGATGTGTGGATGTGCTGTTGAATTATACATGAACTCCTTCATTAGTGCCAGACAAAAGGACACACCAAATACAGATGAGGCGCAAGCTCCTTTACACACACACACACACACACACACACACACACACACACACACACACACACACACACACACACACACACACACATTTCCGTTTCATCTTCTCCCTTTACCTTGTCAAAGACACTCTCAAAGACTTTTCTCGGCGAATATTGCCCATCCCAAGGGAAACGTCTGTGCACCAACTTTTTGTTTCTAGTGAGGCGGCAGGAATTGGGAGACTTAACCCAACAAAACCTTTCCCACTGCAACAAGCTGATCACCTGTGGCTCTGAGCAGTGCCATTATCTTTTCTTCACAGGGAAATCTGATGTGACTTGACGCTGAGAAGGGATATTTGAGCGACGGAACGAAATGATAATCGTACCAGCCGGATTTCTTTAAAAGTGTCTACCTTCTCCTAAGTGTCATTACCATTTGAATGCCATTTAGTTTTTCCTTTTTTGTTTCCTGGGATGAATGAGCCTGTCAATAAACATTTTCTGAAACAAAGCCTTTCTTTTAAAATGCTTTTTTTTCCTGCCTTACTATTGGGATATTGGACTATTTATTTTAACCCTTGTCTATTTTTGTAGGTGACCACCAGATCGTACAGCTTTATCTCAAGTCCAAGGAGACAGGCCTGGCATTTGCAAATACCAGCTTTGTTTTCTACAACTGCAGCGTGCATAAATCGTAAGTGTTTCTGATTCAAATGCACTTGATTCAAAGTATGCAGCAGTGTGTTATTCACTGACTTATGAGCATTTTTTTTTTGAAAAGCCAACGAGGAAATAAAATTACCAGATGGGGCAAAGCATTCAATATTTCCTTTGACACATGAAGGTCAAACTTAGCAGATACTTTGTCATAATTACTTTCTTCTTATTGATTGAAAACTTCGGCTGCTTTTAAGATTTAATGTCATGCATTAGTAAATATTTAGTTCTCGTATATATTTTTTTTTCAGTATATGTGAAAAACCCTGGCTTTTTTTTTTCTTTTCCAGATGTCTGTCATGCGTGAGCAGTCCTTACCAGTGCCACTGGTGTAAGTACAGGCATGACTGTACACATGACCCCCGCACCTGCTCCTTCCAGGAGGGACGAGTCAAGAAGCCTGAGGTGAGTCCCAAACCAGGGTTAGTGTTTCAGGGACCTCGATACAATATATTTGGTCTTATATTGAACGTGTGCAGGAATTACAATCAATGTGTTGACTGGTGTCCACAGAGCTGAGGTTGAATGGTCTATTAGGAGGCCTGCTGATGACAATTAGATGAGGCTGAGGTCTGTGTGTTTGCAATAGATTGGTGAGACACTGGAGATTTGCTTCCTATCAGCAGGATTCTGAATTGTATATGTGGTTTGAACAGGAGCCAGTGTCACTGAAAAAGAAGATGAGTGACATTTTTAATCAGTGTGGTTAAAGTTATGATTCATGCTGCTCTTATTTGGAACACCGGTATCGAGTGGATTACACTAGTCAATGATGTGAGGTGAGCATTGACAAGGGCCCGTGTAAAAAAAACAACAACAAAAAAAAAAATGTTAGTAGCGGCACCTCCACTTATTGTTAAACTGCAGCCCATCATGACAATGTGCACAATCCTTACAGTTTTATATGGAGCCCAGCTCCAGCCAGCCTGAGTGTACCGAGCCAGCTAAGTTATAAAACATGGTGAAATAAATTGAGAGGAAATGTTTGGCTGTGTGACACTAATAGCTATCATTCTAGGTTTTTACATGGAAAGAGAGTTAAGTTGAAAGGATTGAGACACCTTTTCGGCTGTAGCGCTTCCATCTGGCATGAGTCTCTTGGCATGTCTCGCTCTTGACTGCACATCAAAGGGCAGTGGAAGCTAATAAAACTGAGTCATTTCCACTTGCCCATCCCTATTCCCTGTGACAGCTTAGTCCGTGTGAATTATCAATACTATTGGCAGCCATTTCTATTCCCGCCGAAGCCGAGCCCACTGTAATTAGGCTGCTCTTCTGCAGAGGACGTATAACTCACTGGATGGTGGTACATTCAGCAGATGCCCCTGATACAGCCAGTCCATGTCCAGTGAGAGAGGCTGCTGATTTAGAGTCACTGCAACAATAGTCGCCTTTAGAGCGAAGCAAGAGGAAGTAAAGAGAGGCTAAGGCATCTGCTTTTGATTTGGGCCAATGGGTGCAGTATTTCTTGAGATCTGCATTTATATTTCTACGTATATTTCTTATGCGTATTTACAGTGGGTGCGGTTGTCTGCCTGCTTGTACACTGCCAATTCACTGTGGCTTTCCGGGGGTGGGTTTTACAGGGAGTTAGTGCCCTGTTAATCCTAGCCTGAGGTGAGCTATGATGAAGATCACTCGTGCTCATGTCTGGGTTGGCAGACGCCGCACGACGGGCAGGGACAAGCTTAGCCAGATTGCCTCCTTTGATGAGCAGTCTGCTCTCGATTGTGTTATTCCACCCGTGTTTCCCCCGAGCCATTCAACCTGTACAGGCGATATTATTTTCTTTTTCTGCCGTTTCCATTATCCTTTTGAACCATCAGCTTAGTTAAGACTGAGCGGGAGTCTTTGCAGGTTTACTTTTCCAATTAGCCGAGGCGCTGGTGGTCAATATTGACTCCGGATAATAATGTGTGATTCCTCTCCTATTGTGCTGCTAACGAAAAGAAAACCAAATATAAAGCGCAGAGGATTTAATATTAGCACATTAATGACATCCCCGCCTCCCCCCTTTTTTTTTGACATGTTGTTTCAGAAAAAGCAGGTGTTTTGCAGGCTTAATGACTTTTAATTTGCTTTTAATTAACCCCTCAAATCCAGGGTCGGCTATTCACTGCCAGGTCTTCAAATGCTATTTCGAATTAATAACTAAGACGCCCACACATGCAAGCTTAAGAACATGCGCACACACAACTATCCATAATATCAATCCTAAAATTCACTAAAGGCAACAAGTCAACTTTGCTCTGTGGAAGAGGGGAGGCCTCAACTGCCGCAGATGATTTCTTGTGTACTATTACAATTAAAGGATGTCAGGCAGGGATCTGAATAATCCTTCAACTCTATGCTAATGATTGAGGCCGGGCGAATCTCCCCAACTGGTTGAGCTTCTTGTTAGTATGCATTGCAGGACGGAGTCAAAGCCGGGCCTGAGCGTATATTGGGTGTCTCTTTATTCATGCCAGCAATGATATGGGCACACGGATCAGACGTTTGCCTGTTGGCACATTAACCAAGGCCACGTCCCTGTTTGCCCTCTACACATCTCAAGGACTCAGCTGCTCAGATGAGGCCTCACTGACAAAGAGCATGCACGCCGCCTAATTCAGTTACACTGAAGAAGGAGCCAATGGGTTTTCCTGGCTGCCACTGTTGAACTGATTACAATACGAATCAGCTGTGTTTGTTTACCTGCTAAACAGTGTTTGTTTACCTGCATGTTTAGCTGTTTTTCAGACTGAATCATTCAACACAAAAGCTCACATATACTGTAGGTCCACTTAAAGAAAGTGGGGAAAGTGTCAACACTTCCTGTTCTCACTGTCTGATGAAAACCACAGGAGGATATCTCTCTTTCTTCTCCTCCTGTCTGCAACACAGCATGTTAATACCCTGAGCGGCTGCCAAACCTTTCCCTAATATAGTCCATTCCAAGGGAGCGACTGAACATACCAAATCTAAATGTTATTGAGTATAGATCACCACCTCCTGGCATGTACTGTATCTCTGCATTATGTACTTCATGTCTGCGTTATGCAATCGCAGTCTCTGAGTTTATTTATCAGGAACTTATTGAACAAGTGATCAGGATAATTTCATTAAGGAAGCTAAATGCCAGCAGTAATAGCTGTTAGCTGCTGATATGAGACAGAAATGGGAGAGTGCCGTGGTTTGATTCAGAGAAAAATCAATATCATGTGAAGGTATTGACCGTTGAGGAGTCTGCTGAGTATTTGTGGACTAAAGAGAGCAAAAATAGAGATGTAAAAATCAGGAATAAAAGCATTTTTAACAAAGTTGAAGTTAAATAATGAAAAAAAACATACTAAAGGCGGAAGATTAAAGACTGGAGATTAAAAACTCCAAAATACAGGAATGAAAGGAGGCCCAATGGACCCAGAAACATGAGCAGTCACATCAAATAGGCTTTCAACAAACCTTCCAGGTCAGGTACATTTATTTGGTATTAATGATTATGCACCCTGTCTTTTAACATCACAGATTACAGATTCACTATTTTTTTTTTTTTTAGCATAGTTGTACTTTCACACCTTGTACCTGTGTTACCATGGATAAGAGCCACCATTTGTTGTTTCTTCATTGAAATGAAGTGATTTAGAGGATATCTTCACACTGTCACTTCTCGCTGGGAAAATTAATTGCTGGACTGTTGCCTTGTTCTTAGATCTCAGTGTTTGTCTCACAGAGGAGACTGTTTTAATAACTAACCGCTAACCAAAGCTATTTGAGAAGCCCCAAGAGGCAGTAAGTCATAATGCTCCTCAAAGAGCAGGAATGCGCGGAGGGAAATAAACAGACTTTACTCCTTTTGGCAAATTCACTTTGGGGCCTGTTCAGACACCTAAACGTTTTCACTCAAGCCACGTCCCAGGTTGGTCTGGGACACATCTGACAACACAATCCGATCTCAAGTGGTTAACCCGAAACACATGGTGGGTAAATTAAAACAGTCTGCACATGCACATCAGATCACCTGAAACCCATGTTAACACCAGGTCTGAACAGAACCTGTACAGCAGTGATTTACAACCAGTTATTTCCAGTTATCACCTTTCCTCCCTACACCACCGAATGATCTCAACCTCATCTGTCTGAAAGATCGTGAATTCCAGCAAAAAGATATTTACAAACATATAAGGTGAGGGATTTCTGATGGGTGAGGCTCAGCAGGGGGAAGAGTCAGTGAGCAGTGTCTTTGCCAGAGGCACTGGTAGATCTGATAAGGCTAGTTGAGGGGAACAGCTGGTAACCTAAAAGTGTGTTTATTTGAGTGTTGGTGCAGAAAACGTAAGGTCCTCTTAATCTTCACATCTCACACTGCTATAATTCTGGGCTTCTCTTTCGCGCCCTCACCCTCCCCCTTCACTACCTCCTTAGCTTCGAACTACGCCAAGGGCTTTCTGATTCACAGTTCTCATACTGCTTCCTACTCCCTGTCACTTTCCCTATCTCCACCCTTCACACCTCCCACCAGCCTCTAATTATCAGATCTAAGTAGGTTTCCCAAGAAGAAAAGGACTTGGAAGGAGGAGGAGAAAGAGAAACAGTGAGAGAGAGTTGATAAGAGAAATGAGAAGGGTCAGTGTGCCAGATAGGAGGAGCGAGGTGGGCGGCGTTGAGCAGGAAATAAATGAAGGCAGGAGAATCTGCGAGCACAACTGAGAATCAGAGGTAAGGTCAGGGGAAACAACGAAGCAGTGATGGAGAGAGGAATAAGGGTGGGTAATTATATGGAGAACAAAAAGGGAGACACCACTTGGGTTTTTCAGCAGTCGTGGCTCATTATGTGCATACGATGAGTCATGCTATTGACAGCTTTCTCTTTCTAGTGCGTTTGTGCAGTGCTTCAGTTACATGAGTGGACGACTCACTGAAGTTCACAGCTTCAAACTCGGTCACACAAAAACAAAACAAACATGTGTACAGTTCAGACTCACTCCCTCCACATCAAAAATGTACTTTGTTGGCTCTTTTTGCTGCTGTCCGATCCGTTATTGCTTTATTCAGAAATGTTTTAGCTGTACAAGACAACTTTTACCTGGCTATGTGAATATCATGTCTGGTTCTTAATATGCACACTAATCTTCAAATCAAACTGAATTATGGGACCATTATAAAGAAAGTCTTTCCAGAATAAAGTATTTCGCTTGTTCTCAGTGATTTGCACAAGGAAATAAAAGCTATGCACCGGTGCAGTTGGCTGCTGAGTGTGAAGCAGTCGGGATATGGATCAGCACTTCCAAGTCTGAGTCCATGATTCTCTCAAAACAATAAGATGTCATGTCAGAAGTATCTCTGGGTTTTATTTAAAAGTGGTGAACCGAGGGGATTGTGCAAGTAGAAATGCAGACGATTGTGGTGAAGAGGGAGCTGAACCTTAAAGCAAAGTTTCTGTTTACTAGTCAGTCTACATCGTGGTCATGAGCTTTGGGAATGGGAACATTCAGACCCAGCGATAACATGCATCTTGGGTGATCTGATCACATGTGGCGAGTTATGAGTCATCAGGCTCTTGGTGAAAAAGCAAATTGCTTGGCAGTGTCAGAAGAGTTGTTTCTGTTTTTGATAGAAATATTTCTAATATTAACATTACTTTCTTTTTTCCTTACTTTCTTCTTCTTTACATTTGTATATGTGAAATAAAAGTTTCATTCATTCATTCATTCATTCATTCATTCATTCATCCATCCCCCTTAGAGATTTGCAGATTCGAATCCTATTGCCAGTCTGGACCCTGAGCCGCCCACTGCTTCTAGTATGTGTAGTTATGGTAAAGATGAATAAGATGAGTTGGTGGATTTACAACACTATCCCACTGTATTTTATAAAAAAATTGTTAAATACTGTTAAATATTCATCCGTCACATGTAGATTAACAGTTTAATCAGTCATTTAACAATAACAGTAAATAACTGTAATTTAACAGCATAAAACAGTGTTTTCTGTCAAGCAGTAGCGACTTGTGCTAACGTCATTATCAATCAGCATCTTACAGCTCTTCTTTACTGATCAAGCTCCTCAAACCACTTATTTTTTTAGTGACACAATGTAGCCTAACTTCCTGAACTTGACTTTGAAAAGCACAGCTCCTTCATATCAATCCAGCCAGAAAAGTCCAGGTGGATTTCAACAAACCAGGTAAAGGGAAGTTATACTTATCTCTTGAAATTGGTAGTGTCCAGTGTTGTTTTGTCTGCATGATTATTAGACTGTTGACATTTCAGATGTTTCATGAGGTCTGTTTCTTTCTCTCCTTTCCTTACGCTTTCATATTTTTATATACTTTCCAGACATTGTGTTGCTAATTTTATTTGTTTGTTTATTTATTTTTTAATTTTTTTACAGGAACTCATCTGTGACTGAGGAGACCAGCCAAACGCTGCTGTCAAGTACTCACTGTTCACTCTTTCTTTCTCCTTCTCTTTTCCTTCTCCACATCAACTGTTATAGTTCACGTGCAAGATCTGTTCTCACACTAGAGTGTACTGTAATACTGTTCTAATTGGTTTTTTAAATCAACGTCTGAGTTTATATTCTGACTTCAGTATAGCCAGTCACTAACGATTGTATTGGAGACATACCTTGTAATTTTTGTATTACAAATGTTCTCCATGTTACCAATCTTACAAAGTCTGCTGTACAAATGAGCACTTGTAATAAATTACAGCAATTCTCTTGTGTTCTATACCAGAAGTGAACGTTGTTCTGTCCACTCTTTGCTCATCTCCTCCTCTGTATCCTCCACTAACTCTTCCTGCTACGTTTGTTCAGATGAGCACAGACAGGTGAACAGTGCTTAGGTCTGGGTATTTGCAAAGCCCTGCATATTTAGTTTTTAAATTTGAGGATTTCTATGAATGCAAATATAGCAGAACCCACAATTCTCCTACTGCCACTTATTGTAATCCAAATACGGTAATTTATAAAGTAACAGTAAAATACTGGCGTCCCTGCTGCCAGTATTTTACTGCTATTTTATAGTGAAATTTGTTACAGTGTATCTATAATCTAAATATAAAGCTTTACAATACCCTTCTTTTGTTACATAAGAATAAATTCAATTCATTTCAACTGTATTTATGTAGCGCCAAATACAACAGTCATTTCAGGGCACTCTTACAGAAAAGCCCAACAAATAAAGAATAAAGCATTCAACACTATTAAGCAAAACGGAATCAACCATTGAATCTTAGAATGTATGTTGTGGGGGTTCATCCATCACATGCATTTTTATGAGGATGTCCAAATGAATTCATGAAGCACGTGGTTTGTGTGAATGTATTGTTGTGTGAATATGCATTTGCTCCTCTCTTCAGTGATTTTTTTTTGGCGGGGGGTTCTGAATGAAGTGGAATGACAATAAATGCACTGACATCAACTTAAAGTGAACATAAATTTCAACAGTGACAACCGGTATCACTGCCAACACCATCAGCATCTCCAGCCAACTCGGGGATATACATGTGTGTTTGTCCAAACCAATAAAAGCCCACTTGGCCTCGGGAAAAGCTGGCAGTGATCAGTGTGTGTGTGTGTGTGTGTGTGTGTGTGTGTGTGTGTGTGTGTGTGTGTGTGTGTGTGTGTGTGTGTGTGTGTGTGTGTGTGTGTGTGTGTGTGTGTGTGTGTGTGTGTGTGTGTGTGTGTGTGTGTGTGTGTGTGTGTGTGTGTGTACTCACAAATAGAAAAATCAGAGATAAGCATTAGACAAAACATAGGATAACACTAACATACACACTCGCTTAGTTGTAAATTCACTTCCACATCATAGATTTCTCATTGGTGCTGGAGCAGTAATGAATGCAGTTTTTGTTTCAGTTCAGTTAGTTTTTTTTCATTGAAAAATAAGGAGAGTCAAGGTTTTATTGATTTTGGATGATGAATAAGGGATGACAGTTTGTTTTTGCACAGTCAGTGTGTACATGCATGAATGTGTATGTGTACCAGTGTTTATTACAGTACTGGGGAAGCAGCTTTGTTTACAGTTACAATATGAAGAATATTCATAGCGTTGAATACAAAAAGACACATTTTCAAGCAAGACTGGGGATCGTTGTGGGGTAAGGTTAAGAGTTTCCATTAGACAAGTATTGGTTACGGTTAATACAAGTTAATGTAATCCCCCCCAGAAGGCATGAAGACGCATTATGTGTGTGTGTGTGTGTGTGTGTGTGTGTGTGTGTGTGTGTGTGTGTGTGTGTGTGTGTGTGTGTGTGTGTGTGTGTGTGTGTGTGTGTGTGTGTGTGTGTGTGTGTGTGTGTGTGAGTAATGGTGTGGTTAGTCGGCTCTAAAATGACAAGGCTGATGACTGGTTCATGAGTTTCATTAAACCTGTGTGTAGGACTGTGTGTGTGTTTGTGTCAGTGTGTTTATGTGTGACAGGCAAAGATTAAAAAGATTACTTATCAACTACATGGATGTATGTTTGGAGGCTGGCTGTAAATAAATATATTTTCTGATGTCAGAGATAATTGCGGAAGGTGTTCAGTAAATGGTGTGTGTGTGTGTGTGTGTGTGTGTGTGTGTGTGTGTGTGTGTGTGTGTGTGTGTGTGTGTGTGTGTGTGTGTGTGTGGTCTGCAGCATTTACAATTTGCATGTTTAGGTTCTCCATCTCCACGGACACTTTGTCATGAAGATATAGTGTGCGATAGATGATGTTTGTTTATGGTATTTATTTTATACCGTAAGAACATTCCAAGGCTTTAGATAGATTGTTGTGTTTGCATTCAAACGTGTGTGTGTGTGTGCATGTGCGTGTGCGTGTGCGTAAACCAAAATATGCATACATCCCTTCGTGTGCAATAAAATGCTTCACTGTAATTCAAACTCTCCAACTGCCAATATGCTGCAGACACACACACTTCTCTTTACTGGGTGTGTAAAATCCCCTCTCCTCGTCACTATATGTGATACTATCAAGGTAGATCCGTCGCTTCTAAGTCATAGTGTTAAGTCACACTCCAGTGCTTTCCATGCTTTCATTTCCACAAACCAGATCAAATTTATTGTCCCTATTGTTCAAGTGTATTAGCTGGAAGAGATGTGATTAAAACGGATTGCATCTCTCTTTGCTCTCCCACTCATTTTCATTCTCCAAACATGACCCTTCGTTCTTAGGAAAATGAGATTTGGAAGAGCAAACACGCCCGCGCCACCTCTACTTTCTCTCTCCTCCACCGCTGAACCCACTCACCCCGTGTGTCATTTATCTATAATGACTTTGTGAATAGTGTCACGGAGCGTTCACCCTCTCCCTCACCACGCCGCTATCCAGTCACTCACTCACTCAGGCTAACCCAATCAAGTGGCTTTTAATGAACTTCAAACAAGTGTTATCGCCAAGTTCAACGTGCGCCATGCTTCAGTCCCCCAAGCTCCATCCATGCGGGGGCTCACCTTATCTGCTCCCCCTTCTTTTCACCCTCTTTCCTGCTCTCTCTTTGACATGCTAAAGCTCCTCCTGTCACAAATGCTTAATGGTACTTTTCTTTTTTTTTTTCCTCTTTCAGTTTCTCTCCTCTTTTGTTGTTCCTCCTCTCTCATTTGTTTTTTACTTTATTTTGCTGTCTCCACCACTGTAACCACCACTCATTTTGTAAATTATTTTTTAAAGTGCTGTTTTCTATTTACTATCTTCACTCACGTTTTGCTTCTACTGTCAATCACATTTCTTTTCAAATTTTTCTTCTGATTGCTTCAATTTCCCAGTTCATCTCCTCTCATGCTTTTCCTCACCTGCTCTCCTCTTTCCTGTCCTCTCACTCTTTCAGGCGAGTCATAGGTGCTCTATATTTAGCCGGCTACTCACACCTGAATTGATTGGCCGTTAATTTTAGACCTCCAATTGCGAAGTGACTCATGCCTCTGTATTGCTCTCCCACCGTCTCCGTCATTCATTCCACTAACTGGAAGAAATCTGCCTTATTTTAGGTCCATCTGCGGTGTCTCCTCTCCATAAAAAGAAAATCACAGGCTCCCCTCAAGGGGCTTTACAATCTGTACAGCATATAATGCCCTCTGTCCACCGACTGCAGAATTGGACGAGAATCGTCGGTCTCCTCTCCCCCGCCATTAAGCCCCAAAACAAAAAAGCATCCAAACATGCAAATACTAAGAGCTCATGTCATCCCTGTATAAGTGCCCGACTCATTGTGTCGTTAATGTTCCCCTCCGGTGGATAATGACTGTGGAGTACCTATTCAGCTTCGCTCATTGAATGTTAGGCAGGTCCCGGGACTGCCTGACCAAAAGATACCACCAATCTCCACACAAAATGTCACGATTAAAAAGCCTGTGTCGGTGAAAATGCTGAAGTGGGTATGTCTTTCAATTAAACAAAGGTTTGTGGAGTACTGTCAAATGGTTTGTTACCTGTTGAGATAAATGATTAGTGAGTTGATGTGCCTGTTTGTTTTACTCTGCATGTCTATCGAGTTTGAAGAATTGACTAATAGCACGGCGGCCAGTTGTGGAAAAATATAGCTTTTTAACCACGGTGGAAAGCTACTTCACCAGAGCCTTTCACATGTGCATCATTCACAATTTAAAATCGGATTTGACATAACGTTGGTATGCGGTACTGTTAATTCATTGACCTATTACTAATGGTATTCATTGTGAGCTTTTAGTGAGAAACAGCTTTAATGATGTGACATGCAGATGTAAATGAACAAACACACAAACATTGCAGACATTCATTGAAGGTTTCATTTAAATGGTAATTCACAACTAATTAGTTGGTGGGGAAAAAGCTCATTTGTGAGCATCATTTTAACATGACATATCTAAATCTACATAAATTTATATCAGCATGAAGAACTACTACTATAAAATAAAGCTGAGCTTTCTTTAATATACAGTAATTCTGCTGTGTTTGAATGTGACTATCATGAATGCAGTGTGCTGAATAGTTTTTAATAAGCTACTTTCACCTGTCAAATCCATGTTTTTTTGCATGTTCTGTTTAATTAATCACAAATAATTTCTGATCATTCATCACAGGACAGACTGATCTAAGTGGTCCTTTGTGTTTGGGACAAATTGAGATTGCGATGTTAAAAATAACTGAAGTAATTTGGTATACACCGCTCAATAAAAGAAAATGTAATTCAATATGTATTTTGTTCAATAGACAAGCACCACAATGTAATTGGATACGAAGATTCTAAATATTTAATTTGAAGCTCAAGAGAGATATTTGGGATATTCTGCGTATCAATAGTCTAATTAAATCTATGCATTGGACCCACTAACTCTTTTTTTCTTGTGTCTTTTCAAGGGGTGTCCCCAGTTGTTGCCTGCAGATAGGATATTGGTGCCAGTCAGCGTTGTGAAGCCCATCACACTGCGAGCTAAAAACCTGCCCCAGCCGCAGTCCGGCCAGAGAGGTTACGAGTGTCTGCTGACCATTCAAGGAAACGAGCACCGGGTTCCCGCCCTGCGCTTCAACAGCTCGTCGGTGCAGTGTCAAAACACCTCGGTGAGGACTGAGTTATGTGTGTACTTATGTGTGTGTGCGTGTGTGTGTGCGTGTGGGAGTTTTAATGACTCATCTTCTGTGATGTATCATTATTGACCACTACTCACCTCCACACCAACACAATCTCTATAAACACTCCCCATTTCTGTAAAGGTCTCCCATAAACATGCCTGTAAGATTTCTTTTTTTCCCCCGATCTTTTCTACACACAAACAGCCACACACATGGATTTCAGCTGCAGCATTTATATTTGTTTTGGGGGGTCCACTTGCAAGATAGTGGTGAGGTGAGATAAGAGCTTAACTTTGTCTCTCTGACATAGCCATCTCTGCAACGATGCTCCATTCACTGACTAGAGAAAAGCACTGACAGCAATGAGAGATGAGCATGAAAAAGGCTTTGTGCTGGTCTTGATGCTAATCGTCTGTTGATACAATAACATCCCATCTTCCTGTCTGTCTTCATCAGTTTGTGTGTTTGCGCGTGTATGTCTGCGTGTGAGTTGTCTGGGGGATTTGCGTGTATAATCATGGTACGTTCCAAATATTGTACTTTGATTGAGCAATGAAGGAGGGAAACTGTAATTTAGCGGAAAATTATGATTCTCGCACCAGTCCCTCAATGCTGCTACAGAACCAAATGAGAAATAATCTCATCTTTTAATGCTCTCTGGTGTGTGCAGAGTACTCCGTAAAGTCAGTGTGTGTTTCTGGGTTTTCACTATTTGCACATCCACCTGTTGATGAAGCATTTTTATGTTCGAAGAAGTGTTTTGATACCAGAGGCTTTTAGACTTGGAAATAATAGACAGTTTAAAGACTCTCTCTCACTCTCGTATTCTGTTTCTTGTCTCTCTTCTACTGTGTGGTTGCCATGGTGATAGTATTTCTACGATGGGATGGAGATGAGCAGTCTTCCCGTGGAGCTGACCGTCATCTGGAACGGAGATTTCAGCATCGACAACCCCGCCCATAACAAAGGTGAGCATGCATAGAAGCACGACAATGTTTACCCTTCACACACACACACACACACACACACACACACACACACACACACACACACACACACACACACACACACACACACACACACACACACACACACACACACGCACACACTCGTGATGAATCTACACCAGCTCCTGTCGCAGTTCTCACAATGTTGTGAGAAACCGCACTTGCCTGCTTAGTCAACACAGTCTCCTACAAACTGTCACCTAAACACACGCGTAGACACACACACTGGGAAGCTGCTGCCTCCCCATTGATGCCCTTGGAGCCCGTCTCCATGGCAACAGGCGGGTGGTGTGCTGAGGTGCAGCATCCATCCCCCTGATGTTGCCATGTAGAGTGGGTAACTTTAACACATCCTCTTTTTACAAGCTCCTCATGTGGGTCTCTCAGTCCTCTCCCTGTCTCCTTTGCTTGGCATTTGACTGAACCGCACAACACTGCCAGCCTTCTGTCTCTTTATCACTCTCTAATTTAGATTTTTAAATAGAAATTAGTTTCTTTTTCTCTTTCTTACACACTCTCTCTCAACACCTCGCTGGGAGGTTGGCATTTTATCTGTTTCAGTCACCACTGTTTTTCTGTTATTTCATTTATTAATGTTCTTTTCTGGTACAATGAACTCAGAGGAGCATTACTGGCAGGACATTGAACAAATAATCTCAGGAAAAAATATTATTTAATATGTGATATGCCAATCAGCTAAACCATTGTGACCACTGACATGAAATGCATAACACCATTAGTGTGATTTATTAATCTGCAAGTTAACATTTTGCCCTTGAAGTTGATGTGCTGGAAGCATAAAAATGAGAAAGTGTGAGAATATGAGTGCATTTACTAATGGCTACACGGCTGGGTCTCCAAGACGGCTGCTCTTGTGGGTTTTTTCATATTCAAAGCAGTGAACCAACATCAGGATCATCAGCAGACTCGCCCATCTGTGTCCTTTGATTCAAAAGATGAGCTCCTATAAGTCAAGTAGAAGCAGAAGTTAATTCTGATTTAACGGTTTCAGAATACAAAGTTGCAGGTTATTGGGTCTGGTTTCACGGCCTCAGACGTGCTCAGGGATGTGCTAGACAGACCACTCCAGTCCATGGAATCAACTTAACATTATTCAAGTCTAGACATTTGGAAAGCAAAGAAGTACATGATAAGGTATATTTCTACCTTCCATTTCTTTTTCTTTTCAACTCTTCACCTTGTCATGGTATATATGAACTGACAGCTCACTCCTGAATTTTTAATCAGACAGGATTCAGCTGCTGAGCTTTATACAGTTTAGCCACTGGCGATCCGCCACTGTAAGTGATTCACGCTGGGACAGGAAAACAACAGCATGCTGGGGGTTGTAGTTCTCTGACGGGAAAACAGCTCATTTCAACCAAAGGCGATAGAGTCAGGCATGAGAAGTGTATTGTTAAAATGTGGATTATACGCCAGAATGGTACTGTGCTGTAAGGCAAAATTTTGTAAAGGAGCTTGTGTGTGCAGTTGTGTGTGTGCGCGCATGGGAGTCAAGTGCAGTCAACAAAACATACCCCTGAGCTTGAGTGTCGAATCAAGAAGCAACAAAAGTAAGAAAGAGAGTGTTTGGGGGGGGTTCTTGAACTCAAGACTCCTCTGCCCTTCTGCTACCTTTGTTTGGCTGTGGAGGAAGCGGCTCTGAGGGCATTATTTTTTTGATGGGCAGATCACACATATCTAATGGCAATTAAAAAAGGAAAATAGATGGTCTGTTGCCATGGAGATGATATGTTAGAAGTGTGGTGGATGACGGGAGGCGAGGGGCACCAGCATTAGAAACTCATAGAGACGAGACGGGAGGCAGCACAAGTGTACGAAGACAGTGATAGATGCGGCGATAATGAGAAAAAGACATCAATGCATGTCTTTCACCATCTTTATTTGCATGTGCCAAACAGCTTTTCATAGACAGTGACTTATTTTGGTAAATAATTTTGACTTCTTCAATCTCAAAATGTACTTGCCTTTGTACATTTTGTCATCTGTGTCTTTCCTTCTTTACCACATGTTACTTGGATAACCTGAACTTGTGTTTCTTTCCTCTCTCCTGCACAGTGCATCTTTATAAGTGCGATGCTCAGCGTGGGAGCTGTGGATTGTGCCTGAAAGCAGACCCACTGTTTGGCTGTGTGTGGTGTAAAGGAGAAAATCGCTGCACGCTCAAACAGCACTGCCATCGCCCAGAGAACCAGTGGCTGGAGCACAACGGCATCAACAGCAAGTGCACCCACCCAAGGATCACCCAGGTAAGACATCAGTGATCCATCGAGAGGACCAAACAATGCTGATGTTCATGTGTTTCTCTCTTTGAAATCATATACATCGACCCCTTAATCCATCTATCCTGTGAACCTGCTTCATCCAAGTTAGGGTGGCGGGAAGCTAAAGCCTATCACAGCTGACATTTAGCAAAGGGCAATGCACACCTTAGACCAGTTTCCAGTCCATCACAGGGAAAACATAGGGAGACAGAGAATCGCTCACACTCACATGCTTTTGGAGTCACAAATTATCATCACCTCACAATCATGTCTTTGACTTTAAAATGAAAAAAAAGCCCACACAGGCAGTGGGACAACATGCCAACAAGTAAGTTTGTAGGTTCAAAGCAACGCTGCTTACTACAAACATGACTCAATTACAGTGTGATCATTTCAGCTCAGAGCCTTAAGTCGACTTAACGTCTTTATTTTGACAGCATCTGTAAGAAAGACTGGATCACACATTTCTACCATGCAGAAACACATGAGAAACACACAAAGGTTTCATTGATACTTAATGATATGTTGCCATCACAGGTACAGCAGTGAATTCTCCATAATTCCAACACTAACTCTCAGGGTAAACCATACAAGAGTGAGACAAATTCTGCTCAGTCTTGCCATCAGTCAATCTCACAGATGTTCATGCAAACCCAGCATTTAACCACTGAACACCCAACACCATGTGGGGTCAAGAGACCTGACCTGTGAGACATGTAGGAAATAGGATCAGCAAGATGAAGGCTGCCAGGCCTCAAAGGAAAGATGGATGGAAAGCCATCCAGATGAATGGAGAGGACGATGGATTGGGTTTACATGAAAGAGAGGTGTTGACGGATGAGTGGATGAAGCCCAGAATAGAGTCACACAAGTCTGAAGGGGAGGAGAAAGACCTCACTTTACCCCTTCAGTGATGGATATGAAAGTCTACTCTGCATCATTTTACTGGGGATGAGAGTCTGAAGCCAATGGTGACAGACTTGGGCTGAAAGGATGAAGCGAAGCATGATTTAAAAAAAAAAAAATAGACATCATGCGGAATCCCCTGTTGTTCTTGAGAGTGATGAGTATGGACAGAGAGTGGGAAGACAAATACTAAAACAAAATCCCTCCTCTACTCTTCACTCCCTACATCATCCTGCAGAGACAAGAGTACGCGGAACTGTCTAACCATGTGAAGGTTCAACGAAAAGCAGCGCCACAACAGCCTTCATGAAGTTGCATGTTAACCTGATAGACAGCACAATCTTTTGAAAAGAAAAGTTTAAAAGTTCCAAAAACTGGAAACTCGATGTTCCGGCCTTTTCTTCTTCCCTTTGGTAACCCAAATTATTGTGACTGTTTTCGAGGTGATGGGAGGGCAGTGGTATTTTGTTCCTCCTGCCGCTTATTGAAGGACCTGGATAAGTCAGTCGCACTCAATCACTCCCCCTCCATAGTGTTTGTCTTCACCCGGAGCCGAGGATTTATGCTGGGAGATGTGCCTGTATTTCTCCGTGCATCCCCGGGGCTGCAGCGGGGACATATTGCAGCCTTCTCACGTCCCCCATAAAAACTGTCAGTGGGTGAGGAGTGGGGACTTTCCCCAAGACAACTCAGGCCCTAATGCATTCTAATATGCTTCATTATAATGACATTTCCCATCAACAGTATGAGAGGGAAAGACTTGCATGGAAAGATGAAAAGAGAATGGAGGAGAGAGAGAGAGAGAGAGAAGGAGAAGTGATTAAGTGTTTTACTCTACCCAACCGTCAATTATCTTGTCAAAGTCACAAATCTAATCAACGCCTCATTGCGCTTCACCCTCTCTTCTCCTCCTCTCCTACTCCTTCTTGCACTCTTTTGCTTCTTCTCGCTCTTTCACAATTTCCCCTTAAGTCCCTCTCCATACTCTGCATTTGCTTATAAACAGAGAGCCACCAGGCATTGTGGGCAATCTTTTTAATTGCATGTATTGTAGCCCAGCTCCCCTAAGGCTTCTTTTTTTTTTCATTAAGATATCAACAGGGAGCCTTATTAATCAGAGACACTGAACCGTATGATAACGATGTCTCCCACGTGACGGTCGCAGCACTCTGGTTGTGTGTATGACCTGGCGTGAGCCCGCCTCGGTCAATTGAGTGACTGCACTCATTGAAACAGAGGTACTTCCTGTTTGTTTTCCCAATGTCCTTTGATAAACAGTACTGAGATTCCAACCTTTTAATGCAGTTGTGGCAGCAGCATGCAGGATGTGGGATAATGACGCAGAACAGCTTTCAGCTATAACATAAAAGCGCACAATACTCGCGCATCACTCCACCTGTGAAAACCACAGGGGGTCACGCTGCCAGCTACAGATCGAGCACGAAAACAGTGAGAGCCACCATTAAATCTGGGCTCCTCTCTGTAGCATGCAGCCTTGAGGGTTTGAATTTGGCAGAGACGGATCGGAAAAAGACTGTTCCATGTGCGTTTGTAGCATCTATCCATCTCCCCAGTGACGTGTACGCACACGAGCGCTCACTGGCCACAACGTGATTGCGTGTGAGTAAAGTGTTGATGGATGCTGGAAGCCGCTCATCAACAATAAGAGATGTTACCAATAAATCAAAGGACACTGTGATTACTGCAAAGATGTCACCCAGTGCCAGGTTTTAAGTTAATCTCATATATTGGATTGCTGAGAGTTTCAGTGGAAACACGATTGAGAAACGACAGACTCTTGACCCCGACTCTCAACCCCTCAGTTGTCACTGAAGCTGTTATTTTGTGGATTATCGTTCCTCCCCCTCATATTTCAGTTACGTAATGTCTGAAGACAGTCACATGGTGCTAATCCCCGAGGACTTTGAAACTACAGAGACCTAACAGATGGCTATCATTCTTTTTTTTTTCTTTTTTTTACCTCACTGACGGTTTGTGCAGTGCTTCTGAATCAGGTCATTGTCGATGCAGCAGTTTCACAAGCCAATACTCTACCTTGTGGCACTCCATTAACATTTACAAAGCCGTTGCCTTGGCTGAATGCATATTAATTTAGCCACTACTACTTATCCATAAATCTTTCAACACTTTTTATTTTATACCATCGGCTGTACTTATTTATAACATAACACCGAGCTGGAGTTCCTCTTACACTTTAAAATGATTGACATCTTTTTTTCTTTGCCATTTCCACAAATTGAAAACAAATTTGCCATTTAAAATAATCTCACCTACTAACAGAGGTGTGGATATAGTATATACACTTGCTTCATGCTGTTAATAGAGAGCTGACAGAATATGAAATATGACAGACACAATATGTCATTTGTTAAAACGTACACGTAGAGAGGTTTACCAGTACGGCCATCAAGTATAAAGTCTGAACGTCTGTTTCTGTTTCTACGTAACAGATCACCCCTCTGCGCGGTCCCAGGGAGGGCGGCACTCTCGTGACGATCCGCGGTGAGAATTTGGGTCTGGAGTTCAGGGAGATCCAGGGCAATGTCAAGGTGGCTGAGGTGGACTGCACCCCCATACGTGATGGTTACATCCCCGCTGAACAGTAAGTGACACTTTTACATGCATGACCGATTATAAGACACTGATTGCACTGAGTAATAAATAACATATTCCCTCCCGTAGTTATCCTCCAGAGCAGTTAAGTCCTGTTTGAAGCAGCAGTCAGTTGATGGCGGCTATTAATAGCTCATATAGCAGCAGTAAGAGGCAGTAATGATCTTTGCTGCACAGTAATTTGCCATTTCGTCGAACAAAATGTACATTGTGTCGACAAATACACTTGAACCATATGGGGAAGTCACAGCGTTTGAGTCAGGGAAGCTCGTTCATGAATCCAGAATGTTTCGGCTCTTGTCAGAACATTGTCAGAACTTTGACCAGCTGAACAGTTCATAACCCACAGGGAACAAGAAAGATGTTATACACTAAGATGTAGCACCGTGTTACATGCGTCACCTCTATGACGGTGTCAAAACAACCGATCACTGGGATTTGTGTGAGTATGTTAAAGCTGGAAGTGAAGATGCGAGTGAACGATATTATTTCATTCAGAGTCATGGGTGGCTGTACTGAGTCCATTACAGGGCAAAGAAAGAAAGACAGACAAGGGTTTCCTCGCTGTGAGACCAGAGCGCTCAGCACTGCACCACCTTGGGGCACTGTTACTATTAATTTCTATTTCAATTTTCAACTTTTATTATATAGCACCAAATACAACACAGTCATCTCTCGGTGCTTTTAACAGAGAAAAACCCAACAAATCCACATGAGCCAGCAGATTTATTTGCGGCTGGGGAAAGGAAAAACTCCCTCTTACGGAAGAAACCTTTGGAGAAGTCAGACTCATATATATGCAGATAAAACTTAATTTGCCTAATCTTTGGACAAAAAAAAAAAAAAAACCTGAAAAAATTAAAAGACATTTGTTTCGTCAGTGTACGGCAGTGGGCAAGAGAGCGGGATTCACGCCTTTATAATTAGCAGCAACAGACACACATGCAGAAGCCACTGCTCACTCCAGCGCACACAAGTCTAATAATGATTTGAGAAAGTTCAGAAGGTTACATCTAGTTGACATTTGAGTTTAATCCTGTGCTTTAGCGCCTCACAGGTGCCGTCTGTCAAATTATTTGAAACTAGTTTAAAGTTGTCTTATCGACAGACCCAGTGCTTCTTCTGCTGAGAAAGAAAGTTGCGTGGCAGCACTTTCTAAGCAAACGCTGACCCAGCACAAGCGGTAGCAGCATTTGAGGTCATATGTAAAAGGATAGACACTTTTTTTTCCGCTTTTTTCTCCCACAAGTTGGCCGTGCTCCGGAGGGCGAGGCAGCGGCCAAACAATGCATTTCATTTCATTGAGGTTTTTTGTTTTTTTTTCACACCGATGTGCAAACACTACGGAAGCAAACTGGTGTCCTTGAAGTTTGTTACTGTGCATTTTTGTCTGCGTTTAGATTTTCTTGTGCTTATTTTTTTTATAATTGTCTTGCATAATTCCACAATTAAGCCAATGTGTCTTTCCAGGATCGTGTGCGAGATGGGCAAAGCCGAGATGAGCCAGTATACAGGGAATGTGCAGGTCTGCGTTGGAGTGGGAGGGCAGTGCAGACCCGAATTTATGGCAAAATCTTCCAAGTACTACTACTTTGTGGTGAGTGTTTGTCTTTTAAGCAGTGAGTAAGGTTTTGGTTGTTGAAAGTAATTGAATCTGACTTTGTATGGCTCAGGGGGCCACACGCAGCCCTTTGGTTGTCCCTGACCGAGGTCAACAAGAAATGATGAATGTACATGATATATTCAATTCATCCACTTTTTTATAGGTCCGTGCTTCTGAGCGCTGTTTATTTGATTCTTATTTCATTTGATTCATGCTGAATGTTGATTTTTGATCATCTCTTTGCAGAAATCAAAGGTAAACCCATGTTTACCAGAGCAGGAACACCAGCTCTTTAATACCATATAACAAACTGCTTGCTATTAACAGATATATGTATGTTTAGCAGAAGCGCAATCAACCTATTAAATTAATAGCCCACCCCTGCATGAGAAGGTTTTAAAAGTCTCTTGATTATAAAATGATTGACTTTTATGAGCAGAGAGGCGACCATGCTGCATATGTCACCCTCTGCATGTTAGCACCTTGCTGGCAGTCGGTCTGTGTTCTCACCTACTGCGTTAATACTGTATGTACATGTTGTTTTTTGGCTGGGTTCCCACATGGTGCGGTTCTCACCACGAGCCTCCTCTCAGCGTTTCTCTCATGTGCTTATCAGCGGTGAGACATGACTGTCAGTCACTAACGAGCAGCGGATTTAAAAATAACAAAGCTTCATTGCTTATGAGAATATTTCTGACACCAATATGTTAAAAACAAACATAACCAATCTGGGAACTTTAGTTTCATTGCATCTGGTTAATAACACACTCGCGCACTCATACATGTGTGTCTTTTCAAATGAATTTGCAGTAGCTGTCATTATGTACCTGTTTTTTGCTGTGCTATCGGTTTCACTGGCGTTCATTAATGGGTGCTGGCCGAGGTTGATTTCTCAGTAGGGTCTCTGTACAGGATTATATTTTGTTAGGTCTAGATGTCACACCACACTCCACAGCAGGCCAGAGATGAGATTATAAGAAGGCCAAATGAACTGGAAGAGGATTTACTTTATGCCAAGCTTCCATTGGACTACATCAGCAGCTGCCGTGTCACTTTCAATTTAAAAGAATCCCACCTCGGTATATCGTATGTTAAGTGGGATCAGCCAGAGCAGGTTAAAGCATACAATAATAATACTCTGAGGTTTTTATTTAGCTGAAAATGCTTTGCTTCTTTTTCTTTCTTAGGTCATACAATTCATATAAACAAACAGGTCCTCTAATCGTGGAGAGATGAGTTGACCCACTTGTGTGTCGGCCTTTCATTTAAGAAAATCTTTACTTTTTGGCTGAGTTATAAATGATATTTACATTTAAAACGAGGTTAGTGGTGACTATCGTGCTACATTTAAAGCCGATCAACCTCATTTGTTTTATTAAGATCACTTCATTGTCTATTGGGAATTCATCATCTCCAAGCATTAATATTTTATTTTCACCCAAAGCATCATAATCTTTCTTAATTCACCTTGACTTCATCTCCTGATTGACTTTTGACCTCCCCGCCATCCTGCAGATCCCCCGGATTACCACCATCAAGCCCAACCGAGGGCCGGTCTCTGGGGGAACCATCGTCAACATCACCGGCAGCCACTTCGACGCTGGAAGCAACGTGTCAGTCATGTTTAAGGACCAGCCGTGCACATATCTCAGGTTAGTGGGAACAAGCCAGGGCTGACCCTGCCAGTCACGCTAAAACAGTCAATTAAAAGCTCAGTCAAAGCCTTTGTTTGTCAGGCTATGTGGAGCAGATGTCTCTATTACATCTTTTCCTGAAACGCTGATTACGTATCCTGGGAATAAAACTGGGCTGACTAGAGAAGGTTGCAGTGGTATTTTTTTTTATTATTATTATTTTGTTCTGTGAAGCAAACGCCAAAGACAAATTTCCCCCAAGGGAAAATAAAGTTGACTCTCTCTCTATTTTCCATATCTTTTTTTCAATTTATTTCTATTTGTATCACTATCTCTTAGACTATCCCTATATGGGTTTTTTTCTTCTCTATCTCTAACTTGATCTTTCCAGATCAGACACAGTCATTCAAACACAGTCAATTCTGTAGTAGAGAAATGGCTCTTGAGAAAAATGTATTTGTAACCCCTAGATAAAAGGCAAAAATTAAAGGAGTTTGTACATTGTTGTGTGTTGCTTCAGGAGGGGTGGCCAGTGGCTCACCTGCCGGACTCACGCCTCCCTGCAGAGCTACGGAAACGTGTCCGTGTCTGTGAGCATCGACAGGGCTCGCCTCCAGAAAGACCTGCAGTTTGAATATGTGGAAGATCCCACCATCACCAAGATAGAGCCCGAGTGGAGCATCTACAGGTACAGCTACGTTGGCTACAGATGTTAATTCCGTAATTTTCAAATATAAAGTAGTTTGCGGCAGATGCTGAAGGATAAAATACATTTGATAACAGGCAGTTACAGGTTTAGTCTCTGCAACTAATGCAGCTGAGACTTTTCTTTTTGGATTTATTTTTGTCTGCATTACGTCTCTATCAATGAAATTAACGCTGTTTTCACTGTCAGCAACAAAATATGTTCTCATTAAATCCTGCACATTCCTGCAAACCCATTATGAGTCTCTTATGTGTCTTTCTCTCTCCGTCTCAGTGGCCATACTCCAGTGACAGTGACAGGAACTAACCTCGACGTCATTCAGACTCCGCTCATCAGAGCCAAATACAACGGCCATGAGACTCTCAATGTAAGTTTTGCCCACTGTTTTGTATCTAAGAAGATTGGTGTTGTTGCTTTTAATGTATGCATCTGTCTCTGCACTGTGACATTATGGGTGTATTACTTTCTATATCTCTATTGAATGTATCTATTTTTTGTTATTTTGGCCCGGATTCACAATTAACTGACCAATGTCAATTGATATAATTAAGATAATTTCCAACCTGCACAACTGAGTGCCCAAAGTCCCTTTGGCAACTAGTCAGCTGTACTTAATGCCAGCCCAGGGAGCCAAGTTGAGGTAAATGGACCGAGGAGAAAAGTCACAGTGCTGAAACAATTCAGACCAAATCAAGAGGCATTTCAATTGATGACAAAAATGTAACAATTAACCTCCACATGTGGCAAAAGCACAAAAAACCTGTAGTGTTGGTACAGAACTGAAATCAGCAGAGATTGAACTCTTTCAGCATCTATTCAATATTTTTCCTCATGGGAGAACAGATAAAGCGCTGTGTGTGATATTCCGGGAAAAAAGAGGGATTAACAAAAGGTAATAAATCTATCTTTTTTGACTATGACCTTGCAGCTTGTCTTCTCGCTCGTGTCTCTATTAAGCTTTAAGGTCTCAGTCACCTGTACAATCTCACAGTCTCAGCATGGCACAGATCAGAGCTGAATTTTACAAAAAGACTAAATCTGTCCACTAACAGGTGTTTTTTTGTTTCTTTACCAGTCACATTATTGCTCTTACCTTCCTGCACCCATTTGAGATGCATTTCAGTGATGTCCTAAAGACCTTGTGGGACTTGTCAAGTCTGATGTTCAAGGAACCAATTAGGGTGACAGCCACTGGTTTGAATGACTGCATGGCAGAGGTTGCTGCGGGAAAATGTGAAGTGTCTGTGAACAAGAGGGAAATATCTGCGAAGGAGTCCTATGCTGGTGGCTGATTTATCAATGTCCTGACAGGCAGAGAGGAATGGAGATGTTAGGGTGGATATTGAGGGGTATGTTGCACGGCAAATGACAGATCGATCTGTCATTGTGCATAAAAACTGGCTTTGAAATGTGAATAAAAACACATAAAGATTTAAATAGCATCACATGTCAAACCATAAAAAATAAAGAAAAACACTCGGAGTGAGACACTGTAATTGAGCAGGAAAGTGGTATGGAGAAAGATGAGTGAGAGAAGAAGAATCTGTCAAAGAGAGAAGAAAAGATCACAGGCAGGAATAACAGGATAGGATGAAGGAGTGATGAGAGACTGGGGGGTCTTTGTGGAGGGTAATGAAGGAGGAGTAAGGCCTAGTTATCACTCCTGAATCATCACACATCAAAGCCTGATTGTGGTGAGACGGCACACGCTCCCTAACTGCACCTCATTTGGTTGCTCCCTTTGAGGAAAATACTCCAACAGGTTCCCCTTTGCACTTTTTGAAATGATGGTACCTCCAGTGTGAATTGTGTCCCAGTGGGCTTCGTGAAATGCACAGGCGTGACATCAAAGACCGACTGTAATGACTGTTGTCACAATTTGCCGGAAGGCGAGAGATTGACTCGAGAGAAGGGAAGAGCGAGACCCAGTATGAACAACAACAAATAGTCACTGATTAAATAATGAGTCTTAAGGTACTTCCATGTATAAATACAACAACGTGTGTCTCCGTGTGTCTTCAAGCTGTGCCAGGTGCTCAGCCCGACGTCCATGCTGTGCCAGGCTCCCGAGCTGCCCATCAGTCTGGCCCGGCAGCAAGAAGTCCCCGAAAGACCAGACGAGTTTGGCTTCAAACTGGATGACGTGCAGGCCCTCATGGCACTCAACAACACCAACTTCATCTATTACCCCAATCCTGAGTTTGAACCGCTCACTGCGTCCGCGGTGCTGGAGCTAAAACCTGGATCGCCAATTATCCTAAAGGTGGGAGGATCCACATCAATCACCCACATTATATATTATCTTAGGTGCATTTTCAGTGAATATTTTGTTAATTCCAATGCTTATACTAGTCTCTTGCTATATTTAGCTATTAAATACATTTTTATTCTTGTAAGTCTATGCTATGGTCTTCATTTATTCACATTTTCTACTATTTTAAAGAGGCAAGGTGTTATAGCACAAAAGAAATGCAAAATTGAATATAAATTTATACAAGATATATTTCTTCAACTATTCAAAATATTAAACTATTTCAGCAGGTCAAGTCTTCTAATGATATAAAACACTCAGGGAAATCTCCAAACATCTCTCATATGAATTGTTTGAGTTGTGACCTGGAGAACTTGGTTGTTTTAGATATTTAAGTTTCAGTTCGATCTAAAATGTTGCTCACCAGTTGTGCAGCATATCGAGATTCTATATTTAAAAATGTGAATCAAATCTATTGTTATCAAGCATTTAAATAGCATAAAAACTACAAATTCAACAATTACACATGAAAGTCTTAGAACGTAGGTTTACACTGTGATTGGTAAAGCTGTGAATGCATCGTTTCACCTCATCCTTCAACACTGACTTGCACAAACTGTCTTGCAGGGGCGCAACTTCCTCCCACCAACCAACAGTGGAAATGGAAAGCTGAATTACACCGTCCTGATCGGTGAGAAGCCCTGCATGTTAACGGTGTCGGAGACGCAGCTTCTCTGTGAGTCACCGAACCTGACTGGTCGACACAAAGTCCTGGTGAGTGGCACGGCACGCCGGCAGCGTCACGGCAGACAGACAGACACGTGATAGATAGGCAGGCCGTGGTGGAGAAGGCGGGCAGGCAGGCAGGCAGGCAGGCGGATCGATTGGCAGTTTGACAAACAGACATTCCTCGTCTTGCTTTCCATCCATCCCAGTTGTCCACTCACATGCAGTCTACAGTTCTAATCCAATCAGCCGTGCGGTTCCTGTTAGTGCCCACAAGCAGACAAAAGGCAAAACAAACAGGCCTTCAATAAGAAGGATGTGTGTCCCAGTAAACTCAATAAAGATTCCATTTGTGGGGTTTTTTTGTTTTTTTTAAGAGGAACCAATTTGAACAAAGCGTTCACCACCTGAATCCAGAGTCACAGAAAGACACATTACTGTAAAACAATTAGTGGATGCACGAATAAACAGAAGTGTGGGCACAATACAAATCAATATGTCTGTCTCTCTGACGTTGGACCTTGATTTTTAGAGACAAAAAATGTTTTACAGATTCAAATTTGATGCACAGAGGGAACATTATGTTGCATTTTGTAAAATGTTTTGCCCTTGGCAAACACTATACTTCACTGTGTTTTCACTTATTTCTGTCTCTAAGTGGGTCAAATATTGAACATTTTCCAGGAGTTATTGTTGAAGTGATATTTAAGTGAAGCTCTAGCCCCAGTGTACTGCACCACTCTGCACCTATTTTTATTAAGCATACTCACATATGGCTCACCCCTATAGAAAAAAAAAAAAAAAAGTAAATTGTGCATCCTGCACAGTCCGTGCAGGAATTAAAATCTGCTTCTCCTTTTTTTATCCTCGTCGCAAGGCACGTGTTGGCGGTATCGAGTTCTCCCCAGGTGTGGTTCACATCACATCCGACAGCCAGCTCAGCAGCTCCGCAATCTTCGGCATTGCCGGAGCCGGCGCGATGCTCATCCTCGTCATTGTGGCTGTGCTCATCGCCTACAAGCGCAAGTCTCGGGAAAGCGACCTGACCCTGAAGAGACTGCAGATGCAAATGGACAACCTTGAGTCTCGTGTGGCTCTGGAGTGCAAAGAGGGTGAGGCGTTGATGCTGATGGAGGAGACTGCACATTTATTTTCAGTGATTATTATATAAGACATCCCTTGATATAGTTTGAGTTTTTAACAAATTACATGTTCTTTGTTTAGCTTGTGATAAACTCTGTTTATTCACACCAAATCGTCACAGTATTAAAAGCTACAAACAGAATCCATGTGTTATATGGTACTTGCTTCACTGGCTTATGAGTCCAATTCAATTTTTTTAATAACTGTATGTCTCTGTGTGGTTTCTTAGCCTTTGCAGAGCTACAGACAGACATCCATGAGCTCACCAGTGATCTTGATGGTGCAGGGATTCCCTTCTTGGAATACAGGACCTACACAATGAGGGTCCTCTTCCCAGGCATTGAGGAGCATCCTGTACTGAGAGACCTGGAGGTGTGGTGGAGTATCTCACAATCATTTTCCCAGGTTGTGTTCCTCAGCCAACTCAAGTTGACATGAATTGTTCAAAGTCAACCTATAAAGACAACAACTTTTTTTCATCAATTAGATGTTCTTCGAGCAACACGTGAACGTGTGTACTCGCATGTCTGTCCTCATCAAATAACAACCTCGATGCAATTAGCCTTATTTGAAAAGGGAGCACAATGAGCAAGCGAATTACCAATGTGGCGGGTCACAGTAGGTGGAATTGACGCCGATGTTGTTTGTGTTGCCGTCTGGTAAACAAAAGCCTTTTGACAGCCGACAACAGCACTTTTTTCAAAAACAAACAAGGCAGCCCTCAAATCAGGAGAGCGCTCTCATTAATAACTCCTAACGATACAAGATGCTGCATGGTTTTCTACCGCAACCTCAAAAGCAAATTAAAAGTCAATCACTGGGAGAAATCTAGAAGGGGAAAAAAAATAAAGTCATTTATCCCCAGTGGTGACATTGATAGACAGCCGTAATTGAACAGGTCGTCTTGTTCCATTAGGAGAATGATGGACCCCCATTTCACTGCCTTCAGGGTTAGCCACTCCATCCCTGATGAGAATTTCCCAGTAATAAGCAATATTAATTATGTTTTAATTGGTATAAATATCGAACTGTATGAGGACTATAATGTGAAATAGGAGCCTAATGAAAAAAGCAACAGGCTTGTCTCGGGCTGTTGATGACTTCTTAATTGTTATTGATGTGTCGGATAATTTAAAGTCAAGTTTGTCACCGTGGGCTGCAGGACTTAGAAATAGCACAGGTGCTGGGGGGCCTGCTTAGGCTGACTAAGACGAGGGGAAGTTTTCTCAATACTGAAATATTTAAAAACATCCCAGATGCTCAGTTTGAGTGAAAAATACATGAAAGATGATATCAGAATATAGTGTGGCAGATGTCAGCTCAATGAATCCTGCCTCTTGACACTTTATTTGTTCTTTGAGACTGTTCTTTGCAGTCAAAAGCACTTCCTGTCTTTCTGTTTTTACAAGATTTATTCTTCACACCTGACTCCCAGTTTGATTTTTGCCTCTTCATAATAACTTTTCCCACGGAGACAATTTAGTGTCAACTCAGAAATAAAAATTCCAAAGTAGATTGTGAGTAGGAAGTATTTGTATTTCTATAATAATACAAAAGACAGTGTACCTGCTGGGTCTGTAGCTCTTTAAATTGTCATTATACATACCACTGTGCTCCTCCTGATGCTATTGGTTTAATGTAACTGTGGAGCTTTATTCTTTGAAATCAGAATGACCTAATTTCCTTCTGTTTTGTAAAAAAAAAAAAAAACACCACACGTGAATCCCATTTTGTTTTGTAGTTTTTTCACAATACACAAGTTAAAAGTGTGCATCATTAATGTGGAAATTGTATATGTTGGGTCTTAAATGTCTTAACTTCAGATCTGAAACGCACAAAGGGTCAAAACATGCACACAGGTTTTATATCAGTGCTTCCATCCACACATCCTACATGCATATTGTACTTTACAACAAATTGTAACACTTAAAACACATGTGCACATGTCAACACTGTACACGCCTTGTCAAGCGGTCGGAAATTAGACTTGCAACGTAACAATGGCTCCCGGCAGATTACAAGTACCTCCAGGAAAGGTAAAAAGACAGAACATATGCTGGTTGACAGCTGCATTGGGTGCAAAGAGATGCTGTCTTACCACAAGTGCTCTTGACAGATAAAAAAAACTATAATCTCCTTAGGTGCTATTTATGAGAGACGAGAAGTATGTGTAGCGAGTCGCTAGTATAAATGGTGCAGGGATGATCTGGGCTCAGACGAAGGGAATTCGCATCGCTGCACTCTCTTTCAACTTGCATTAGTATGGAGCGGAGCACCATCAAAATAATAAACAATCCCTAAAGAGACTTAGTGTTTTCCTGCCTTTATTCACAAGATGAAATGCTATAAAAAAAAAAACAACAATGTTAAACTCCTCATATCCTTAGATTCTTCCTTTTCTTTTTTCCCTGACTCATTTATGTAGATACATCTATTAAATGTTAACAGTAGTATACATGAATATATGTATTATTTATACTTATTAGGAATCTAATTTGTTTCTGCTGTTGATAAATATATCTATAGAGCTAATGTGAAATTTATTCTGAACTTACTGTGTCCTTTATGAGAATATACAGTCGAAAAGGCAGAGAGGTAATATCACATTAAGCAGTCACTAATTAGACCTGTATGTCATTGCCTGAATATCCTGCCTGATTCTTTTTTTTTTTTCTGTCCTATGTTATTTTAAATTTTGTTTCATTAATTGAACATTTCTCTTGTTTCCTCACAGGTGCCGGGCTACCGCCAAGAGCAAGTGGAGAAGGGGCTGAAGCTCTTTGGCCAGCTCATTAACAACAAGATCTTCCTGCTGTGTTTTATTCGCACTCTGGAGGCCCAGCGGGGCTTTTCCATGAGGGATCGCGGCAACGTGGCCTCACTCATCATGACCGTGCTACAGAGCAAATTGGAGTATGCCACTGATGTCCTGAAGCACCTGCTTTCTGACCTGATAGACCGCAACCTTGAGAGCAAAAACCATCCCAAACTGCTACTTCGCAGGTAATTAGCAGGCACTGAGAGCACATACAGTGTTTAACTTACTTAGCACTGACTAACAAGTGGTCTCTGCTATGCAACTGGTCATTTATGTTGTGTATTCCTCTTGGTTTTGCCGTTTTATTTTATGTACTTGCTGTCCAGAAGTGGATGTGTGCTGCTCACTGTTCCCCGTCTGTGTATGTCTGGATTAACTCCTGTGACCTTGAGTGGCTGACTCTGTCTCGGAAACTGCCATGCACATCATTAGTCAAATAATTATGATTAATTAGCAGTGGATCCAACTGCATATAGCGCAAGGGGAGGAAAAGGAAGAGAAAGAAATCCTCGTTTGTTGGGGGTGGCAGCGTGGAAAAGCTTGCACTCTGGCACAGTCACAATCCTCCTGTGGATTTGTAGTCAAAGCCTTAATGGCATGCACTTGAACACCACACTGTATGTGATTATGCTTCTTGCCTGCAGTGTTTGGTAAATGTGATGATTACGGTTACTTGAGTTAGCACACTTCTCAGGCATTGTGTATGCGTGAGGTGTGTGCATGAGCATCTATGTCCATATGCCGGTAGGATGAAATATTTTGCTCGGGGGTTATCAGTCAAGGCTTGACACCATCCAAATGATTTGGCTCGCGTATCATAAATTGAGATGTCCATCTCATTCCTATTCAGTTTCTCCCTCTGGCTCTCAGCACACACACCAGTAAAGGCATAGACACAACAAGCAGACGTGGACACGACTGAAATTAACATTGTTCCCTGTATCCTCCAGAAGACAGCGGCCATATTCACCTCATGAAAGCCTGTTTAGACTCTGCTTATCGATGCAGGGGGAGATTATTTCTGTCTGGGCACGAGGCATGATTAATTGCAGCCAGAGCTCACCAAGTATGGCGCAGCCACTAAACAATGGACTTACTGCTGATCCTGGCAGTAGATACAGTACAAGAGATGACGCATACAGCCGAGACGGGGAGAATTGGTCAAGGACAATGGAGGCATTTAGAGCTGACTACTGAGACATGGAGGCAAGTGGTGGGATCACCTTTCTGATCGGCTTAGTGTGTTAAACATAAAGATAGAGACGACTTATCAAGCCCAATAATTTAATTTTTGGGGGGCAGTTCTTAAGGAAATAGCTACAAAAGATCCTACAAAGTGACAACTGTGGAGTCCCGACAGACAGTCCTCTGTCGCGACGTTTCTCCGACAAAGGAGAAGGAAAACCTTGAGACGTTGCCATCCCATTTAGTTGGGGAGGAGAGCACATGTTTACAGCAAACCCACGCCCAGTTTGATTTCTCATTTGTCGCACACACGTCTGAGATTGGGCACTGATCAGACCGTCTTCATCTCGCTCCTCCTGCTTATTAGTTCTTCAACAGCCCAGCATGCATTTCAGATGTGACGAGACAGTCAGAGCAAGCGTTGCCACCCTGTCGTGTGGGCTGACTGGTGTGTCCTTGGATAGCGGCTGAAAATAGCCCAGATACATAGGCGAAAGACTGTGATCAAGGAAGTAACACCCCTTCCCTCTTTTTTTTTTCTTTTTTTTAATCTTTAATATTTTCATATTGCTTATTTCGAGCGTTGGTCTCACTCAGTGCCTGTCTTTTCTGCTTTCCACCCTGGTTGTTTTCGGTCCTCACCCCCTCTGTTGATTGTGTAAGACCACCACTATCTCACTCCCTCGATCTATATTCCCAGCTTTTTCTCCCCCCCTCCGCTGTTTTCTTGATTGCCAGATCAATGCTTAAAGTGCGTGAGCAGGGTGTCTCTGGCACAGCATCTGAGCACGGCTACCCACTGCCTCCTCTTCCAAGAAATCGTGTGTGTGTGTGTGTGTGTGTGCGTGTGTGTGTGTGTGTGTGTGTGTGTGTGTGTGTGTGTGTGTGTGTGTGTGTGTGTGTGTGTGTGTGTGTGTTTCTTTTTCGTCTCTCCACACACCAACACACATCCTTCCATCTGTCCCATCTCAACCTGTGCTGAAGCACAACCACCAGGCAAGCTAACTAACGAGAGCCTTCCACAACCATCTGTCGCATTCCTTGCTGCATTCTCCTTTAACTCTTCTCCTCACTCCGTTCCTCCATCTCCCACTTGCCTCCCCACCCCGCCGCCACGCTTCCCGTCATGCAGAGTTAAACAGTCTTTCGGTAGCCTTAAGTTTCATTTGGCTGCAGTCGAAGCGTCAAAATAGCTGTTCTGATCTCGGTCAAAAGAGGAACACCCAATATGTTAATGCGCTAATCAAAATATTGCTTCGGCTCCAGTACATCGGCTACCCTATTATCTCAGATGAGTTTCAGCTGCACCACTTTACAAATTGGACTCAAACCGGAACTTTCCTGCAAAAAAACAAAGTGTAGTTTCCATCTCTTCACATTGACACACACTCATATTAACACCGTTGGGTAACTTTAAAGTCATCAATCAATCTCAGATGTCGGTGGAGATTTAAGTACCCAGCAAAAAGCCATGCATGCACATAGCGAATACGCAAAACGGCAATTTCGACACAGACCCCCTTCCAAGAATCGAGCCAGTGATATCCGTAATACGGGTTAATATACTCTAGCTTTAATTAGGTGATAATACAGACAAAACATGTTGTCTGGGAAATTTCAATTGTCACGTTTAATTGTAATATCAGCAAATTCTCTGTTAAGATTGTGAGAACTTGAATATTTTGTCAGCGTAATAGTATAAACCGCATAGATCAAACAAAAATCACAGATGCAAAGATTACAAAGATGCAAATGTGTTAAGTCAACTTGTTTGATTTAATTAAAGTTGAAAACCCAGAAGAAGGTTGTTTTTTTTGTGGCTTCCTTGGTTGATTGTTCACGTCTATTATGCAAGTTTTACAGTATTCATCTCATACACGTGCAAAGGGGCGTATTTCCTGGCAGGAAGACAAAAATGCTAAATGTGTGATGAAGCATGGGTGCCTGTCCACCCTAACACAATAAACACGGGGGGAACTAAGTACTGCCAGAGTCCTCAGATCATTCTCAGCACCCACTGCCCCTCTGACTGCCTGCCAAGTGGGCAAGCTTGACCATGCCAACCCGCCATGGCACATTTCAGTGCATTAACCCAAACATTGGTTTTGAAAGTCTTCTGGGGAGAGGTTTGGATAAAATTGAAAGTCGTAATACTAAAGGCTTTTTTGTGTGTGTTCCTGGCTGAGTGTGTAGTGATTGAGAATGAGCATGAGCAAAATGGTCAGGCCAGTCCAAGACTTCTTATTTCTGCAGGGATAGCATCTACTGCCAGGAGCACACACATGCACACACACACACACACACACACATGCAAACTCACACCTGATAATGTCTGAATACAAATGTCGAGGGATTAATTTGTGCTTTTTGCATGGTGGCTTTAAAACTGTCTAACACTTGTCTGGTCACACAGGCACACACAAAAACAGTAGATCGCTATTGAAGTGAGTAACCAAGAGGAAACCCAAAAAGAAGAAAAGAGAAAGCCAAGCCATTCAATCCACCTCTTTTCTTCTTTTCTCTTTTTCACTTCTCCCTCCTTCCTTCCTTCCCCGTGCACCTCCTCCTTTCTCCATGCTCCTTTCATCCCTTTGATAGATGGGCTGCATTTGTGGAAATGGAGAGGATTTGGGAGTGTGTATGATTACAGGATCCAGAATAGGGCTGCCAGTGGGAGGGAGAGAGGGAGAGAGGGAGAGAGGAAGACAGCAAGGACACATGAAAGAAAAGATGAAACGTGACCTTGTTGACCCCTGGATCTTTGGACGGAGGAAGGGCGGGAGAGGCGGCTAAATAAAAGTGCGGGCACAGTGAGCAGCAGGAAGTTAATCCCCCCCCAGGTGTTGTGCCAGCGTGGACAGGGGGTACCAGACAAGCCCACTGGCACAGCAGACACCATTCCCCCCCTCAGTGTGGAGCCCCTTTCAGAGGCTGCCTGAATAGCGAGGGGCGGGAGGGCTGCAGGTGGCAGCCGAAACACTGGGGACAAAATGGACACACACACACACACACACACACACACACACAAGTGGGCACAATGGACACTAATCCTGAAATATTGATGCCTGTGGTAGTTGTTCATTGGAAACAGAGGCATTGGTGTGTGGGTGTGTGTTCTGACAGATTACCCACACACCCCTGCTGCTTGGGCAAGAAGGTGGTTGTCAAAGGATATACAATCCTTCCTTCACCCCCCCCCCACACACACACACACACACCGCCACCAATACTGTTTATTATTATGTATGCTTATTAGTCATTCACATGGGATCACTCACACGGCTGGCCCAGGTCAACACATACACACAAGTGCAGACGTACACCCTTTCGCCACGCCAGCGGAGCATGGATGCCAAGCGGGGACAGAGAGGGAGATGTATTCATTCACTTTCTATTGTGCACGGATCGAGTGTTAGTCCAGTGAATAGGCAAGGGAGCGCTTGATAATGAGGCCAGTGTTATTACAGAGCCGCTCCAGCCCCTAACGACATCAATCCACTGGGATCAAATAAAGGCTTTTAATTGCTTTGCCTCATATTAAAATCCCCGCCGCTGTAGACGAGCTGCCCTTGGCGTGCCTGAGCATAAAAGCCAGCCGAAGGATTGTCTGAAAGGCCATCATATACCATGAGCAGTGGCTCCCTCTCAGTTCATGTCTTTGCAATTATGTTTGTGTAGCGAAAGCCTATTCATTAGCAGGCAGCCGTCATTTTTATGAGAATATTTGACAATGGTGTTGAATATTTATGACGGTAATAAGAGCGCAGGGGATCATATGTTCATTATGTGCTTTCTGTCCATCTGTTTTCAGGACCGAGTCCGTTGCAGAGAAAATGCTGACCAACTGGTTCACCTTCCTCCTCTACAAGTTTCTGAAGGTAACTTCTTCATTTCATCCGATGAAAAATGCAACAGGCAGCTTAACTTCTTGCCTTTCTGCTGGCTCTCTTAGTATCTTTACTTTATTGCTAAGCTGTTGTTTTGCTTCTTCACTCTCTAACACATCAAAAAGTAACCGATGGATATCGATCAGAATAAGACCTGGTTACAACTTATGTCTAACCACAGCTCAACACGTTCTAAAGCAAAACTACAAAAAACTGACCATAAAATTAACAGTTAAACGACATTGAAACACACATTATAGCCTGCAATATAATATAGACTGTCCTGACCTTGTACCCCATGAGATTACTACTGATAAATAAATGATTTTGACTGCATCACAGCTTTTTTGTGTGCTGAGAAAATTGAGCACCCACTGGAGGAAATTATAGCTTTTTTAAAAAAATAAACAAACAAACTTTGTTCAGGGTCGAATTGGAGCCTCCCAATTAGGAGGCGAAGAGTCTACCACATGAAAACCACGAATGAATTTTTATTTTGAACATGTAAAAGAAGAAGAAACGAAAGAAACAAACATAAAAATGAAAAACATCCAAATAAGTAGAGCAAAAAAAAAAGTTATTCAATTTTGAGAGAGTACACGCCATTTTCCATATTTGGCACTAGCTTTACATGTTCAAAAAGGATGTAGGAATCCATATGTGCAGGGTAAATGTGCAAGACTTCTGCCACAATGTAGACTGTGTATAATAGATTATTAGAAAACAAGAAAATCCTGACTAAAAGCAGATGTTCAGGGGCAATCAGCAACCCCATATAGTCAGAATGATGTCATCTAATGTGATTATTGGGGCACTCACAGGCAAGCGATTAGGGATGGACCAGATGTTTCTATTTTGTATTTTGACTTTTTTTTTTTGAAGTGCAAGATGAAAAACATACATTTTTTTAAATCAATTCGTTTTGCATGAATTTTGGAAATATTTTTGTGGCTTTAAAAAAAATTTCTGAATGGGATCAGAACTGCATACTACATCCTGTAAAAGTACAATGAACCCAGACTTGACTGAGTAAGATGTGTTGTACCTGGAACATAGAACTTTCAAATACTGAATTGTCTTCACTTAATGAATTTGGAACCAGTAGGTCGACGGACGGCAATGCACTGTTGCAGGAAGGCACTGTTGTGTTCATAGGACACCAATGTGTATTAAAAAGCTAAACCGCCACTCCTCTCTCCACCCTCGAGTCAAGAAAATGTCACAGTAGTCCTGTTTTTCTCCTCTATCTCCCCACACGTCCCTTCTCTGCAGCTGGCAGGAGAAAACATAAACAATGATAAATGGACAATCTCCTGTGCTTGATAAACAGCAGTGAGGGAAGCTGTTTTTTCACTGTGAACCCATCAAAACTCCCCCCCTCAATTCTAGTAAAAGTTTATATATTGAAGGGTGCTGCAATTTCCTTTAATTTAAGGATGTTTATAGGTCTTACTCAGCAATATCGGAAGCAGGGCCAACAGGAAAAGCATTGCAAAAAGCATCTACACACATTTCTGATATTTTTTTTTCTTTTTTTTTCCCCGAAGTTGTTCAATTTTGCTGTCCTGGCGCAGAGCGCAGGAGTCAACTTCAAACATCTCTTCTCCATCCAAACTTTCTGACTCTCATTGCAGGAGTGTGCAGGCGAGCCTCTCTTCTCCCTCTTCTGCGCCATCAAGCAGCAGATGGAGAAAGGCCCCATTGACTCCATCACAGGAGAGGCCCGCTACTCGCTCAGCGAAGACAAGCTCATCAGGCAGCAGATCGACTACAAGACACTGGTAAGGGGTTCACCTGCCCGGCGGGCCGGGGGCTAAGAGGGGACACTTAATATGCTTCCTGGAACAAGGCGAGAGAAGAAGGGTGGTTCTGGGTGGTTGATCCCAGAGATGCGCAAACCGGGACACCAAAGTTGTCGTTGTCACGCTTGACGCGCAGAGGGCACCGGAGTGGTGACCTCACTTCCTGTTGAGAGTGGAGCTGTCATGAAAAAAAAAGCAGCTTCGAGGACGAAGGAAATTTGCGTGTATTTATCTGTACGAAAGAAGATGTGGAAGATCTCCACTTCTGAGACGTCTCTTTTATTGCTCATGCATCTCTGTTGTCACTGGGATTGTTTCAGCTGGTTTAATTTCTTCCTCTCATTTCTATTGTCAGTTTGAGGATGCCAATTTACATAATCTCCATTTCAATGCTGAGCTGAGCTATTTATAATATATAATCGATCTCTTCTGAACATCTCATTTTCTGCAATATACGAACAAATGAAGCCATGCTTACAGTCCTCATTCTTTCCACTGTGAAGCTCCTATTTTATATATAATACACTATTTATAGTATTACGGAAACATGTTTAAAACTTTGTATCTTGAAGAGATGGAAATTACACCCTCATTTATGTAATGTGTATTTATAATCATCCTGTTCTACAGGTATTGCCACTAACAGCCAAAGGCGCTGCTGAGTGATCTGATGAATATGATAATATTATTATAATGAGCTGCTTTAGTGCACATCCCTTCAGGTAGCATATTACTGTCTCATCCCCTGCTCTGGAGAAACAGCCGTTTCCATAGTGAATTATGTTTTCTTTTGCTGCGCACCTCGTACGAAGCCTTCGGCAAACACAACAATATTGCAGTTCCATTAAGCGACAATTCACAGTGCAATCAAAATTAATAACAGAAAATACACAGACCTGTTCTCCACCAGACTGCAGTATGCATTTAAGCCTTCACCTTCTACCTACACCAATTTGGAGGAAAAAATGTTTGTTTGCAACCTTTTTTGGTTATAATGATAATCTAATGTGTACATTATATAAAGAGGTCAGTGGCGGAGAATTGTAGAAAAGCAGCAATGTGATGTGTTGAAAGATTTACAGCAAGAAAACAACATTATGGTGAAGACCAAGATGAAGTTAAGAGTCCAAATGGATTGATATGTGAAAGACTTGAAAATATGTTGCCATGATGACAAGGAGGCTCGTTGCTTTTGTTTGCATTTGCCAAAAGTCAGAGTGAGGAATTATGCTGAGAGTAGAAATGGATTGATTCGAGAAAGATGAGGACAAAACTCAACAACATTTGGTGTCCAGTGAATAGAGCAATAGAGTTAAATAAACATCAGTCTGCCTGGGGCAGCTGTGGCTACATACGTAGGCACAGTTCTATAGATGAGACGTGAATGGGCAGCTCTGATTTATTCTACCTAAAGCTTTTTCCTCGCCTCCACTCGCAGTTAATGTTGTGTGTATTTCTGCTCCAGGTGGTGAACTGCATACACCCAGAAAACGAGAAAAGCCCAGAGATCCAGGTCAAGGTGCTGAACTGTGACACCATCAGCCAGGTGAAGGAGAAGATCCTGGACGCCATCTACAAGAACGTCCCGCATTCACACCGACTGAAAGCCTCAGACATGGACCTGGGTAGGAGCCTTTTCCATGCATGTTCTCCCATTTCGTCCTGCCAGGAGTTTTGAGGAATTTTAATAGGATTCGTAAACACTGATAAGATAAAGGTCTGTTTCATGCCTCATGCTGGAGTTACTGTCGAACTCGTCAACATGCTTCTGTCCATGCCATGGTCTCGAAAGGCTGAACTTCGGCACTCATTGATTTTTACAAAGTCTTCCCTCCTTCACACAGGCCTTCCTAAAAAGTAGCCGTCTCCTTAGATATAGAGCAGTAGCTTTCTGTTTGACCTCGGGAGAGTTGACTTCCTGGCTCTGTTGGCTCAGATGTCTGAGATTGGTCTCCCCACTCCTCAAACTTCACATCGATTGACTCTCTTGTCGACTCGCGTCTGAGTCAGATGATTGATCAGTAAATCAATTGAGACACAGAGTGATCCCTTCCCTAGAAAATACCCTACTTTCTTTCTTTCTTGAACACAGACGTGCAAAAACAGACCTGTTTCACTCGTAGCAGTCGGGTGTGTGTTGCCGGTGTACACTGCATGTGCACATACAAATCCATGGCATCATAATATGGTTATGCCTGATTGGTGGCCTGCCAATACCTACAGGCTGTCATTTCACTGCACAGTGTGCTTTTTATGGTTTAATATTGCCAGATGGATTTTCTAAGCCCCTGTTGTGTGTTTGTAATAGCATATTTATAACCAACCCCCCGATCTGAGATGGACTGATTGCGTACCATAGGGAATCTGCCTGGGAGATGACTAAGTGAAAAGATTGGTTTAGCCTTTTGACGACACTCCTGGATGAAATTGTTTTATGGCCCCCTTTGGGCAGTATGTGTTGTTCTATTATTGTTTTATTACGGAAGGGAATTGGAAATTAGAGTTAGCTGGCCACTCACACTGTATGAGGGCGAGGGTCGAGTGAAAAGAAATTAGTCAACATAAGTTCACAACAGAACATGAGATGAAACGTTTTCACTCCAATCTGTATCTACAGCATGTTTCCAACTTCTTGCACGGACGAGAACAAAGTTCTCGCTCAGCCATGAGTCCATACAGCACATTCAGTGCACATTTCACCCACTCTCAGCTATTGGAAGTGTGATTTCTTGGTTTTGTGCTCCTTTTGTCGGGGATAATTCTGCAGTAGAAACAGGTCTTAGACTTGACTGTTTTGCTATGACGACAATTTTTAATTATACAAGGAATACTAGCAGCTTTTGCAGTTATTGGAGCACACACACACACACACATGCACACACAAACACACACACACACACAAATGCACACATACACACACAGGCACATATACACAGACCGATTGGAGTGGCTGATAAGGATAATGGGATTGTGGCAGGTTGTCCTGAGACAGATTGGCCTCTCGTGTTGTTATCCCAGCTATTGTTTTAATTCCACCATGCTGGGATCCGTAGTCCTCCACAGGGCAGCAGTGAAGATAGGGACTCAAAACAAAGATGTAAGGTCGCGCGCGTGTGTCTCTGTGCCATTGTGTATGTTGCCCACAGCAAGGGTGTAACACGCATCTCTGCGGAGTACAACAGTCACCTTCAGTCTCTCTCTTTGCCATCAGCTCCCATTCACTCCCCAAAGCTCTTATCTCCTTGATTGTTTGAGTGCATGAAGCAATCACACACATACGCAGTTGTCTCTTCCCACTGATGAAGAGTTTTTTACATTTGGAAATCAGAACGATTTCAGTTTGCGCTGGTTTTACTCCGGGTTTCCTTTATTCATCACTTCCTACCTTTCTTTTGGTCCCCCATTTGTTTGTCGAGCCTCGACTGGAGACCAGCGCTCATTTGCATCTTTATAGAAAGATGTACTGTATAGACAAAAACAACAGGAGAATCTTTATTTCCTGCAGATTTTCTCAGACGCTAACACAATTCTGGTCGATCCTCCAAAGACAGGCTTCATCATGCACCATGGTGATTGCTGCTTTGTTTTCCTGTTTGTGATCGGAATAGAAGATGACAGTGGCCGACACAAGTGGGAAGCGCGTCAAGGAGCACAGATACAATAACGTATTCATAAGGCCCATGATGTGTGCAAAAAGAATAGAGGAATCATCTGCCTGTTTGTTTTCAAGACTACTTTCCTTTCTCACTTATGATAATGTCGCTTGGGCATTGTGAGACGCTTCTGTCACAGCTTTTGTTTTGTTTTGTGCTGAGGTAGTACAAATGTGGGAGGCCTGCTGCATACATCGTGTCGATGTAATTTGGTTGTAAGGTCATGTAAATGGCTCTCTCTGTTGTGTATGTGAAAGATGCTGTCGTGTGCACTGGCAGTCGCTCGTTGAGAGGGGTGGAAATGAGGTGATTCACAGTTTTTGGGTACAGCTGCTGCTTTAGTTTTGCATATTATTGTGCAGCTGCACCTGGATTGTTTCCAGGGAAACTCCATGCAACGACAACACGAGTCGCCAGGCTCCGAGATGTAGATGGTGGTTAGACAAGGGGTGAGCAGGGAGCAATAGCGCCTGCAGAGAGCGGAGCATAAAGGCCAGCGCCGCAGATGGAAAAGGAAGTGTATAAGCTCCTGGTCATGCAACTGTAATCACTCCCATCGATCGTGCCGGCAAAAGAGAAGGAAAAGAACGAAGAGGGAGCTTCTTTGTGCTTCTCAAAAAGAAGCACAGTGGGTTATACATTTAGCTCACCTCTTATTACTGTCTCACATATGAGCCATTTCTTTTTTTATTCCTACATCTGTTTGCCTCTCTCATTTACCAGTAACAAAGTTGTTTTGTGTTTTTTTTTTTTTTTTCAGGTTGGTTTTCACTTCTTGATCTTATTCATTCATTTCATGGCAATTTGAAATGATTGTCAGGAAAAAACCTCAAAAAACCTCAATAGATTAAAATGAAGATTGGAATATCTTCTTTTCTTGTAGACTGATAACCAACACAATTGGTGCTTTTTTTCTTCTGATGTTTATGTCTTAAAACCAAACTAATTTCAAACTATACAAACTAACTTTATTTCAAAAAGATTTTGATTGCCACACATACAATCATGAATATTGATGGCCTGGGGGGGGGGGCTTTAGTCTTGGTTGATGTTGTGGATCAAACAATAACTGAATCCATAACAAAAAGAAATGAGAGCTTCGGACCACCACCACCACCACAATCCACCGCCTTTTATCTCACAGCTACACAAGGACATGAGACACAACAATATTTTGAAAAATCTTGACAAAACAACTAAAAAGAAGAAGAAGAAAAAAAATATTTGAAGGACCATCACTGCAGTGATGTTTCGCTAAATGTGGTTGATAATAATCTGACCATTTTTGTTCCATTTGAATTACAGAGTGGCGTCAGGGCCGAGGACAGCGCATGATCCTGCAGGACGAGGACGTCACGACAAAGATTGAAGGAGACTGGAAAAGGCTGAACATGCTGGCCCATTATCAGGTGAGTTAATGAGCACTTAGCAACTGGAATTAATTTCATTATCGTGAACAGGAAGATATTTATAATGATCAATTTAAAAATGCTTTTGTCATCGTGCCTTTTTATGTGAGGCTCATATAGACATGTTCATTAGAATAATTCAGGGAAATTCCAAAGTCGATGAAGCTTTAATGTGCAATTTGTATTATTTGATGTATAATGACCTAATTAAGAGTTGTTATGTGATTTCCTGCTGCTGAATCTACCAAAGACAGTAAGTTTGCACAACAAGAGGATGTATTGAGTCACTCATTGAAGCAGCTAAAGAAATAGTTAACACAATAGCTGAGACTACCACACAGCAACATTGTGCACATAATTAGCAGGTTTGTGTATTTTTCTCAGAATCAACACCAAAGTGACTTAACACTGCCACCCCATGTATGAGAGCAGCATGACTGAAATCCCATGTAGTGCCCCTTTAATGTTTGTAAAATGTGAAATTCACAAAGAAAGATGTGACAAAAGGAAGCGACAGAAACTTGACATTTTGCATCTGTAGCTTGTGATATAGATTTCATCTTTTATTCGAAGGCATTCACATCTTGTCCGGGAACGTGTTTTCATGGCATTTCCACAGGAAAAGCATTCAAACAGCCCTTAATGCATCGCTGATACTTTAAGCAAAAAAGAATATTTTGCCACACACACACAAAAAAAAAAACACCTGCTATTTGACATTTCTTTACATTGCCTCTCTCCTTTTCCGCCACACAACATCCCACTTTCTATAGGCTCTGAAGTCCTCCCACCTAAGTTGACTACACAATGCACAGTTCAGTCATTTCGAGGTGCAAGTGCTCCAAAGACAAAGATCCTCCTCACACATCACCACCACACGTTATCGGCCGGTTAACAAACACGTTGACACTCAGAAGTAATCCCTCGTGTGTAAAGAGGCCTTGAGATACAATCTGATGTGTTGCTCAAGTCAGAGACATATGAAGCACCATTTGATAACAAAGACTAAACATGCTTCTTTGTATTTATATTAACACAAAAGAAGTATCTTTTAGGTTGATCTATTTTTTTTACAATGGTTGCCACAGATAATTACAGCAACATGCACCGTAGTCTTCATTATCCTGGATGCCCTTCCTGCTGAAGTCAGGATTCAAACGTCCACGCTCAAGGTCATGACTTAACCCAATGCATTACCATGGAGGACTGGAAATTAATACACAAAAATATACAAAATACCAAGGTGTGTCACTCCTTCAATACATGTAAAACCACATTAACAAGTGTTTGCTGACTGGCTATCCATCCGAAACAAAACTATTTTGGATGCGAAAGCCGACCCGCTTTGTCACTAAGGTCTCAGTAATTTGAGCAGCAAAGCAAGTCGCGACTCTGCCTTCCAAGAGCAGTTTGCGTGGTGCCTAAATTAAATGTCAGCGGCAGCAAGTGTCAACAAGCCGGGAGTATGAGGCGTGGGTGGAATGGATTAGGGACCTGATTGGAATTGGAGATAAGATAATGAACACAAAAGTTAATTTATTTTTTCTCAGGCCGGGGAATAAGGACACCTTATCCTTAATGGCCCCCCCCAAAAAATCCACTTCTATCCACTCAGAAATTATCAGGAGGCAATGCGAGGAGAGAATTTAAATCCTATAAATTAATTTAAGCGAGAGCCTGTTGCTTCCTACGTATCATATTCACCCCCTTTGTGTTTGTGGGTTTGTTTTTGTTTCACTGCTACGGCTTGACTTTAAGATTCAAACCCTCTGTGTGGAAGATGTAATCTTTTAAATCAAATCTATTGTTGGCACTCGGCTGATTGATTCCCACTCCTTAAAAACCCAGATGTGCATCTCTATTTGTTATTTGCTTTATCCTTCTGTCTTTTATAATTTTACTTTTTTTCAGAAGCTAATTTGACCAGCCAGACACACTGAACAAAATCATGTGTTCATCTTTATTCTACTAATTTGGTTTGATCTGCAACCAGCCAAACTCACCCACTCATTCATTCTGCCGTCAGTTATAGAGCGACAGTCAGCTTCACAAACTTGTTGAAAAGTTACATTTCTCGTGAAGCAAAAACATTGCGTAATAGCTACAAGCTAGAATTTGGCATTTTCCATATCTGATCTGTCTTTCCCATAATGAGATATTTCTCTCCGCCTCTTCTCTTTCAGGAAACAGTGCTCTCTTTGCTCCCTTTATCCTCCAAATGTTATTTCCTGAAATGCCACTCCTCCTTTTTCACATTTCATTATGTTCCACTGCGCTTTTCTCATTTTATATCAATTCAACATATAAGAGCAGTGATCAGGCACAATACTTGAGGATGTTGGAGGGTTGTGGGGCTGCCCACAAAGGAAAAAACAAGATCTGGCCCGAGGGGGCCCTCCTGCTTGCAATGATATAAACATATTATGCATAAGGAGCAGATTGAGTGACAGGGTGAAATAATGACACAATCTTAATAATGCCCTGGCTCACACAAATATGTGGACTAAAGCCCCCTGGTCTCATCACCCACACAACGATAAAGATCACTTCAATTAACCCTGCTGCACCCTGCAGCGTGGGTTGCTAGATTATGCAGAATAGAGGAATCTTGTGTGTGTGTGTGTGTGTGTGTGTGTGTGTGTGTGTGTGTGTGTGTGTGTGTGTGTGTGTGTGTGTGTGTGTGTGTGTGTGTGTGTGTGTGTGTGTGTGTGTGTGTGTGTGTGTGTGTGTGCACTGCTGGGACTGGCTCCATCCCGCTTGCGTTAATTGAATCCTGTTTGGCTGACTGAGGAAGGAGGAGCGCAAGACTGACTGATTCATTCATTCACACACACTTATTTACACATAGACCAACAGACATGCACACTGCATGAGTCCTCGCATCATCTTCACACACACACACACACACACACACACACACACACACACACACACACACACACACACACACACACGCACACACACACACACACACACACACACACACACACACACACACACACACGCCACCCTGGAGGATAGGTATTATTGAATGGAGACTGTGGGACGTCCCCTCTCACACAGGCCGGTGCAATGCTCCGCTAAACTCTCCCTCCCCCTGTCAGTCATCATATGTACGTGTGGGCTGAGTCGAGCACATAAGGGTAATAAGATATTCTCTGTTTATTTGCACGAAACCAGGATAGATGAAAGAAAAAATAGAGAATGACACCAACGCCATGATGGGGGGGGGGGGGTTTTCTCTTTTTTTTTCTGATGGTTAAAATTCTGCACTAACAAATTAACTTCAAGGTTCAAGGTGTCGATTGCATTTTAGATCTTTTTTTTTCTCGCCGACCAGGTACCTGATAATGCAGTAATGGCTCTGGTTCCCAAACAAGTTACAGCCTACAACTCGGTAAACAACTCCACTGTGTCTCGAACTTCTGCAAGTAAATATGGTGAGTAGGCTTCTGTTCAGATTTCTGGTGTGTTTTATGTCAAAGAAACGATCTGCAACACATTAGACGTGTCACACTGCGAGAAATCCAATGTGTGTCTTTTATTCCACTTAGACCTGCGGCGATGTTTTTCTGTCTTGTGAGTGCAATGCTTCTTTAGAACTGGATGTGACAATTATTTCACCTCCTACGCACATTTCTGCAGATCACAGTGCATTTCATTAGTCACTAGTCTTTCAATGGATGGCGTCCTCTAAAGCAGATTCGGCACATGAGGGAGAACTGTGCATGCTGAATAGGTTAAAGTACCCATAATGCACAGGTTGAATGTCATTAAAAAGCTGTTGGTTTAGTCAGTCATTTAGACACTCATATACATGATAAACAAAAACAAAATTACTGTAATAATTATAATTTTTTGTAAAAACACACTCGGGCATACATTGATCAGATTATACATTTGAAGACTAAAGCTGTAGATTATAAAGTTAAATATATTATCAATACCAGCCCGTCTGAGTTTATATGGAAGGTTGATCCAGCAGTTCAAAGCGTAGTGAATAAAAACAGCATCACCCAAAGTTTTTTGTTCTGCTTTTAGGAACAAAACCAGAAAAGTGGCTCAACTTGATAATTTGATGAAGCATTGAAGTTTTGAACATGTGGCTGTGGAATTCAGTATTTTTTAACGCAGGAAAGGAAGCATATAGATTGATTCTCTGCATGTCAACAATAATAACCCTATAAAAAAAAAAAAAGTCAAGACACAATTTACATGAAGAGAAAAAATAGAGGCTTTCTTCTGTTGTTCTGGCCTCTTGAGTATCATAAGTGTGTCTTCTCATCTTTCCATGTGCCAGTAGTTTTTTTGTGTTATTTTTTTCCCGCCTGTCCGTCTGTTACGTGTCTCCTTGAACCTGCGAAACCATCAAGTTAGTTGCTGATCAAAGGGCTAGCCTCACAGGTCACAAACACTTCAGACACTTCAAATGGTCGGCCACGTTATTAGCATGGCTTCATCTCCATATGGTGTCGCCTCACCTCTCCGCCACCAAATTAGTCCCGATAGGACCGAGGTGAGTGGAGAAAAAGAAAAGGGGAGGGAGGATGCCAAGAATATATCTCTCACCAATATTCCCTTTAAAAGACATCAAATGCAAGTGATGCACTTCACAACTGGTATAGTACTTGAGAGTGACTTTGAACTCTCCCCCTAATACAATAGCCAAATAGAAAAAAAAATAAAAGTGTGATTGAATAGAAGGCAGGGGGGTGGCGGGTGGAGCTGCAGAGAAAGTTATGGAAAAAGTTCAAAGATTCAAACAAACATGTCGAGTCAGAGAATGAAAGGAGAAACTGTTGTGTTTGATCTTTGATGTAATGTTTCCATCAAAAGCCACAAAAGAAGAGGGGGGAGAAAAAAATACATGAGAAAAATAGCACTGGCTGTGTGTGGAGAAGGATCAGAATAGAATCCGAGCAGAAAACCTCTCTCCTGTGTATCCCCACCTCTGAATCACCCTCCGCTTTCTAACCCACTGAATAAGTAATCAACGGCAAATTAATGCGCTCGTTCTGTATACAAACAAGGGTGAACGTCGTGGCCTCCAGCACACATTGCAACCCTGAAAACAGAAAAGTATAGTGCCGCATTCATCCCGCAGACACCAAATTAACAGCGCTGTAGGACTGCTTAAGTCTTCGAGCAAAACTCCAGTTAAATAATGTTCCCACGAGGGCCTTATGAGGGCAGCAAACTCTCCCAGTTGATCACACTGCGATCAGATTTGCACAATCAATGCAAACACTCACGCACTCTTGTGCCTGATGTCTCCAGCTGTCACATTCCCACCGCCTCAAAATCTCTCCCTCCTCGGAGCTCTTTCCTCTTTGGACAGATTGATTTCTGTCACGGTGAAAATCACTCCTTTTTTTTTTTTTTTTTTTCCCCTCACTGCACTCTTCTCCCGCGAACCGCACCCACTGATCAATTCTTTTCACACTGTGTAAACATTCATTGAGCCATGTGTTTGGAAATGTCATCGCCACTCCGGCCATTGGGTGGGCCATACATATTTCATCTCGTCTGACACCTGTTCGATTTTGTGTCAGCTGGCAATACCATGTCTTGTCACTTGAAGACGAAACTATGAAAAATTAACCATGCAGACTTTCTAAAAGTTTCATATCCAATCTCACGGACCTGTAAATTTGAACAGCATTCTGTTGTTGACATGCCTGTATTGCTTTTCTCACTTCGGTTGCAGTCTTGTTTTACTATTTCATTCATTTGCAGGTGCTGATTAATGTTTTTTTCTTCTTTTTTCTTTTTAGCTTTAATTTCTTTTTTTTTTTACTGCAATTGCCCTCCTCAAGGCACTTCAACTGGCCCACGACAACATATTTTCTGTGTCGTACCCCTGTTAAGGACTTACAGTCTTTTCCAAATCTATTTTGATGCTCATATTTTTCAGGATGACAGGATGTCAGTAAGTCAGACCATGTGGGTTCAGGCGGGAGGCAAACTGTCACGCACACTCACGTTCACATCAGTGAGCAAATTAACAGACACAAGTCAATGCCTCCTTTTGGAAAACTAAAGTAAAAACCAGGGAAAACATGCAGACTCAACATAAAAGCCCTCACGCCTGGATTCAAGCCAGGAGGTCGTTTCACTATGAGGCTAACTGTGACCTTTGACCTCGTGAGGCAGTGCTACTTGAACTAAAGCAAGTTAGTTTTTTTTCCTCACAGAGAACATGATCAAGTACACTGGAAGTCCCGACAGCCTGCGGTCCCGCACGCCAATGATCACACCCGACCTGGAGAGCGGGGTGAAGGTCTGGCACTTGGTTAAGAACCATGAGCACGGAGACCAGAAGGAAGGAGACCGCGGCAGCAAGATGGTTTCCGAGATCTACTTAACACGACTTCTAGCTACCAAGGTGAGTCATCTCGCATGGATATAATCTCATGTCTTCTTCTTTGACTCTTTTCATTTTAGTAGCTCATGATGCAACTCGTCGAGTCATCACCATATTCATAGTTTAGTTTTGAGTGTTGTGACTCTTTCGTAGAAAATGCCATACCAATACATCTTCTTCCACAATTGTAGTTTATCCTGATCTCTTAACAGCTTTCCGAACATATGTTGTACCAGAGGAATCAGGTGCATCTTTAAATACTGTATATCCTCAGGCCATTCATCAGGCGAAAAGGCTAAAAGGTCACAGTGACCTTCAGCCTGACTCATAATGACTTTGAAATCTGTCACTTTATTTTAATATTCATGTTTACTTTGGATGAGTCATCTCAGTGGAAAAGATTATTCAAATGTATTCCTCTATCCCCTCAGGTGAGAAAGAGAAAATAGATATTTCTGTTTGTTTTCTTTTTTCATTACTGTTGCATTGATGCAGCAGCATATCAAAAAGGATAAAGAAGAAAACACCCATGAAGCTCGGGAAGGTTTTTCCCGTAATAATAATAATAAAAAAAAATGATTGGGCAAAAATAGAAATGGCTCATAAAATGAAGCTCTTTCAACATGCTTCGTGAAAATGGCCCCCAAGAAAGGAAAAAAATGCAGTTAATTTGGTTTTTTGGAGGGGGGGAATGCGACTTTGATCCAACAGCTGAATGCAAATTAACAATCCACTCCTAAAGCACCTTGTCACTCTTGTTTTTTCCTCCATCAAGACATCCTTTCTATCAGACGCAGACAGGCGTACGGGCGAGGGACAAGAAAGAGGGAGGCTATGAACTGAAAATGTTCATGCTGTAATTTTTTGATTCGGGAACATTTCACTGTGTTTTTTGATCCACCGCCTGCCTTTGTTTGGCAGTTCACATAGAGAACATTAACTCTGTTCTGTCTATGTCATACACAGTGGCAGGAGTATAAAATAGAGTCTGGCTGTGTCTTCCTGCCTCTCTCACACACAAACACACACACACACACACACACACACAGAAAAAAAGCAGGACGATTAAAACATCCTCATTGGAATGTGTTGTGCTGACGAAACCAAGAGTATGTGCCACACTGGTACAGAATCAATACTAAACGCATTGCATAGAATTAGGTTAATAATATGTGTGGTTGATTTCTCTGAATCTTCAAGCATGTCTATGAATTATGTGCCAAAATTGCAGCCACAATCAACAAGGAGAAAGTTGACAGCAACATTGTCAATTCCAGCAAAAACTAGGCAAATCAAAAGGGTTCATTTGTCCATATAGATCAAATTCACTTCAACGTCTCTAGATATTTATTTCAATGCAAAAAATAATTACGACATGTACATATGGAAGATATTTGCATCTAAAGCAATTTTAACAAAGCAGGTTTTTTTTATTCATGAAAACCGAACAAGATTTAAGTGCAGTATTTAGTTGTGTCTCCCAAAGTTTCTGGAACATCTGCATACCCCAATGGGCAAATAAGGAAAAACAATTGCTTTTATTAAAAAAAAAAAAATGCAGTTAACTTGTTTGTTGTGACTTTCACGTCGATGCAAGTTCATCCCACAGCTCAGACTGAACCTCTGGCAGACCGACGCTATATTTCAAACTCGGAAAGACCAACAAACACTTTAACATCAAGTCCATCAAGCTTGTCTTTGGACTGTGGATGGAGACCAGAGCAGCCACACAGGCACAGAGGGCATGACAACTAAAAATGTTGTTGTGAACAGACAGATTTGAACCTCTGACTGGGTTTTCCAGTTGGTAAGTCCTCTTGAGTCATCTGCCACTCACAATATTGGTTCGATCTTGCTTTCCGTCCTCGCCCTCCTGGGCAAGACTCCGAATCGCCCCCAACTGTGTGAAAGCACCTTCCCACGGTGGCCGTGACCCGTGGTGTGTGAACGCTTCTCTGTGTGGTTGGGTGAACATGACTGATCGTGTAACGCGCTGGAGAAGTGAAGTCCTTTCACTGTGGAAAGCCATCCTCCACCAGACCAAAGCCCTCTTCAGAGATAACGCCAGGCTCGCCATCCTGCAGCGGAAGTTCAGTCGTTCGTCGCTGCAGAAGGACAAAGACTCTTGACATATAAGCAGAGTGTCTGAAGAACGGCTTTACACAGAGAAATCTGACTTTTGAAGAGCTCTGACCTTAATCTAGCAGCAACATTGAGGAGCGACCTCATGAGAGTGGTTCACACCAGATATATAAAAAATGTGCTTAAAGACGTTCTGTAAGAAAAGTTGGATTCAAAATGTCCCATAAACATTGCATCAGACATTTTATTACCAAAAATGCTTTTTTGAGGTTTCTCTTTAAGATGAATACCTCACTCCACACCTTAATTATTGTATTATATGTTGTAAATAAGTGAGCGATGCATTGAATTTCTTAAATGAGTTGATGGGTGAAAAGTTAGTAAAAGGTTTAGACCCACATTTATTGGATGTGCATCAAATAAAATAAAATAGGGTTTTACAGAAATACACACATTTTCAAAGAGAAAAATCATTATTATGATTCTACATGCGTTACATTGATTTCAGTGTATGTTTTTGAGTTGCATAAGTGGCCAGTTAATGCAAAAACCAAGGAGATGTCACATCCTGGTGAAGCATTTGAACTCATTCAGAACATATTTCACACAGTAGGAGAGACGTCTGTGAAACAGAAACATATAAAGTACCATATTCATCATAAACTCAGGGCCAATGATTCATGCCTTATAGTCGTCAGCGCAGCTTCACATATGAACGCGTGTTGACTTTGGGACTCTGCCTCCCCGCCATGATCCTGCTGCAGGGCGCTGGAAGGCGGCTCCGGACTGCAGACAGCACATCATCTTTCCAGATGGATTGTTTTTGTGAAATAACCAGTTTATCATGGCTGGCCATCTCTCTTGGTGAGAAATGATTGGGCAGACAGGGAGCGTAATTGACTGCGTTTGGCTTTCACCTTGCCAATAAATACCTCTCCTTGGCAACGCCGCCGATGTCTCTCAGATTAGCTCCATCAGTGTCACTGCCGAGTGCAGGTACAGGACGTGTTCATATGTGCAGAGTGGCACAGGGATCGATTGCTTTTTCCATCCTGACTCGTGCCCCTCGAGTGTCCCTCTCTGCCTCCCTGCTTCACCGCTCGCCCCAACGTTTCTCATGGTTTGTTTTCCTCGCATTTGAATGTGGAGCCAGACGGTATCAAAACATCCCGATGACACATTGTGTTTAGAGTGCAGCCTAATGACAGGGTAGATGGTCGTTGGGGGTTGGTTTGGCAGTTTCAGCTCCACCAGGGAACAAGAGAACCCTGTGATGATGACAGTGTTGATGCTGGCGCGCCCCTTGAGATAAATGATGACGTAAAATGTCACAGCATCAGCGCACAAACGGGTTTTTAGCATCTCTACCCACACGAAACACAAGGTATTCCCTCAACTGAAGCGTTGATATAGAGATATGTGGCTGTCTTCGTAGACAAACGATGAGCTGTCTGGAATGTGGGCCACATTAGAATTATAGCCGTGATTGCCAGACTAACAAGATTTTCTCCGCCCACCCTCTTCTACCTCACTTGACTCTGTGATTCGGTCACCCGCTCCACCCAAATTGGATTTTTATTTGCTGGCGAATGTACACACCTCATCTGCTTCACTCAATGGCCCCCTTCTTTCTGATAGGAAACCTCCGTCGTTTCATTTCCACCGTGCTTTCTCGCCTCTTCCCGTGCATCCCATCAGCTCGTTCTTTACAAGAGGATTAGAGTCCCTCACTCTGTCTCTCCTCTCTCTTCTCCTCCTCCTCCTTAAAGTCGCCAACATTAAATCAAATTAGGGTCAATGGTGCAGTGTGGGAGCTAATCCGGCAGCACAAAGAGGCTTAAAAGATGTGCCTCCTGTTCCCAGATATTATTAAAAGTCAGCTGTGAAATAACAATTCCCCCCATCAAAGCTGCAAGCAGATTCAGGGGCCAGGTCCAAGAGATAGGAGTGAGGTACATAAACATCGGAGCTCGGGGACAAAGTGAAATGCACTGGAGAACAAGTGTACAAGTTATGGCAACCTTGCTCTCAGCATGAGTGTGGTGCATTAGAGTGTATTGCAGCTTAATAGAACTTGAATTACAAACTATCACAGCTTTCCGTCTCATCTTTCTGCTTCACAGGGTACGCTACAGAAGTTTGTGGACGACCTGTTCGAGACCATCTTCAGCACGGCCCATCGAGGCAGCGCTCTGCCGCTGGCCATTAAATACATGTTTGACTTCCTGGACGAGCAGGCCGACAAACACAGCATCCATGACCCGCATGTCCGACACACATGGAAGAGCAACTGGTGAGCTCAGAATCCCCGGGACAATCCGGAGGAAGTCATTTGGATCTTTAATTAATGTTTGTCGTAATTGCTTGTAACCCCGGTGTGACTCTGCTTGTGACCTTTGCTTCCTGCGCTGATGTTTAATGTACTGCTCGCGCAACCAGGACATTTTGGCACATTTCTCATGGCATTGCCATGGCGTTGCCCCTCCAGTTGCCAACTTTCACCACACGCCTGTCTTCTCCCCTAATATCCATTAACCACAGGGGCGTGTAATCTTCATTAAAGCCAACCACAAGGGGCTAATCCAATTGGCTGCCAAGACTCTCCATCTATTATCATGGGTAACTGGGCCAAAAAAAAAAAAAAATCATGCCATGGAAATCTCCATAGTGACAAATGTGCATTCCCAGGTGTACAGGTACACCTCAGAAATTAATATCTACTGATTAATTTAGGCTGTATTGCCCTCTTTGGGTTCACTGGAAAAGGTTGGTAGAAGTTAAATACTAACTAACCAGCAGTGCATCAGAATGGGGTGAGCAGAGGAATAAAAAGGTGAAGAAAAGGAAGTGAACGCAGTGGGAGTTAAATGCACACTAATATCTCATTAGCCTCCTAGCCTCTGCCAAGAGCCCAGCATGCATCACTCAGCCCCAGGCCCAGGAGAACCACAGGGATAGGAGGAGGAAAAAAAATTGATGTGCATCAAGGGACAAATAGAGACTGAGAGAAAAATGAAAAAGAGGAGGCTGAAGAAGGAATATGATTTACTTCACTGTGTGTTCCTAATTCTGATATTTCTGGCGTCTGCGTGATGGGACCATTTGCTGCCTTGAGTTAAGTGTTTTCTGAAAGCAAAACGGGTCCCTCTCACATTTGACTTTTAATGTCTTTCCACAATAGAGCTGTGAATAAACGCCAATTTTTCATAACACATCTCGACAAAAGGTACCGAGATTGGACCCAATTTGTGCTGATGCCACCACAGATATCTTTTCAGTGTGAGGGGCGCTCGTCACGGCATCTGCCAACCTTTAGTTGACTCAAAAGGGCTGCAATCACAGCTGCAACAAAAGCCTTCATTTTGTCTGCTGGAGAATAATAATGCCAGGGTTCCTCCCAAGCTGAGCCCCGATCCCATTAAGGCTCACAGCCCCATTGTCATCATACACACCATTAACTTCAACTGCAGCAAGATCCCAGCACCCCACTGCTACCCTGCATTGCCTATAGGGTTCCCCCCTCCATCACCCGGTCCCTTGATATAACCCCACTGGGAGATTATTCTGCGGTTTCCTCCTCATGAAGTCGTCATATGACATCATGTTTATCGCCATGACCTACCCGACTACAGCAATTAGCATTTTTCTGTGGAGAGGCTGATTTGCAATGAAAACAGTGAAACCTGCTTTTTTTTTTTTTTTTGTAAAGTTCAAGTTTCAAGTGATATTTTTACGCAGGATTACTTTAAGGAAACACTTTTTAAGGAGGAATATTGCCTTCAAATCTTAAAATTATTAATGACATTTTCATCTACTGTGGTTACTTAAAATTGCATTCAATCTGGTTAATTAGAGAGGACTGGCAGACAAAAAGAGGTGGTGTAACGCTGTATTATGATCCCATCAAAGTCCACATCACAATGATTCCCATTGTTGGGGGTTTTGTGTACATGACTGTTACATGAAATTGTGTTTTGAAAAAAAAGAGAAAAGAAAGAGCACAACCAGATGCTGCCACATCAACCAATGTGGCTGATCAGGCTGAACAAGGAGGAAGTGTCTATTAAGTCAATATTAAATAACAGGAAACTGTGAGCTGCATAAGTTAAAATTGGTTAAACTGTTAGCCGCTTCTTGAGCATTGTGTGCCAGCTATAATGTGCATTCCTATGTGTGTACACTATGTGTGTGCATACATGAGTCACTGGCTCCGCGAGCATCTCCAGATGGTATCTTTTGGATTAGCCGCAGTGTGTCAACGTCTGCTCTCGTCCTCGCTCTTCTGCATTTGGTGTGCGTGCGTCTGTCTGTCATTCGACAACGGAAAAGACAGGACTGTGATCGTTGTGCAAAACATTGCAACAATTCTAGAATCTCGAAAATTCTATCAAATGTGTGGAGGTTGGAATTGTATTATTTGCAGCATATAATATCACTTAACAATTTTAAAAAATCCTCCAGTAAAACCCTTGTCCACTGAAGCCTGAGGCAGAATCCATTGTTTGATGGCTATAACCTTTTGTATCTCCAGGCAACTTTCAAAAACAGACGATTCTGTTTCCATGTGCCCAGAAACTTTTTTACAATCATTCTCTATGAATGCAGTTTATTACAAACTCCACCGAGTTATGTGGAAACCACGAATAACGACAAAGAAGCAGTGCTTCTGTCTCTTGTTTGCACAGGTTCTAGTTTTTACTCATACAGTACAGACTCTTTTTTTTTATTTAGACATAACACGATGCAAGTGACCATAAATAGTAACTTAAACATTTTCTCCCATTTCCTCTAAACCCAGAGGTGTGAATGTTAATGGTACAGAAAAAAGGAGTTACATTTTTAGAAAGATGTCAGTATAAGTTCTGATCTAAGTGAGTTCTAATCTAAAAGTTGGCAGTTTGACATCCATCTTCACTTTTCTCTGTCCCAAATGGATCTTGGTAAGACACCTTGAACATTGAATATCATATGGGACTGAAAATGTGCTGTAGTCTTTAAGTGAAGTCCATTTCCCATTCACATAGACTCTGATAGCACTGATGATGTTGTTATTGGAGTGCGCATTCTTACTCATTGGAGACATTAAACACCAAAATAAACAACATAGACATAATGTGGAAATGTCAGGAAGGAAATAGAAATATAAATTAATTATTTGCTGTCTCGCCGCTGTAATGTAATGATTTCAAACTGATTTTAGTTTAATAAATGAAGATCATCGATGAAATGTTCCTAATATTAACAAAGGTTTCCTGTAGTAGTTGCATAAAGTACATGTTTTTAATGATTATATCTCACTGTTGCTTCTATAAGTGTGAACTGACTGCAGTCGGTGGTGAGAAATCAATGGACAGGCGAATGGGCTTTTAATAAAAGGGCTTTTTCTTACTCTGCCAGCATAATTCCTCCAGGATAAGCGATGCCCTTGATCTTGGCAGCTGATATTTAACCTAATCCCTGACCAAGAAGGCCAGATCATGACCATCATTCAGATCCCTAAAACTCCGCAGCATGAGCGAACGGCCAAAATCCCACACTTTCGCTTAATTTCACTGAATAGTAATAATAATACCTACACATTGCTGCTTTGGTGATTTCGAACATGACAAATTGCATGAGGGGGGGAAGAAACCTCATCGCTTTAACATCTAGTGTCCCATTGAAAGAGGAGATTGTCAACAATCAAAGCAGCACAGCAGTGGTGTTAATATCCCTTTGATCCCTGCACCTAATCCCACGAGATTCTTTGCTTAGATTAATTTTGAAGTTATAATGCTGAGGGTTTTTCTCCCTTTCTGAGATCAAATCGGCTTTTGTTATATTGTACATATGAATGTACAATGGCTTTGTGAGAGGTTGTGCGAGAACGAACAGGATGGTGGGGGAGCGTTGCTGGTATTTTATTTTATTTTACTTTTCCCCTTTGATAAGGCATTTCTGTACCAGGCACAGAAACTTCTGCATTGACTTGACTGCTGCAACGTCTATCCTGATTGATTTTTGCCACATCAGCTAAAAGTGCACAGCCCAGCGAATAGTGAAGATACCAAGATCCAAGTAACACTCGGCTCTTTCCTAATACCACCTGAGCCCCTTTTCACTGCTGCACACAGATAGGACCGGCCCCTATATCTGTTCATTTTGGCAGGAACAAGCCCAGAAAAGAAACAGACTTGTATATTTTTATTATTCTGGACAGGCACAAAATAGAACCCACTTGCACAAACAAGGTAAAATGAACTGTGTCACTGTGCGGCCCCCAGCGAGGACCCCTGGACGCTGCTCGAAAAAAAAAAAAAAAAAAACCCAGAGCCAGCCACCACCTGGTTTTAAAGATAAAGGCTTTATTGAATTGAGCACACACATCAAATAGAGCACATCAGCAACAGCAGGGCCTGTGTACTCGCTTTGCAAAGTGAATGAATCCCCGTCCCTTCTGGCGAATAATATGTTCATGCCTATTGACTAGCTGGCTGTAGCAAATTTGAAAATGGCATTTAGGGACTTAATCTCAGAGCAGCTGAACCGGACACAGGCTGTTGTTTCACTTCACACTCTTTGTTCCTCTGTTTGAATGGTTATTTGTGCATTCTGTCACTGAGATGGAACCAAACAATCAATGCAAAAGTAGTTTTAATGACACGAGGCCTAACGCGGAGTACATTAACATGTCTCATTAGTTCTTAGAATTGTTTAACAGGCGACATTTTGTTCACAGTTTGCAGTGCAAATTTAGTTACAAGCAAGACGACGACCCACAATATTCTGATGAGGAAATGTCAGACACTTAAAACAAAGTTAAAGAGCAGAACTTGTACGGCTGCGTTGTTAGCCACTAAACTTTTCTCTCTTTTTTTTTGTCCGCCCTCCACAGCCTACCTCTGCGTTTCTGGGTGAATGTGATCAAGAACCCCCAGTTTGTGTTCGACATCCACAAGAGCAGCATCACAGATGCCTGCCTGTCCGTGGTGGCCCAGACCTTCATGGACTCCTGCTCCACCTCAGAACACCGCCTTGGGAAGGACTCACCCTCCAACAAGCTGCTTTATGCCAAGGACATCCCCAGCTACAAGAGCTGGGTGGAAAGGTGAGCTTTCAATGAACAAACTTTTCACTGTGTGGATAAAGACATTAAAAAAAAAAAAAAAACATTGGAATGCCAGCTTTAGCTGCATTTCAATCTAAAACCCAATATGACTGTAGTGCTGTGATCTATGAGCTGTGAAACCCAATCTAAATTACCAAAGCAGCAGGAATGATCTGGAGCACCCCGGGCCTGAGGTCTACACGACGCCGGAGTGAGTTGTTGGAAGGGAAATGTGTGTGTGCGTGCTTGTGTGCACTTGAACACAAAGAGAGAAAGCATTCTTCAGAGTTGCAGGCTGCAGAAGCTGGTAATTTGTTAAAATAGGAGTTTTTATTAAATTTATTTGTCAGCAGGGGAAGCGAGGAGGCCCTGAATAAAAGATGGGGTACTGGGAAGTGGCTTGGAGTATTTGTGTGTCTGTGGCTTCTTCAGAGCCAGCCTCGGGATGAAAATATATGTGATCTGCTTACATGGAGGAAGGAGTTTTGGGCTTGTTGTGCGTCTGCAGTCTCTCACAAACACAATTCAGTGTGAGGAAACTGAAAACCCGGTGTTGATTTAGAGGAGGATGCGTTTGGATTAACTGCTAACTGCTGTGGAAACATCCATCCCACTGTCCTGTATTGTATATAAATCATCCCTTCACTGTACATCTGCTGGAGGAATAAGTGAAGCGTCTGTAATTGGTGAAAGAGGCTTCAGTCATGCCTGAGTAAGAGTGAACGTGGTGCCGCTTCGCTTTGCTGTCCAAAGTGTCAACATTAGGGACATGAGAGGATTCACCGCATAGAATGGAGCTGGGATAGGAGACAGGACAGAAAGCGATCTCTGTAAAGATTGGGAGAAGTCCTCCTTTCCTGTTATTGCTCAGTTATAAAAACAAAGCTCATGGAAATAAGCAGATCAGGAAAATGCTTTTTGTTCGGTGCAACTCTGCATAGAAAGAAGCAAGGTAGGGAATGTTTTACTCTGTGGAGAAAGCACAAAGAAAACCACATAAGAACTGATAGATGGCTTCAAAGTGCAGTGCATTTTTTGTCTGTAGGCTCAAAAGACAGACTATCCCCCAAATCCTAAAACATGTCAGGGTGTGCTCAGAGTTGTTTGGCCATCGTCTGGTTTGGAAATGTACCGACTTGTGTGGACACAAACACAGTGCATGCTGAAAAGCTGGAAATATTCAGTAATACTCTGCTGCGACAGAATGATCTATTATTCTCTGTAACAAGAAATGAATATAAACTCAGCTTGCTTTTATTATTTAAACTGTGAATATCCTCTTGGCTTGTAGATCTGTAAGAATTTTGAAAGAACATTTGGCTTCTAATCTGTCAGAATGGTGTTTGCATTCACATCATGCATAATCAGAGTGTGCGCGGCAAAATTCATTTTTTTTCTGAATATGTTTTACCAGCTGAGAGCTAACCGAGTTCATAAAGAAGCCAAAACACCTGCACAACATATAAAATCCCCTTCAGTTGTGCATACAAACACAGAAGATCAGCTGTGAAAAGATGGCAGCTCTGACACCTGTCGCAGCCTGTGTCAGGTCGCTTTAGATGACTTTCCTTTGACATTCAACCTGTGAATGTACCAAAGCTCGCTTTAATCAGACCCATGCTAACACAATCTTACAGTATGCTGATGTTGGCAATATGGGTTTTTAAAATGCATCGCGGAGAAGGGAGGTAAATCAATCACATCAACACTGCCTAGCCTGTTAAAGTAGTTCAAAAAAAACAGCAACTTAACACTGATAACTGCCTAACAGAGCAGAATTTTAGGATTTATGAATAATATCTCTTCTGAAAAGCCCACCTGGACGGCACACTAACAACCCCCCTGCTAGGAGTTCCCACTAAATGCCTCCCAGCATAGAACAGGTGTTGATACGGCTATGACCTCTGTGAGCAACACCCACCTGCCTCTGCCTTTTCCTCCTCGGTTTGCTTTGAAGACTTTGTTGGCAAATATCATCTCCCTCCCTCCCTCTCACACACACACACTCGGAGAATTATCAAGCTGTACAGCGGGCCTGTCCTCGAGCGGCTGCAGCTACAGGAATTTAATATGTAAATAAGCAGCTTTAATTAACATAGTTGATATGGGCAACACAGCTGCTGCTGACAGTGACTGATTGCCTTTGCCTCAATGCAGCAAGCGTGTGTGTGTTGTTTTTTTTTTTTTACTGCTGTGGCGTTCCAAGTTGAGACCCAAGACCTCTCGGCATCTACAATGGCTCCATTTCACTCACTTCACTATAAAACACACTTGTTGCCTCTGTGCGACATGCATTATTTAAATATCTTCAAAAGAACTGCTGTAAACCACTGCGAGGAGTAATGAGCTCCAAGGAAGAACATCGACTTTAAAAACAGCACAGGGTGTCGTCTGTTTTCCAAATGGTTTAACCGTTTCCCCTCGCAAGTCAACGTGCTTGTAACAAGCATTTCTGTTTTGTTTTTGTTCCTCCTTCTCTCCTCCAACAGGTATTACTCAGACATTAATAAGATGCCAGCGATCAGTGACCAGGACATGAATGCCTACTTGGCAGAACAGTCACGGATGCACATGAATGAGTTCAACACCATGAGCTCTCTCAGCGAGATTTACTCCTACGTGGGAAAATACACTGAGGAGGTATGTGCTACTATGACTTACGCTTGCTGCACTTGTAGAGAGCTCAGTAGTGTGTCCAATTTCAAGTAACATTTCACCGCTTACACTGTAGTTGTCTACAAAATAAGATTCGTGTTTCTTAATAAATCTAAAATTGCAGGGTACATCACTCTTGAGATAGTTTACCAATTCTGGACTCGGTACTTTGTAATGCGATGAGCCCCAGGATACTCCAAAAGAACGTTACTCTGTATGCAGCCTGGCAGGCAAAGCCAAGGGCAAATAAAACATTACTTCGCTCCCTGAGGTAACACTCCTTGTGAAGTTCATATCGCAATAATTGACTTATAAAAATACGTGACTTGGAAGAGTGCAACAGCATCTGGATGATGAGCTATTTGAAGCAATTACAAACTGTCTAGAAATCTGCACAAATGTGGGAAGAAGCGAACAGAAGACTCACTTTTAGTGGAGTATTTGTCGGGCTTTTATAGGAGCAAAATTACTTGTGTATGCATATTGATGTGTGTGTGTGTGTGTGTGTGTGTGTGTGTGTATAATGATATTTTTGTGTCAGTATTGAGCTTGGGGCACAGATTTATGCATGTATATGAAAACGTGTGTAAAGACTTTATTGTGCATAATGCAATCTTTCGGAGTGTGCGAATACTGATAAATGTGAATGACCTGTAAGTGTCTCTGTCATCACCTCCATCACTGACCGGCTTCTCACTCGGCTGAATTTTTGCTTCTCTCCTGAAACCGGGTTCTAATGTCCTCAGTATGGACTCGCAGGTTGACTTTTGTCAGGCTAATTGTTGGTGACGGTAGAGTTGTAGTATGCTAAAATGATGGTTAAGGAGATAAAGCTCAGACCAAAAGGTGAGTAGCATGACAACCATGAGCCAAAGTAAATGTGCATGGTGGAAGAATGTTTGTGACAGCAGGAGAGGAGCAAAATCCATTTGTTAGCCAAATGAAAGGTCACCTAGGGTGGAGAGGAGTACATTTACAGGTCCTTTTTATTATTGCACACAAATCTAGACACCTGTGTCATCAATATATTGTGTTTTTTTGTATTTGTAAAGAGGTAAATTCTTACCTTTAGTAATTAGTAATGAGATTTCATAGCACTTCCTGTTATTTTGTTATGCCGTGTACCTTCAGTCATACCATTGTGTGTCTGCTTCCCTCACCTCCTGCCGACAGATCGTGTGTGCGCTGGAACAGGACGACGCAGCCAGGAAACAGAGGCTGGCCTTTAAGCTGGAGCAGGTGGTGGCCTTCATGAGTCTGGAGAGCTGAGGACCGCACTTCCCAGGGTGCACTGGGAAGAGACCCCGTCAGAAACCGAGCCGTGCCTGAGCGAAGATCTGTCCCAATCTTTTTTCATCGTGTGACTTCCTCCCTCCGCCTTTCAAAGATGACTTCTTCCTTGACTTTTTTTCTGCTTCCTCTTCCCTGAGAAACATTTTGTTTTCCTCATCCACTCTGCTGCATAGACTAGTTTACCTGAATATATGTGAGGGGTGGTCCGGGGCTGAGTTTTTAGTCTCCCACAATGCAATGTGGAGGATCTCTCAGCTTCACCACAAGGGGGGAGCTTCAAGGGGCGATTGCTTGAAAGCTGGCCATATTGGCATACTTCTGTCCCCCTGCTGGAAGACAAGAGGGGAAAAGAAACATTTTTATGTTGCCTTCAAGAATTTACACTGATAGGTAATTCTTTCAAAACCACGGCATTGGGTGTCCATTTTGTTGAGAACTTTTCAAAATAGGATAGTTAAGATAAGACCATCTCTAGAGTTCAGTTTATTGTAGTTCTATATTCAGATATACGGAATCGAGTGGAAACATCAAAACCGATGACTGCAAGCCAAATGAGCACCTCTGAAGGAAATTAATGCAAGGATGGTTTGCCAAGTTTACACTGTACCTTCAAGCAAAGCATACATATCCGTGAAATCTGGGGCGAGTTCAGGCAAACCTCGAATGTTCTTGTGTTCTTTCAATGTAGCTGGAGTTGTATTTAAGAAAAAGACTGATGGGGGGGGTAGGGGAGGATTACTGCTTCTCTGAACTTTTCCTTTTATTGAGATGTGATAGACACTAAAACTTTACAAAACCAGAGCATCCCCAGCCTATAGCCCTTTGCCGCATTCCCACATTTTTACCTGCCCAGCACACATTTAAAGAAAATGCACATGATTCCTGCTTCCATTTGGCTTATATGGCTACTGCAAAAATTACGCTATTAGATGAAACCCTGAAGCCCCCACCTAAGTTGAATGCTTTGTTAAAAGAAGAAAAAAAACAACAACCGAAAAGAAGCACACAACCAACTCTGGAAGACAGTGTTTTGACTGCTGATGGAAACACCCTGAGCAGTCCTTGCCTGACTCTTGCCACTTCCAATCTTGTGTCGCCATACAGCGACGGTCTATCAAAGCACACACACGCACAGATATACACACACAATCAGCAGCTGCCCAAGATCCTGACTGCCCAGATATCTACGCCAACCCCGGAGGTGGTAAAGAGGAGAGCTGGCTGAAAAGCACCAGGTAAGAGCTGCTCGGTAGAAATAAGAGCGATTCAACACAGGTGCAGCCAAAACGGCCGCCTGCTTCCTTAAAGGGGCTCCGATGTGAGAGTAGCACTTCTTTCCCAGGATGTTCTTATTTTAAGACTTTTGCGTGGAGAAATCAAACAAGATGGACTTAGTTGGTCAGCCAAAAACCAAAGGAGCTTGAAATTTTCAAAATGGTCAAAAATGTATTTATAAAGTGCCACTGAGGAACTGACAAAAAAAAAAAAAAAAAAAAAAAAAGACTATGTATAAGAAAGCCACATCTAGGACACACACACACAAAAAAAAAGATATTGTGACTGGAACTTTGAGAAACCTGTGTGAATTTTCTGACCTCAGTGTGTTCGAGGTGAGAGGCTCTGTGGGCGAGGTGGTCCGATCCTCCGTTCTCTTTCCATCGTCCCGGGTCTCTCCAGCTCTCGGCACACCGTTCACCCTTTTGTCCGGCTCCTGACCTACCAGTTTCTTTCTGTTTTGCACAAGCGTTGGAGATGGTAGCTAGTTGCATACGGCAAAAAAAAAAAATACCCAACTCCTGAGTGTGTAACTGTTGAGGCGCTCTTGTCTGTATTAGTGTAGTTGTCCTCAGTGGCGGTAGGGGGCGGCCTTCTCCAAGCCTCAAGAAAAAAAAAAAGAAAATGAAAAAATGAAAAAAAAAAAAAACGATAAGGAAAAAAAATAATCTGATAAAGCAGAGCAAGACATGAGCATCATGGCAAGACACACGAGAAAAAGATGGACTTTAACAGTAGATAAGACTTGTTGGATGTGAAGCTCCACACTGGGAGAGAGCGACTGAAAGCGATGATGGAGGCGCCCTCCGTACCTTTTGACCTCTGCCCTTTCTTTTGCCTTGACAACGTACCCCATGTGGTGATGTGAATGTGTGAAGACCGCCCTAGGTCCACCTTGGGTCCTTTATTGGCTTTTTAAGCGCATGTAAAACGTAAACAATTTAAGAAACTTATTTAAAAAAAAAAAAAAAAAAAGTGGAAAAATATGAAAACTAAGCCTTGCAATGATGATGTGGATGTGTTCTTTTATCTTTCTTTTGCTTGGAAGAATTGAGATGGAAAAAGTGGATTGTTCATGTAATAAAAACTATAACTTTCGTTGAAGGTGGAACCTTTATCCAGTTCAAACCCCCCCCCCCCCCCCCCCCTTTTTTTTTTCAGGAGAACCCCCATTACCCATGGTGTTTGTGAAGTGGTAGATGCTAAATAAAACAGATATATTATACCTTTGCATGTTGACCTATCTGGATGGTATGAAGTGGAACTGCCTTGCTCAAAGATATTTATATACTACAACTATTAGGGACTCAAGTCATTTACAAACCAACTCTTCATTCTAATATCAAGGATCTCACAGAAAGACAACGTGTAGCCTATTTAGAATTTTTCGTCCCATTTCCATTTGTCCTTAATTACAGACCATGCGTTTTTCTCTGTGACAGCTGTGCCTCCTCTGTGCTTTTTATTTTGTGTTGACAGAACCGTCTGGTTCTGGTCTTTGCTGCTATTAAATGTTATTTAGACTACCACATTACTTTTTTAATTCATCAGAATAAATGCTAAGTTACTTTCTTTTATATTTTTTTTGTCTCTGTTGGTTCCAGCCCAGAACGGAAGATAACCAATTTGGGTAATGTTTTTTTTTTTCCTGATATTTAAAAAAAAAAATAGCAATGATGGAAACAAACGGATGTGGTTTGACAAAAGTTCAAATCATAAAAGCAACAAATGACCACGTCTGTGTGAGACACCAATTCCTGTCCATTTTAATAGTTACATCAAAACACCAAAACCTGGACGATACTACTGAATACTATGTTGGTTATTGAGAGATGAACTCGTCAGGAGAGGCACATAACCGCTGACGGTAGACTTGTGTTGAAGAGTTTTGGCAAGTGACTGTTTATTTCATGGCTGCCGTGTCAAATGTTTGTGAGATACCCAAGATACTGTTTATAATTACCCTCTGCAGCTCTACAGTATGATGAATGTCTGTTGTTTCACCTCGGAGGGGCACATTCACAAAGTGTTTACTACTTTTTTTTGGCAGTAAACATATCAAATTTGTTAATACATGAAGGGGAAGAAAGTCTGATTAGAGCCGGACAATTGATTCTTAGTACAAACTTGCATTCATATTCAAAACAATTTCAACGAATTCTCTTTTATTCACGTAGCCAACTTACGCCATGTCTAGACTCCCCAAATTTTCCACTTCCTCGCTGTGCGTGTTCCAAAGTACAACACAAAGTCGAAAGTCCTCAACTGACATTGTGAATCTGCCCCTCAGTGAAACGTCCCGTCTTTCATTTCCTCCTGTCGCTACCCTTCCCCCGGCAGCCGAGGTCGTCTGCCAACAGCCGCCTTGCGTTGCTAAGAGCACAGATAAAGTTTCCACCTTCAAACGTTTTGTAGGAACTAAAAATGTCCTCCTAGCTCAGTGTTATAGCAGGTGTTACACAGACACACTAGAAAAAGACTTTTACTAGATCCTATTTGAAAGATAAAGAGTATCTTATCAAGAGATGAAAAACGATACCTGGGGGATATAAGGCGAGCTTCTCTAACTTTGTTATAATTAATTGTATACCTGTGTATGTAAATATAATGCATTCCTATTTTGCAGTCAAGAACAAAATACTATTTGTAATATAGAATAAACTTTATTATGAAACCAAGCATTGCATGATTGTCTCTGCTCTTTGTGAGTGCTTACGATGAAGGTGTTGGGAGAAATCTGCTATTTGAAATGCTGTAGTCCACTTTGTCAAAACAACACAACAAAGGCAGCACTGAACATTTGGGCACTTTGTCAGTCCAATTTACTTGGTTACATAACCGCTAAGTGGAACATTGGGTATCCATGAAAATGTGCCACTGAATCTTGAGCTAATCTGGTGATCTTATGCCAAAAAGTGATCAGGTGGTGCCCCAATCAATGGAAACAAGTATGCGAGACCCAAAAACTTAACAAAGCCTTATACACCTACCTGCAAACTTACCTACCAACACGTTTTCTGCACATACTGCTTGTTAAAAAGGCCCCAGTATACGACCCATCATTTCTCGATCACAAAGACTTAAAGAGGTCATATTATGCAAAATTCACTTTCTAATGGTTTTCCAACAGTTTTATGCATCTCTATACCTGGAATGATGCCCGAGAAGGGAAGAAGGTCTATCATCTCTCTCCTTTTCTTGATTAAATGTTTTAAAAGTGTGTGCTCCAATGAGCAAATCAGAAATCAAAACCTATATAGCAGGGGTGGGCGTGCCTGGTCCTGGATGGCCGCAGTCCTGTATGTTTCCAATGTTCAATGCACAAACACACCTGAGTTCTCATGATGAGGCTCTGCAGAAAACTTGATAATGAGCCAGTAATTGCTGTCAGCCGTGTTGATGTGAGGACACATTGAAAACGTGCAGGACTGCGGCCCTCCAGCAGCAGGATTGCCCACCCCTGCTATATAGAGTCACCAGGGGTTCAGCCAATCCCAATCAAGGTCGGCCCTCCCTTTGACTCCTCCCACAATTAGGCAACTCTGCTCTGGCACATGGCACCATGAAAAGAAGTACTTCCTCCTCTTCCCAACATGGGCCTGTGTGGGTGCAGCCAGTCCAGCTCACACAGACACAGCAGATTCTGATGCAGCTCCTATGATCCAGTGTTCAAGTGGATGAAAATCAAGGAAAAGCTGAATTTGTGGAAATAAACTTTGAATACAATCTTTATGGACCACGAGACCCATGTGGAAATGTTGAAAAGCTATATAGCATGATGTATAATATGATCCTTTAAAGGATGATAAGGCCATCGCAAAACTGCTTGGTGCGAGACGACGCAACAAAGAAAAGCTCAACAAAGAGACAAAGAGTCATTTCTACTGATTTTTTTTTTTTTCATTATTTTCCCAGCTGTTTATTGTGTGTGTGCCAGGACACACAAGTGATGACGCTGCACTCTACACAGCGGCAGGACAAGACCTCAACAACGAAGAGAAAAGCCACCATGATCTCCAGAAAGATGTGCAATAACCCCAACGTCGTTTCAGACCTGGTTAAATATCCAAATTATTCAAATGGGGGTTTTATCCAATTAATTCACGGCGTTCGGCCTGATTTTCCACATTACTGCTGGCAAAGATAAAGAAACCAAGGTTTGGAATAAATGAGAAAGTCATGCTCCGACTGCACATACTGAATAGCGGATTCTGAACATGAGTCGCTCAAAAGAGAAAGTCTCAACATATTATGTAAATTAGCAAGCAACAGTCACATTGTAAACCCGAGTCTCTAAGAGCAGCGACAATAACATCCAATTCAATCAAGACCATTGTCATCACAATGGTTAATACACGCTTGTAAGGCGGCTTCCAGACACGGGGACAATGCCTTCTGATGCACAACAAAAATAAACATTTCTGCAAGTGTTGAAAAGAGCAAACAAATAGGGAATCACAAATTACCCACAAACAAGTTATCGCCTGGTTGTGGATGGCACGTTAGCTGAGTGGTGGTACAAATAGATGTTGCATTTTCTGTTTGTGACATAGATTTTGGCAAAATGAACAGACAAAAAAAAAAATCTTTGTCATATTTCATTCAAATAGCTAATTTGTAAGAGATTCACACTTTGGGAGACTTTGGGCTTGAAGCTATGAAACTTTTGCTTTTAATTATAGATGGATAAAGATGTGATTGACAGCACCATAGGTTGGTGATTTTACTTTTTTTTGGGGGGGGGGCGGGTGCAAACTGCACACAGAAAGGGTTAGGGTTACATTATCTACTGCATCATATTTCATCAGATTAATATGGATAATATAGTTTTGATGTTAATGCTACTATTCTACCAACAAATGCAGCATTACTGATGTCTGGGCTCAGTATTGGGTAGTGTTACATTCCGCTCACACTAAACATTGTCATCCTGTGAATCAATTATAAGAACATTTTAAAAACAACAACAACAACAATAGAATAGCTACTCTAATTGAAAAAGTTAGTGGTTTCTTTGTAATTTAAATTTACTGTGAGATCATTCTGGAGGCCGTTTTGGCCCTTATAGGCCGAATGTTAGATACTTTTGTTTTAAGTCATGTTACTATTAAACCTCATCTTCCTCAACAAAAGTTGAGGAAGAAATGTTTTCTCTCATCTTAAAGCTTTCAACAGGATTAACCGGTGCCCAATGCTGAGTGAACAAATTGCAAAATGAAATAAACAAATGCCCAAGACAATAAACAACTAACTTTTTCCATGTGCCAAGTTTGATTTATTAGTTTAAAAGTGAATTTTCTAATTAATAAGTAACGCTGGCCTGTCAGTTTAGAAGTCAGCCTATTACCACTCCAGGTGATGCAAATGCTTCTCAGGCGTTAATCTCAGCTGGAGTCAAATAAGCTCCACGGGCTACTTCCATTGTCAATACGAAGGTTAGAAAAGCTTCTCCCCTTAATGAGAGGTGTTCCCTGACATGATGTAACCTAGGTCATTAAAATGCAAGGGAAGCAAATATCCGCAGTCTAAATAATTAGAAAGAAGCAGCAGTGGTAAAGATTAGCTGAACCTGTAAGCCTCCTCCGCTTGAAGCCAATCTAGCAGACCTCAAGCCATTCAGGAAATCAAGGAGGGAAATCCCTGCCCCTAAGCGCATGTCACTCTACAAAGCTTAGCTGTAAACTGCAGCAAACACACAACTGCTCGATTTTGCTCTACAATCTGCATTATTCAATGTCACACATCAAAGGCAGTCGGAAAACCCGGTTTATTGTGCTAATTGTCATTCGGCTTCCAAGACTCGTTATCTCGCAAAACACACAACCCCGACAGACAAACTCTTCGCAGCGTCGACTTCTCCGACTGATCCAGCGGCGCGAGAAGCCGCTTCGCAGGCTCGGCACGACAAGGCCACCTTGAAAAACACCTTCCCCAAGACTGGAAAAGTCGGAGGTAGGCTTGAAAGACTTTTTTTTTTTTTAAACCAAGTAAATGGAAAACAGGGGTGACAAATGAGGAAATAGAAAGTTCTGTGCAGCAGCGGAGGGCAGGGGAGGTGTGAAGTGCAAAAAACAAAGTGACAACCTGCTGGATGGGTATATATAGACGGGAGGCTGCGGCACTCCGGTGGGGCTGAGAGGCTGACGGGGACGAGAGATTGAATTGGCCCAGTGTCACCCTCCATATACCAGCCAGTGAACTGGGAGTAATGGGTGAGAAATAGAAAGAGGGAAGGTGGAGAGAGAGAGAGCGAGAGAGAGAGAGAGAGAGAGAGGGAGAGAGAGACAGAGAGGGAGAAAGGTAGGAAAAGGGAGGGAGGGCTGCCAAGTGTTCCCCTAATTTCCTGACTAGTGAGCTGGGAATAATGGAAGGGAGGAGAGGCAACTCGGAGGGGTGATGGGTTGAGAGGTTGGATGGAGGTATCGGAGGGGCCGGATGATAGAGAGCTGCCGATGATTGCTTTGCACGTGGGATGGTTTTCCACACTCCCGTGATCACGGAGGCCCTTTCACCCCAAAATCCCCACCCCGCCCCCTGCCCCCCTACCCCCAACCCCCTCCCACCACCACACAGCCATCAAATCCACACATACTGATGTGATGCGGCCATAACGGGAAAAAAAAAAAAAAAAAGAAAAAGAAAAAAGATTTAAAAGTCTGTCCACGTGGGGCCAGAATGATGGACAGAGAAGGAGCAGAGGGGAGCAGTGTAGCGCCATTCATGCCGGGCGGTCTTGCAGGCTCTGTCGGGGAGGTTTGTGGTTGGGCAATCAATAAGGCCGAACTTTCTGCTTTGGGGACTTGAACCCACATTCACCTCAGCTGCCCAGCTTAGCTTAAAAGACTTATCTTCATCACAAGAAACTATTAAATGTACTGTCAACACGGCAATCCTGAAGATTAATATCACTCCATCAGCTGCTATGTCAAAGTTATCTCATAAAGAAATGAAATTCAAGTTAAAATTAAAGCTGCAAGCAGCATTGGACGGGACCTGGCAAAAGACTGCCCGTCGGGGTGGGGACGATCCTCTAGACCAATTAATTTTAATTTATTAAGTTTAAAAAAAAAAAAAAAAAAAGACTTATTTTGAAAAAAACGGCCTCAAAACCAGCTAATTAGATAGTGATTTGTGACCGCAGCACCCCCATTAGGCCACCTACCAAATTTCAGCTCAATCGGACAATGTTTGCTAGCATGCTAATGGTAAAGGTTTTTCAAAAACATCCACCGACATGAATTTGAGGGCCTCAGGCCAGGCCTCCTACAGCGGTCAGTGTGGGACAATTGAGTGACCTGGTGGAATGCCGGGCCTAGGAGGTCCGGCCTTTGTCGGCGGTGTACGAAAGTGTGAATGACACAGCACTTACGAAACATGAAAGGTTTTTCAAAAACTTCCACCGACATGAATTCGAGGGCCTTTGTCAGTTGTGTACGGATTACAAAAGGAACCTGGCCTTGGCCAGGCCTGCGGCCTGTTACTGCTATCCAGGCTGTCAATCACACAGCAGTGATGAACCTGAAGCTACAGGAAGCTGCCCATATATGGAGTGATGCACTGACCAATCACAGTGGAGAATTTCACAGCTGCGCCAGGCGCAGACGCTGACGTTAGAGTGAGACAGGCAGGAATATATTCCAAGATTTTGGAAACAACTGGTCTGAATCCATAGTTATCGGGGGAGTATGTGGATAAAAATACCTTACATTTGTAGGAATTTTTGTCCTCTTTCAGACTGTGTGGGTTTGTAAGCAGTCAGAGGTCAACTTTGGACACCAGGGGGTGCTGTTTGGCACCAACGGCAGATTTTGCTCCATCCGCTACAGTGTAAAGATCTCGGGCGAAAAATAATTTACTCTGTCGCTTTAACTCATCATGAAGGGGACTTGTATTGGAATTTTCCCGACATATGTTACATCCTCTTGTTCGGCAGGGTGTCGTGGCCATGGCAATGTGCTCGGTTTGTGGCTGAGACTCACGGTTTGCAAACAGTTAAGAGAAGTTCGGGGAGTTTTAAATCGTTGATTTTGGGGGAGAATTTTCCGTTTCCCCATGCTTCCTGATGGGACGAGCCGGAAACCCGAATTCAGGGTGGGGAGCTTGGACGGCTAATAAAAACGAAACCGGACTAGGCAAGAAAATTTCCCTCTAGAGTTCAGTAGTAATCTCCTCTATTTTTGTATAGATGAATTTAACCGATACGACCTTCGGCCTATTAGGAGTTAAATTTTCCGTTTCTGCCTTTTTTTGCCTTTTTTGGGCGAAAACCTTACATTGAAAGGCAAATAGCGGCCTTCCTGTTGGAGTTAGGTCAAAAGTTAGAGTGCGTGAGTCGTAGGGCTCGAGTAGATGAACAAATTTTGTATTCGCGACATTTCTCTACGACATTCCTACAGACCGTGGCGGGCGATTGAAATTTTCTAGGTGGCGCTAGAGAGCCATTTCTGGACTTTCCTGGAATTTTATGACATGGTCACCAGCTCTATGTGATTCTTCACGAGCCTGCCAAATTTGGTGCGTTTTTGAGCGTGTTTAGGGGGTCCAATATGAGCGCAAAGGAGAAAAAAAACGAACAAATAAGAAACATTCGAAATACAATATAGAATTTCACCACCAGGTAGTGGTAAGTTGCAGCATCGCTTCAACAGCTTGCATGAGGAGGAGGAGGAGGACTGGAGGAGCAAGGCCTCTGCTTTAGAGAGGGAAAAGCAGCAACAAGCCTCTGAGCTCCAGGTGAAGGACCGACTCCTGAGAGAGCTGCAGAAGGACCGGCAGAGCAAGGACCGCAGCCTCAGAGGGCTGACGGAGGAGCTCCAGGAGAAGGACGAACTTCTCAGTGAGATGCAGGAGGAGCTCCAGCAGAAGGACGAACTTCTCAATGAGATGCAGGAGGAGCTCCAGGAGAAGGGCGAACGTCTGAGAGAGACGAAAGTGGAGCTCGGGTGGACGGAGCGTCCCCAGCGTGAGACGATGGAAGAGCTCCAGGGGAAGGACCAACTCCTCAAAGAGACACAGGTGGAGCTCCAGAAGAGGGACAAACTCCTCGCAGAGCTGATGAAGGCGCTCCAGGAGAAGGACGAAGTTGTGAAAAGGATTAAGAAGGCATGTCGGGGGAAGGACCGACTACTCACAGAGACGCGGGAGGAGGTCAAGGAGAAGGACCAACTCCTCACAGAGACCCAGAAGAACCTCCAGGAGAGGGACCACCTGTTCAGAGAGACCAAGGAGAAGGGCCGACACTTCAGAGAGACCCAGGAGAAGGACCGACTCTTCAGAGAGACCCAGAAGAACCTCCAGGAGAGGGATCGACTCTTCAGAGAGACCCAGAAGAAGCTCAAGGAGACCCAGGAGGAGCTCCAGGAGAGGGACCAACTCTTCAGAGAGACCCAGGAGAAGCTCAGGGAGACCCAGGAGGAGTTCATGGAGAGGAACCGACTCTTCAGAGAGACCCAGGAGAAGCTCAGGGAGACCCAGGAGGAGGTCCAGGAGAGGGACCGACTCTTCAGAGAGACCCAGGAGAAGCTCAGGGAGACTCAGGAGGAGGTCCAGGAGAGGGACCGACTCTTCAGCGAGACCCAGGAGAAGCTCAGGGAGACTCAGGAGGAGGTCCAGGAGAGGGACCGAATCTTCAGAGAGACCCAGAAGAACCTCCAGGAGAGGGACCGACTCTTCAGAGAGACCCAGAAGAAGCTCAAGGAGACCCAGAAGAACCTCCAGGAGAGGGACCGACTCTTCAGAGAGACCCAGGAGAAGCTCAAGGAGATGGATCGACTATTCAGAGAGACCCAGAAGAAGCTCAAGGAGACCCAGGAGGAGGTCCAGGATAGGGACCAACTCTTCAGAAAGACCCAGGAGAAGCTCAGGGAGACCCAGGAGGAGTTCATGGAGAGGAACCGACTCTTCAGAGAGACCCAGGAGAAGCTCAGGGAGACCCAGGAGGAGTTCATGGAGAGGAACCGACTCTTCAGAGAGACCCAGGAGAAGCTCAGGGAGACCCAGGAGGAGGTCCAGGAGAGGGACCGACTCTTCAGAGAGACCCAGGAGAAGCTCAGGGAGACCCAGGAGGAGGTCCAGGAGAGGGACCGACTCTTCAGAGAGACCCAGGAGAAGCTCAAGGAGACCCAGAAGAACCTCCAGGAGAGGAACCGACTCTTCAAAGAGACCCAGGAGAAGCTCAGGGAGACCCAGGAGGAGGTCAAGGAGAAGGACCAACTCCTCAGAGAGACCCAGGAGGAGGTCCAGGAGAGGGACCGACTCTTCAGAGAGACCCAGGAGGAGCTCGGGGCTACCCAGGAGGAGGTCCAGGATAGGGACCGACTGTTCAGAGAGACCCAGGAGGAGCTCAGGGAGACCCAGGAGGAGGTCAAGGAGAAGGACCAACTCCTCAGAGAGACCCAGGAAAAGCTCCAGGACCAGAGAGACAGACTCCAGTCTCACCAGGAAGAAGCTGAAGCAGCTTGCATCACCTTCAACCACCTCCAGGACCAGTTCCTCGTCCTCCAGACAGAAGTGAGCCAGAAGAGTGAGGCGGTGAACAAGTTGACCTCCCTGCTGGAGACCACCAGGGCTGAGAAGGAGGAAGCAGTAGCCACTGTGCAGGAGAGGGAAGGAGCTGGAGACGCTCTCCAGAAAAGCCATGAGAGGACAGTGGACTGTCTCACCGGGGAACTCACCACCGCCAGGCTCCACGTGAAGGACTCCCTCCAGGAGTGGGAGGACCGCCGGGCCCATCGAGAGGAGCAGGTGGCTTCACAAGTCTCAGCTTTGCGGGAGGAGCACCGGGAAACACTGACGCTCCTCGCAAAGGAGAGAGCTGACGCAGCCAGCAGCTCCGAGTTCTACAAGGCGGCGCTGATGGAGAAGACCCTGGAATGTCTGGCAGAGGTCCATATGGCGGAGACCAAGATGAACGTCACGGAAGCCGACTGGACGAGGAAGCTTGAAGCTCAGGGGCAACAACTGCAGAGCGAGACGAGGCTGAAGGAGGAGACGGTCCAGCAGAAAGAGGAGCTGCTGGAAAGGTCCAGACAGGCAGAGGACACCTGGACGGCCAAGGAGGAGGGATGGATGGAGGACCAGAGGAGGACCAAACTGGACATCCGGGTTCTCATCGACCAGGTCGTCAAGCTGACGGAGCTGGCGTCCAAGACTAACCGGGAGAAGGCCAAGATGAAGAAGGCAGAGGAGAAAGCACAGAAGGCCAGCTGGAAAGAGAGGAGAGCCAGGAGAGAGAAGAAGGAGTGAAGAGCTGGAGACAGACCTTTGTTTAATTGTTCTGGTTATGTTGTTTCCCCCCTTCATTTTAAATGAAATAAATCAATGAATAATAATTAGTTTTTCCTGTCATGTCATGACTCTGGGAGGGTCAGGAGAGTGCCTGGATGAGTGCCTCGCACTTTTGGCAACGACAAATTCCAAAAGAGACCTGCCGTTGGCGAGGTCCCTAAAAAAAAAAGTGCAAGTGACAGACTAATGTTACAGGGGGAAAAACTAGGGGAAAAAATACAAGTGAAGGATTTTAAATGCTTTGCTGCACACATTATGACATGCCGACATATTAAAACTGCAAAAATCCATCACATGTCAAATCATTTACACTGGTATATTCTCACATTTAAAAACAGTTTGTGCTTATTAATGGCTTGGCCTGTCTAATAGCAGCACTCTGCCTCATGCTTGTAATGTATGTTGGGAGAGGGAGAGTTGAGTGATGGGATTTTTATCGGATGTGTCAAACTGTGAAAAGCTCAACTCATTAGCTTCTCCCAAGTTTGCATGTTGTTGTTTTTTTTCTTCTTCTTCTGGAGTTCACTCAGCTCACACCGTTCACACCAGAGTGTTTTTCAAATGACTTAACAGATAACAACACTGTGAAATAGATTTTGATTTATCTACAATCATCCACATCCAGAATCAGTCCATGAATGAGAGCAGCATTTCTAAACAGCAGGTAGATTTTCCAGGGTCTTTAGCAGCTGTGTAGTTGTAAACCAACAAGACTTTTATGACCGGCAAGCCCATAAGCTGGAGCTGAATAAAGGCCTAAAACTAGCCTACATCACAAACAGAAATAAATTATAGGATGCATAAGGATTGCTATTACAGGAGATTGTCAACTATAAAACAAGAATAGAATAAAAATATTGTATTAATCTCAGAGGCAAATTCCTGACAGCATTGCTGTATTCTAGTATACACTTGTTTGGCTAAAGAGTGAATCAATATAATATATAAACAGCGAATATTTCTACTCCATCAGACAGGCTCAGTAGATCCAAAGCAGCATGTTTGGTCAGGAAAAGGCAAACTGGCAGTTTGAAATTTTACCTCAATAATGAGAACATTTGAAATTGCAAGCACAAAAAAGACTAGTCACGCATTGAGACATTTTCTATTTAAAATATATATATTACATTGAAAACAAAGCTTAAGTTTTGAGCATTTAACAAGTTTTATCTATTGAATTTTTTGCTATTTCTTCTTTCAATTTTTTTTTTACTATTTTCAATATGAAATTTCTTTCAAATGTAACTCAACTCAGGTTTTTTGATATTCTACCCAAATACTCTTCAACCAATTTAGCCAGATTTTGACTTTAAATTGTTCCATTTGATGTGTCAATGATGGTTCAAGGATCTTCAGAGTTAGATGGTGTAAATACATAAAAAGAAAAAATTCTGTACCTCCAGAAACCGATTGTATAAAGAAACATTTGTTTAATTTTGAGGTAAAGGCAAAGTGCTTCTCTTTGGCCAGTCCCTGCCCTCGCCAAACACTGTTATTAAAACATCTGGCCATTTTCCTGTGATTTTGAGTTTTGGACTGAGGCTTGTCATGTGTCTCCTGTCACGGGCTGCTTTGCTCACTGCCAGACTGGCAGAATGGATGGATGGATTGATGATAGCTGTGCAGCCTGGAAACTGGTTGACGGGTCTAATTTCAGCAGTGGACTCAGATATTGACAACTGCACACAAGCAGATGGGAGCAATTTCCGACATTAGTCCATTCTCCTCCGTCTGCTCTGTCTTGGTAAACAGTGTTGCTGGTAGCGGGAGGGATGGAGTGAGAAAGAAATGAGTCGAACAACATTATGTCCAGAATAAACCCTAAATACCACAGAGAGAATGAAGATAACTTTTTTTCAAATCTACACCTCTCGACCTGAAACAAGCTTCAAGCTGAGCCTGCAGAGTAGAATCGATCTATAAATTATTAGGACTCCTTTAATGATAACGGTTTACCACATTACAGGCCATTACGGGGTGAAACAATTTGAAATTGATGAGGCTTATTTACGCTGAGACTGTGTTTTTGATACTCATTGCTGCTAAATGCAGGTTTACGACAAGAAAAACAAAAGTGTCCACTACGGATCCAGTGTCATGTTAAATATTGCCGCTAAACTCACAAAATAAAAATGTGTTTCTCTTCTAACACACACTCACGCACACTTCACAAAGTCTCTGGTGCATGGTCTCCACAAATCTTCTTCCCCATTCCAGCTCCTAATCAATAACAACCATGCAATTCCTTCTAAACAGCACATTTGCTCCCTGGGCTCCACTGCCAAATGCACTCACCGAAACACGAATTACCGAAGCCGCGTGAGCCTACACAACACAGTGAATTGATTATCTGGTTGAGTAGTACATTGAATTTATTTTTACTTTATTGTCCACTTACATGTCCGACATGTTCCTCCTGTTGATAATGGATTACTGCTTTGCTACAGAACAGCAACAATTCTTATTAAAAAAGAAAAAAAAATCCTTTTTCTGCATTAACATGGAAACATGTATAGCTCACAGAAGAAATGTGACAACAACTCAGTGGGTACAACACAGAGAGACACTTTACCTTTCCTCCTCTTGTCACAAACAAAAATCATTACAAAACATAATATCAGGAACATGATATCAGGAAAAATGGTCCTCCATTGTGAAAGGAGCCGGTGTTTCCATGGGCCGCTCCGATAGGGCAACCGACAAAGGGCAGTCCTCTATCAAAGTCAGCCACCTGTGGGTTTTGTCCCTGGCTCAGTCACACCACTCATTCTCACTGTGTTAGGCTGTGTACAATAGACAGGAGCCCATCAGTTGGACTCGGCGCCGGCCTCATCCTCTGCGGGCCAACTGCTGCATGATACACAAAGTGGAACCCCGCCAGGCGCTATCACACAGACATCCGCACAAATACCCCCCACGTCCACCCCTGAAAATATCCCATGCGCCATACGTGAACAAAAGCCGCACACATTTTCACAGCTTCCCCTGCACCAACACTATGAATATGAATAACCCTCTGGCTTGGACTCGTGCAGGCTGCACCATTCTGTGCTGCGTGCAAGCCCTCAAGATGTCAACACAGAGACAGAAGGGCAAACTGAGAAGCAAATTTGACAACACCGTGTGGGCCGACAATCAGCTGTGGGCAATACATAGCGATCGAGTAGCTTAAAAAAAATGAAAGCCTGTTTGACACAGCAAATTTGGACTAAATAAAAGTTTGTCATTTAGGTGGCTGACGAAAGTTGAAAAGCTTATGATGACATCTTGCAGGGAGGGTACAGATTGTACAGGGGTAAAAAAAAAAAAAAAAAAAAACCATGGCAAGAAGATCGTCCTCTAATCCAATTCAGTGGAAACCATTTGAATAATTGATGTGGGGACATAAATTGGTCCATTCCAGATGTCCCCTGCTTCCTTAATCAATACTGATTCCCTTAATCAATGGTTGGATGCCTGGCCCATGGCTTTGGCTGTTATTCCCCCCCCCACTCTGCCACGCTGCAGCCAAAGCTTCCCACAGTCTGAGTCACAGGTGGTTGGCTGCAAAGTGGCTGTTTGCAGTGATAGACTCTGGGTAATTGAGGCTCTCACCCCGTGGGGCTGCGGTGGCGAGAGCGGCGGCGGGGACTGCAGATTGGTCTCGTGTCCGGAGTGGGACATGGCTTCCATTGGGAAATGAGTAAGGGTTGATTCCCAGACGGTTGTGAAAAGAAAGCCCTCGTCGTGCAGGAAGCCACTCGATTAATTAAAAGTCAGAGGAGCGTAGATGTACGTCAGGTTGGCCGGGGTGAGAACGGGCATAAGGAGAATGTTATTAATATAAATAACTGAAACCTCTTCATTTCTGTGCTATCAATCTGCAAGTGTTAAGCCAGACAAATAGAGTGTGCACTCTCTCTCACACACACACACACACTTATACACAATGGTGGGCAGAAGGAGCCATGTGCCAGGATGCCAGGACAGAGTGGAGCATGGTAGTGTGTGACAGCTGGGTGGCACAGCTGGGAGAGACAGATAACCCTCAGTCTGTATGAGCTGACAAAACATCCCTCCTCAGAAGACTGAACATAACTTCACCTGGCTCTGCGACACTTCTCCTTCGCCCCCCCCCCCCCCCCCGCCCCCCCTCCCCGAGTGCCCGCCGCCCTTGTTGTCCCCCTAAATGCCTCCCTCTTTCAACCTACCTTTCATTTTCCACTTTCACAATCCGTGCTCCCTCTGCATCCTTCACCTTTTCAACGTCTCCTTCATAACTGTCTCTTTTTCCAAATGTAGCCTGCAAGCCGACAGGACACCGCCAACGTCTAACTTGGCTCAGAGTGGTCCTCGGGCTGTCAGCGGGACATTGCAGTGATCTCTCAAAGTGTCGTCTTTTCAAGCCAAAAACACAACTCTGTCAGCCTCGGACTCGCAGCCACGAACAGGTGCAGAGTACAGCAAGGGGATTTGTTAACGGAGCAAAAAAGAAAGGCAGGCATAAACCTGCAAATGCATTGAAATGTCATTATTGTCGCCAATTATAATTGCAGTATTAAAACAGTCCTCTATAATTAAAAACAACTAATAGACCCATTATTATCGTCTCAACACGAAACCACAAACAACTAACATTAGTTGCTAAATTGTGATTTTCTCACACGTGGTAAAATGAGCCTCCCACCCAATATGCAGAAAAAACACATAAAATAGTGACTTCAATAAACAACTTGTTTTTAAAGGAGTTTTTTTTTTTTTTTTACATTTTAGAATCTGTGTAAATAATAGTTTAAAAGTGACGCTCCATTTCCAAGACAGTGTTTTCCAAGTGAAGATGCAAAACTTTCTATGTGTTTTGGGCGACTAAAAACTTTTCTGAATTGCAAATGGAAAATCAATACACTTTTACTTGAAACGGTATTGTGTAAAACGTGTGCACAAGTAATTCAGCAATGATGGTTGTTGTTTTTAAGGTAAAGGTAACCATTGAAGTGTTTCTCAGCACCTGCGAATAAAAATACAACCACATTTCAGATTTAGTTCTGAAGCAAAGAAATGTCAGGGTTAATTTTCACAAACTCATTAGAAGCTCGTGTTCCTGCATCTGGTGCAAATGTGCCATCTTTGGTCGATGAACAGTATTTACCATAATATTACTAAGTCATTTACATTAATTCTAACTAAGAAACATTAACTGTGTGTAATTGTAATAATAATTTTATGTTCCCCATCAAACAATTTCACTATGTCTTTTAAAATACCGACATTGTGGCATTGCAGTGATAATATCCCACCATGCCATCTGTTCAAACCAGCCAGAAACAGTTGGGTAGATAAGCAATTGTTAAAGCCTGTTAATTTTTGTAGCTTGACAACATTCTTACAGTGCAACATTAGAAAAGTCGATCTGCAATTGATTGTGTGGTGCTTTGACAAAGGCGAGAGGAGAGAATGCAAATCTGCCGCTGCAGCACATGCATGCTGAATCCTTTTGCATGCTTGCCAGTGGTTCATGCAATATTTAATGTTCAGTCACCATTCAAACACGGACTTTGGCTCTGAAGTCTAGCTTGAAGCGGCCTGGCAGCATCCTCGCAGGGAGGTGTTGCTATAATCGATTCACACAGCAATCACAGATCTGCACACGACAACCTTCAACAAGTCCTTGAACACAATCTCTCTCCGCTGATCACAGGCCATCAGCAGGAAGTGATTAATGAAACGGATGTTTATGTGTGCATTTTAAAGTCACAGCAAAAAGCTTGGATGCCGCAGGAGCTGGATCACTTGATACTGAGAGAAGTGGTTGTATTGCATTGAGCCGAGATACTCTTACTACTACTTAAATATAATCATATTTTTGTTTATAAAAAGCAGCACAAACACTAAAAACTTGAGCTCATAGCACATCAGCATTACTTGTGACTGCGAACCATCAACCTAAGACTTCTATTTCCTACCATTTGTGCGCCGCATAAATCCCAATAACGTCTGGTGTTTATTTTACTGGCATCAAGCAGGGGAAAAAAGGATAAGACAACCGGATGACGGCCTGCTGTATTCTGTCAAACAGGAGATATGGCGGAGTGAGACACTTGTTGTGAGACGCTCGCTCACTGTCGGCACCCATCTGTTTACCTTGACGCCAAAAATGGTGGCGGCGATGGAAAACAAGTGTTCTCTTCAAAGGCCATTAAAAATGAATGCGGGAGAAGGAACAGATCGCGCGGGGCTTTCCGGGGCACCCGGGGGAGTTTTACGCCCCAAAGTTGAAAGATCAGCACTCGTACCGTAAAACATCTCATCGTACGGCGACAACACCGCATACCCCCCCTTGTTCTGCGACAGAAACACAAGCGTGGCTTAATGAGCCGAGCAATTAACTTCCAAACGTGCAACAAAACTTTGTCACCAGGGAGATAAACAGGCCTGCTGACTGAGCGGGAGGAAGCATGAATCATTGCGGTCTCATTTTAATCAGGTCTGAAGAGGAGAGAGAGAGAGAGAGAGAGAGAGAGAGAGAGAGAGAGAGAGAGAGAGAGGGTGGGGGGGATGAGGTTTTTGGGATTCGATCTGCTGATCAATCATCTTGACGCAGGTGTTGACAGGCCTTCATTGCGAGGGTGACAGTAAAATGTCCAACAGCTCGTCATGGGAGTGTATGTGACAGATCCGGTGTTGGGTTTGACTCTTTAATGGGCCCTCAGGTCAAACCGCAGACTGCAAGAGTGTCATTTAGGGTCCCGGATGTGACAGTCTAGTCTACAAAACACACACCACACTGGTGGTAACCAGGGACCTCCTTGTCAGTGGACAGGGAAAAGGTATAAGTGTGTGCGGTGGCAGTGTGCAGATGGAGGGCTTTCTCTTTAAGGGAAAAGAACAGACAGACCGAGTGGAGGGGGAAATGCACTTTTCAAATGTCACCCTGCCTTGCCACCCTTTACGCTAAGAGAAAGAATGGTGTGAAATCGAGCACCCGGGAAAGAAAAAAGAAAAATAGTTTGAGCAGAAAAGAAGGAACACGAAGTTGAATGGCACCCATGAAGTGAAAGGAAAACTAATTCACTCGTGTGCTGGTATGGTTCCAACACCTGGTGAAGTATTTGAAACTAAAGGTTCAACTCATTATACAAGTTCAAAAATATTCACAATTCAGTTGACAATTATACCACACTGATACTTTTTTAGTGATATTTCAATACAACAACATACAGTATGTCAGTATCATCAAGCAGAATCATAAAGTTGAATTTTATAGAGACATTTTTGCCTAATCCCCAAACCATCTCAATGTCAGGCACGTAGATAGTTAAGGTTACCCGAGATTTAAGACGCTGCTTGATATACAAAATGAAAGAGGCCACGAAGGCATTACGAAATCTTTTTTTGTCAACACCACCGAAACAGCAAAGAGGGAGACACACTGCAGCAAGCTTGAATGGGTTTTATTAGTGGAGAAATATCCCCAGCCAAGCTGAAGAATGTCCCTCTCATCTAAAAGCCTTCGGCAAAGCATGACGTGTGTGTAATGAGACAAGATTTTGGGCAGTCAGACGAAGTGCTGATTTAACCCGCTGCTTCACCACTTAGACAAACCAATTATATTTTTTGGAAAACACCCTAAAGAGCAAGGCTTTTTCTTCCCAAAACAAACATTGTGATCATTCAAAATCAGTTGGATACTCCTACATCTTAAGTACGATGCAACTTGTATTGGAGGACAGAGAAGCTTTTCTCCTCTTTGGTCGACACATCCCACCGCATGCTGAATTTTTATTTTGGTAAATGTAAATCTAAATGTACTTAACTAGGATGTAAGACAAAACAGAACACGGGTATATTAAGGCCCCATTTACACAACAATGTTCAAGGGAAAATGCATCATTTTAGCTTTTTCATTTCAGAAAAATGTTGGGTTTTGAAAGTTTTGAAAATGATATTGGTTTACAGGGAAGTTGTACAAATGCTGAAAGTGATGTATTTTTCATGTTGGGCCACTAGTGGGTGCTGTTGTCTGTTTTCTTTAATAAAACCACACACACACTTGCGCACAGAGAACAATACACTATGGACATTAACCAGGGGAGTACACAGAGGACCAAGTATTGATTTTCCGGCCGACTGTCAACTATGAAACTGCCAAGTACCTGGAGAATAAGGACTGGGAGTCATGACACTTTGGAAGCAAACGTTGGTGTCCATATACTCGTGCAACTATTTACTATATCCATGGTAAGAGTGTACAATAGCAGTAATCAAAAAGTTCCACATTGAGAGCTGCTTTCAAAAAGTTGCATTTTAGTGGCTACAAAATCGTTGTCGTGAAAACGACCTCCAAGATGTAACTAAAGTTTTCTGTTTTCACATCAAATCGTTGGCATGTGAACAGGGCTTGAAGCATCAAAAGTGAAACTCTTATTAAGTCGAAATTCATTCAAACATGCAGATGGTTTGCCTCAAACAAAGAGGTACAGTAGGTTGAATATTGGAATTCCTGACATTTCAAATTGAAAGAAATCACTGCCAGCATATAATGCAAAAGCAATAAATGGCATTTGTTAGAAGGCGTTAGAAAAAAAGTTTTTGCTTTAAATGTGAAGTTTGCAAGTGAGTCTCTATACAACCTTCAACTGGTGCTCCTACTTGTGGTCTTTTATTTGCTATGCAAAGCATCAGATTTCACAGATTCCAAGACATTAACTGATTTCCTCTCATTTGTATCTGAAACACAAAAACTGAAAACACACTCCATCCTGCTTTCATCACAAATTGCACCCTGGTTTTCCTTCTCACTGTGTTGGCCCGGTAACCTTTCCATTTTGTACCCTGACATTGCCCATGTGCAGCTCCCATTGCAATCCTAGTATGTGCAAATAGCTTGGGAAAAGCAAGGTTTTTAGTGGGCCACAAGCTTTCCAACATGTGACATGGCAGGCAGATTTCCACTCAGCAGTTGTACTTCAGATGTTCTCACCTCCTAAACACAGTTAATTAGGTCACATAGTTAGGTCGGGGTTTCTGGGGTAGCTACACACAGATTTGAACCAGTCTGCAGGGGTGTTCATTTGCATTCGTCATGAGGGTTTCAACATAGACCAAACAGTTGTAGGATCAAGCACATGGAGATCATAAATTACTTGGAGTACAAATCTAAAGCCTGGAAGTCTTTGCAACAGGCACTTCACATATTGCTATTTTCATACCCGGAACATATTTTTCTTCAAGAATATTCTTTGAAGCATACCATCATAACCTTAAACAAGGGTACAAAGCAATGTATTTGAATGAAAAAGGGGAGCTTTTAGACCTCAAACAAAGGATAAAGATAACTGGCAGTACATGAAGTCGCTGCCGACCTTCAGGATACAGCTGAATGGTTCTCAAACTCATGTAGTGTTGGTGCACAGCAGCTGAAAAGATTTGAATGTCACATCTGTGGCTTGATAGTGTTTGTACAAAGGCAAAGTACAAGATACTACCTTGAGAAAACTGTGCTATATATCTGACCTGGGAAACCTCACAATAACACATTTACAGCAACTCAACAGGTTCTTTTTTTTTTATTTCTGGCAACAGAGAGAGACAAAGACATGATTTACCAATCTTCTAATCACTCAATGTAACAAATATGGCAACTCAGAGTAAAGACCTTGCACATAGTTTAAACCATCAAGTTCACTTTCACGCAGCCTATAGAATTAGAGTCAATTCAACTCAATCCATGCAAAAATGTTGGTATTGTAATGTGTAAATACTGGAAAAAATGTAGTTCCTCCCTCAGGTTTCTACTAGCAATGAGCAAACAGGACCTTTCATGTCTCAAAGAAAATAAGTTAATTGTTAATGAAATAAATTTTTTCACCCTTTTGTTTGATTCGGGCAATAAAACTTCCTGCATAGATTGAATAAGTGAACATAGTTAACTTGTTCAACATAGTTAACATGAACATTCAAGTTAAAAAGAAGTCACTTCAAGAGATTACAGCCTCGCTTACACAACAATATTTCGAGTGTTTTGTATTTTCGTTTTAGAAAAGTTTTGCATTGCATGGTTTGAAAACAATGTGTAAACTCTAAAGACTGGAATGTATGTGTGATGTAAAAGTCACACATACACAGCGCGAACAATATGCTATAGACATTAAAAACTACGAGTACACATTCGTGTGGACAGACAAAGTTGGATTATTTTGCATAAGGATGTTTTCTACATTTCAGGCACTAAAGTATATATTAAATCTGCAATGGATTACCAGATCAAAACCTGTCAACAAATATAATTGTATGAGAGTAAAACAGGATTTTAAATCCAAAGCTGAACAAATACACATGTACGAACTATCAGATTTGTTTTGTTGAAATGCTAGATTAGTATCAATGTGAATTCAATTGTTTGTTTCGGTAAAAGTTTTAAAAGGTTTGGGAGAAATACATTTTATTTTTCAGTATGAAAATGCTAAACCGTTATGCGTGTATGTCGTATTTGCTCAGTAGTGACCCTACAAAGAGGCTTAGGTACTGATGGTTTTGAAGAACCACTGAAATACCCAGAAATAATTTATAGCACATATCACAATGAAATCATCATGATTTATTTAATTTCAGCATAATCTGTTATTCACGATGACCCTACAATGAAAAATGTGCATTTTTCTATCAAATGTTTTTTTATGCTTATGTTGTAATCCCAACAGCTTCTGTAAACTCGAGCCCCAAGTTGAGAGATTCTTGAAGTGCCAGCCTCTTTCTACATCAACATGCAATGTATTCACGGCTTCCAGACAGCCATGACGAAGGAACTGGCAAACACCAAACCGGTGAAGTAGATCCACACGCGGCATTTAAAAGCATATCGCTGATCCAACCAAGGTCCGTGGAGTGACGCGCGATCTATCCGCTCTATGCCAGTGAGGAAGTTTGACACCTCCTCCCACCCCACGCTTCAAAAACACATCAATCAAGTCAGTCAAAAAAAAATGCCACAGACCTTCTACTTGTCATTGTGGGCTACTTTGCCATGATTGATGGTCAGATGGTTGTCTCCCTCCATCCCCTCCTTTTTTCTTTTTTTTTTTTTTACCTTTGCATCAATTTGCACACTATGTGCAAAATAACAAATGATAACGTTCTGAAAAATGATTCACAATATCCTCCGGCAATTTAGATAAACAATTCCCCTTTACTAATAAAAGGAGCCGGCAAAACACAGACAGACGTGACCGAGGGGGAGAGAGTAAGATGTGCCACCATTGTGTTTAATATTGACATTTATGGCTTAGAGGCTGCGGAAGTAAAATGTGTGAGAGGGTATATGTGTTTGTGTCTTGAGGGGGGGGACAAAAAAAAAAAAAACACTTTGAATATCAGATGCACATTGAAGGCTGCAGTGGCCTCTATAGGCAGTCCGTGTATACAAATGCACATTAAGCTTCATTCTCATGGGGAAAGGTGTGATAGGAGGAGAGTGCCAACATTGTCTACACACATATTCGTCTACAGCAACACAAACTGGCCTCTTCTCTTGAGATTCTTTGTATTTGTCTCTTGCAAAATCTATTCAACTCTCTCCTCCTTCCCTCTCCATCTGCCACATCCTGAAGCATCACTCATTTTCTTTTTCTCCAACCTGTTTGCTCTCTTCCTCATGTCCCCTCCTAACATGATTTGTCGGTTTTGCTCAGCTTCCACACACATCCCTCCGCTCACCTTCCGCTTTACATGGCGTTACCTTCTGTGCATCAATCCTTAATGCCTGCTCTGCATCTCCCTCCCTCCCTCGCTCCTCGCTCAGAACTGTCAAATGGCTCTATGAAACCGACTCGAGAGATGATGAGAGAAATTGTAATCCTAATGGTGTGACATGACGCACACACCTTTGATAAATGAATATCACCGAGCCCTCGCTCTGTGGTGAACCACGCTAATTAGGCACGGCAACCCAAACAAAGATGTCTCCCGCTAATTGAGGTGAGGTCAGAGAGATTGAGGGGAGGCCAGCCATGCCGGGGACTCTTGTGTGTGTCACAGAGAGGGAGCTTCCATTCATCTGTCGTGTATGTTTGTCTGTCTGCATGTGTGCGCGCGTGTGTGTGTGTGTGTGTGTGTGTGTGTGTTTACACGTGTACCCAGTGGGAATTGACTCGATACCCCCTTTGGGGAGCCGGTAATGGCAGCCTGCTCCCTCTGAGCATTTGCTTTGTAGACGCAGACAGAAGGTTAGTGGATGACCTTGTTTCCCCCAAGTGCAATGAGATTCGTCCCTTACACTGAGGCATGGTTACCACCCCACTTCTGCCATTATAACTCTAGAGGGGACCTATGTGTGAGGTCAGATTGAGAAACAAAAAAACAAGGGCAAACCACTCGCTTCATACTCAAATTACAAAAGCACTCTTTCACATTGATTTCATCTTTGCATTGAAATGGATCTATAAGGGAACACAGCGCTATAGGCTGCCCAGTTCAGTCTCTTAAATAAACATTATTGACATGTTTAGAGCCAACCCAAACGACCTCTGCCGCTTAGACTCACTTCACTGATATTATTGGCGTGTTTACAATAACAGAATGACCGCACATCTGTCATTCCCCGGATATCCATATGTTTACAATTGATCCCGAAATAAGAGAAATGCCTATGGACAACAGTGCAGGTCATCAGGGACAAGAGCGAAAAAGTTTTTTCTTTTCTTTTTTTGAAACACTGAATATGGGATTCAAAAACTAAAATGATTACAAATTACAGGTGTGCAAAAGAAGCACAAGAGATGTTTTGACACTGGTCAAGAATATTCTCCCTAGTTTCTTTTAAAAAGTCTTAAAAAAGTGGGTTGCTTATGCAACGCACTTCCAAAAAAACACATACGAGTGTGAAAGAAACAAGCCACAGATGAGTATAACAACTCGAGGGAGCCTCCTATCCAAAGATCTGCAGATAACCAACGTACTGAGGTGTTATATTAATGCTGGCTACTGGGACCCGAAATAATGACAGGTATGCAAATAACAATCAACCCTCTTATGACTATAATCATATTCAGGCTGTCTGAATTTATTTAGAGTTTGTGGACGGAGAATGTGCAATGAGTGAAAGCTTTGGCTTCTTTTTCAAGATCACTTCAGCGTTCGATATCTGGCACTTATTCAACAGTAGTTTTTTCAAAAACATGCGAAAATGTACAAAATGCTGGTAAATCTTGTGTATAATCGAACAGTCATACGGTGAAAATCAAAAGGCCTATTAGATAACAGTGTAAAGCTTTGTAGCAGCTTTTTTGTTTGTTATTTGAAGTATATTGGCAACTGGATATGTACATGAGGGCTAAATAAAATAGAAATCTTGCAGTGCTCAAATTGTGATTGTATTGAAACTTTTCACACTGTAAGCATTACAAACTGGAAAATTCATCACAAAAGTCTGAGTAATGTTAGATTTCCAATCATTAGGCACGAGTTATTACTACAACTTTTCTCTATTTTTTTTCTTAATGCACCTGAAAGCACCACTGAATATTTAGTGAAAATGTCATTTGGCATATCAAATAACCAATATTTTGTTGAGCGTGTTTTTAATGTAAAAATGTTTGACTTCTTCCATAGAATCTCATGGGTCAAAAAATCTATGATAATAGCAGCTGAAAATCATGTGCGACAATTAAATATTATGAATTTGACAGCCTTCTGTGTTCCCCCCCCCCACCACCACCGTCTGTTTCCGGATTCAATGAACAAAGTGTTGTTTTGGTAACTCCACTTGCACTTTCTCATTTTTCAGACCGGGGGTCAGGAGATAGGTTTAGAGGGTGGGGGGGTGGGGGGTGGGGTGTGGGGGGCTCGGAGGGTCATTAAAGCCCCACTGGGATAGCTCATGCATATTTAAGTGGGTTAGATTAAAGGTTGGTCGGCTGGGACTTGTGTGTGTGCCAGCCTAAATTGAACCTTCTTCTGTGACATGCCATTAACCCTTTAATTGACTAATGGGTGAGGAGGTTGCACTTGCGGCTCCATATAACCATTTCTCCATGCAAACGTTTGCCGTGCGCAAACAGAGATGACCGAAACTGATGGGATGAACGGGCACAATGTAAATATCTTGTGCTCGAACACAGAAGCCTTCCAGATACATATAAAATGCGGAATATGCTTTCAACTTTCCAAAGCATTTGAAAAGGCAGAGCTTACGTGAATATTATGAGGGCTTGTGAAAATATATCCATCCAATCTAGACTTGCATCAATGCCAATTTTGAACTTATTAAGTGGATCTGGCTTTAGCCCCATGCGACCATGTCGCATTAAAAACGTAGATTTCTCTTATAATTTCAATTTCACAGCTTCTATCATCAGTCACATTCATTTAGTCATGGAGGGCACTGAACTGAGATTTCTGCACCGTGGTCATTCCTGCATGAAAAGTACGCTATAGATATTAAAAAGTAAAAGAAAGAAAAGAAATTACATTTCAATTTTGGTTCAAGCACAGATGCTTTTGAATAAAGTGACACTATCTTTTGTCCAAAATTATCATTTTTTGTTAAAAATTAACATCGATAATATTGAAATCATGATCAATAATCCAGTATGTGTCCAAATGTGTCCATTTATTAGAAAAAATGTGCTGCTTTTGCTCAATTCCTGCAGTATTTTAGCCATCAAAAAGGTTGAGCATGTGAGCTCAGGGTCAGACTTAAATATACCCTAGCATGTTGTACACAGTAGGATTGGAGACAATTCAACACCCATCTTCATTTTTAGATCGTCTGTGTTAGTGACTGGCCGGCTTTAGTACTGCAGCGTATCTGTAAAAGGCAACCACCCGCTCTGCCTCTATATGCCAAAGTAAATTACAGGGCTTTGTGCTTGTGTGTAGGAGAATGAGTGGGAGAGGGCAAGATTGGTCTGTCTGTGTGCATGAGCATCCGAGTACAATATCGTTCACATCTCAAATCTCCTCCTAATCTTGTTATAATTGCCTGGTGAGCCTCTCTGCTATCCTGCACCTTAATGCTGTTTCTTCCACCTGACCTTGCTCGTTCTCATTCACCTCCACAACAATGGAAAATTTCACAGCCAATAAAGTCGACAACATTTTTTTGAGTTACACACTTGATAGAACCTTAGATTTGGGGCACATTTTTTGGAGCTTATGCAAAGGAGAAAGGTAAAATATTGCTTTTTTGGAGTGTTACATTTTGAATTATATTTTGAGATGGCAAATATGCATACTATTTTGTCACATGCAGGTTTTTTTGTTGGTTTTTTTGCATTAGTCTCCCAAAACAAGAAAACCTGTTTAAATGTGCAGCCGTTACAACCGTCAAACATGAAACGGGATGTGGTGGCCTACAGGGACCAACCTCACAACGGCCAGAAAAGAACTGTTCCATCATAGCAAAGATCAACATCCTGGCTCGTGCTGCCACTGAGCAATGATCCCAAACATCCCTCTACTGTTCCAACATCCAAATGTCAACTTCAGAACATAATGAAAAAAACAAAAGCCTTCATTTCCAAAAAGAGTCTGATGCCAGATAAGCTTTTAATACAAAATTGCCTGCCGTTTAACATTGTAGTGAAGCTGTTATACTCTATGCTTTTGTTTTTGTTGCCATCTCTCTACAACGAGCCCCAACCCACCGGGCAAAACAAGTGCAGTTCTTGTGGTGACGTCTTTTAATATACACCTGCACCTTCAATCCCCCCCATAGCAAGCTTAACTAACGCTGGGCGGCAAACTGCTTGCAATTGGAACCACCACTTTTTATCTTACTTGATATCACACGGCTAAACTGAAATCCTTTAAACCAAGATTTTCCAGTTCCGTTCAAAAACGCCTTTATAGATTTCTTTTTAACCCTGAGAGGGTGAAAAGGAAGATTCAGACTGACTGGCCATTTTTAACAGCCAAAACATACCTCTTTCACTTGTTATATATATATATATATGACAATCCTTTCACGTGTGTGTGTGTGTGTGTGTGTGTGTGTGTGTGTGTGTGTGTGTGTGTGTGTGTGTGTGTGTGTGTGTGTGTGTGTGTGTGTGTGTGCAAGCATAAGACTGAGTAAGAATGTGTGGGGACAGCAGCAATCGCAGAAAGTCCGAGTTGCCTGAGGAAGAGAGATAATTGGGTGTGGAGATGCTTACAAGCTGCTTTTGTTGCCATGACGATAGACTCCATGTAAACACTGACCGATCCAATCTTCTTATACAGGTGACAGAAAGTCGGGAATTGGACAGAGAGAGAGAGAGAGAGAGAGAGAGAGAGAGAGAGAGTGAGAGAGAGAGAGTGAGAGAGAGAGAGAGAGAGAGAGAGAGAGAGGCAGAAGTCAATCATGCAGTCTGGCAGTGAGAAGTAGATGAACTCAGACAGACTGCCAGACAAATACATGCAAATAAAGACGATGGAGATACGCAGACAAAACCTCTCCTATGGCCGGGTGCGGGCTCAGTGCTGGGGGACAGTGTCATTCCAGTGAGATTATGAGGTACATGGGTGGCACAGATCCCATCAGGCCTTCGGGCGTCCAAGCTAAAGTCAGCCAAGTCACTAACACCTTTGCAACGCCCAGGGGAGCGCAGAGAGAATTAGATTTGACGCATTCAATCTATGAGCAGTGCCTCCAGATGCATATGTTCCATGGAAATAATGTAGAAAATGGAAAAAAAAACAATGAAATTGGGCAGATTATGGTCGCTGTCTCTCCAGTCTCATCTGAATTCTGCTCCCATTGGACCAATGCAAGTATTTTCAGAGATGCTGCCTTTAAGTGGTAACCTTGTTTCTGCGTACCACAGAACATTCCTAATTTAATCCCCTTCGGGGATGGAGGCCACTCATTTCAGTAAAAAAAAAAAAAAAAAAAAAGACTATAGTGAAATACCATTGTGTTTTATATTCATAACAACATGCTGCACACATACCTCCAAACACTCGGTGAAAAATACTCCTACTGCATTCTGTTGCAGCTCAGATACTTCAAACTCTCCCATCACTGAAGAAGGCCTCTCTTCTTTTGAATCAAATCGAAAAAGGAGAGACTGTATATAACAACACAACACACAATGTTTTCTTCACAATAGATAACACACACAACATATGAAACGTTAAAAGGTATTTTTACGTTTCATGGTATTCGCTCATTTTGGTGTGACTGCAGCAACAAATCTCACAAATGTTTAGGACGGGAACAACAAAAGCCAAAACAACATTTGTTTTTAAGAGCCATTGAAAAATTAGTAAGAGGAGAAAGTAAGATGGGTGGAGGCTTACAAGTCTTTCAAAAACTAAGTAATTAGTTTATTTGTAGGTGGTGTGTTCTTCAACCATTCTAAAGACTTTGGACAAATCTGTCCTGTATGGTACTTACAACAATGTTCAGAATGATATAATATAAAATATTTGATGCCACAGCCATATAATAGACATGAAGGCGTATCCCAAACAACACCAGCAATTCATGTATAAATCAAACTGAAGAAAAGGTGAAAACTGTTCTGTATTCAGAGTAATAAGACCTTGAAAGAGGGAGTTTCTGGGTTTTTGATCAATGCACCATTCAAAAGGCGGTATCTGTCACAGTATAAGGTTGCATTAGTGCCAGAGGCGTGGACAGCGAACACGTCTGGAAAGACACTTTTCTACAAGCATCATCCAGGTGTGAAGGTGCTACATAATGTTAAGTATGGACCTTGTGTGAAATTTCTTTGAGATTTGTTGTAGGGAAAAACATCCATCCCCTCACTTGCCAGCAACAGGAAGCATAGTCTCAATGCGATTGCTTATTTTAGAACATTAAAATACAATTGAATGCCGGCTAAGTCAGAAAAGGAAAATATGCCATAAAAACATTCCACACAAATGTCAATTTAGAAATAATTGCCAGGAACATCCAAAAAATGTTGTAGTCATCAAATGCAAGAAGTGGTTTTTTGAGAATTGTGAATTATTGTTTTTAATAGAATAATTGTTTATTAACAGATGTAATTCTAAATGAGTTATTCGTGTTTTGCTCCATTCAGTATCACATTTTATCTGAGTTGTCCTTACCACTAATGGGTAATATTGATTTAATTGTATCAATTATGTATATATATAGATATATACACATTTTCGCTCGTGTTTGAAGGTCTTTCCACAACAATATTCAATATTAGTCCATTTCATTTGAGAAAGCATTGCAGAGAGCAACATTTAAATGTTAACATGCATGTCTTTTGAATCAGTGAAACAAAAAACAACATTTACTAAACAAAGGCAAGTTTGGTTCAGATTGGTTTATTTAAGATCACGTGATACTAAATATTGATAACCTTTTTTTTCCATTTCATATGCCCATGCTCAGCATTCATGTATTATCACAGTTTCGTCTCAGCACTGAGCCTTTGGCAATACAAGGAAACCAAACAGATGGCAGGGTGGCAATTAATTCTCCTTGTGCTCCAAGTGTTTATTTCAACAAGACGACGATTTTACCTTGTGGATGCATGGCAGCTTAAAGCATGCAGGACATAACCCATTGTTTTCTCCATCCTCACAGTAATTGCTTTTCATGGATCTTACGTATATTACTGCATCAATTGTGCAAACCTTCGATTTCCTTACAGTCTGTAAAAAGGCAGCATTGTATGTTTATAGTTTTCTGAGCCTGTGCATGTGGTGAAGAGAGGCAAACCATCAATCTGCATGCATGCGCTCCATCTGTCACCTGACCAGAGACCATGATCCAGGCTGCCCATATGTGGGTTATAGCTGGATGAAGTGAGAAGGGGTGGGTCAACATCCATGTCAGGCTAATGGACCTGGGGGGGGGGGGGGGGGGGGGCAGAACTAGACTGATGTGAGCCTCTTTCCTTCATGTGCTGCAGGATGAATGAGCGTATTCATGGAGGCGGGCACTGGCGTTGACAGTGTGACTTCCAAAATCGTCCGTGACCCCCGGAGTTTTGCCGAAGGACAGATGGACAGAGTGACACAGACAGCGAGGCCGACACTTTGCTCGGCCTGTAGCGGAGGTCATTAACTGAGACTGTGATCCACAACGGCAGTCATTACTGGTGGACCTGTGATCCCTAATACTGACATGCCATAATGTCCAGGCTGTGTCAATAAGACGGAATGACCCGTTTCAGTGGTCATTACATAGAAGCCAATGGGTCAGTGGCTTTGGAGACAAATGGAGGGAGAGAGCGAGGGGCAGTCTGAGGAACCGGGGGCAGCAGCCATATTGTCAGGGCCCGTAATTACAGCGCAATGTCTATTCAATCACGTAATTTGTTGTTTGGCGAATGTGTGTGTGACTGCACACGTTTGAGTGTTATGTGTGATTGCGACCATGTCGGTGGCAATGAACCCCAACCACCCCATTTCATACGGCTGCTCACAGTTCCAACTGCAACCCCACTCACTCAGTCACCAGCAGTCCGATAGAAGAGCCTGCTGAAAGTTTTGTACTGAAATACCACCTTTTTCTGTTGTTCCACAGAAGATCTGCCTTTATAAATGCATGTATACATAGCAGGATGAAAATCATGTTTCCTGGGGGGGGGGGGGGGGGGGGAAGTCCTAGAGTTTTATGTATTTCTTTGTAAAGCAGAGTTTGAATGGTGCTCTACAAATACATTTGCCTTGCCTATATGCAGCTACAGTTGGATCAATAAATGTTGAATATAGCAATATAACAAGTAGTGATCTAAAGAGTAGTTGAGAAAGGTCCCATTTCCCAGCGAGTAAAATATATATGATCGCGGTCAAACTGGAAGTTTCCCAATGGGAAAGTAAAAGTCCAGCAGTGGTTCTGAAGCAACATAATATGGCAGAAACAACAATAATAAATAAGTGATATTTTATTTTTATACTAATACGTATAACTTGCTGTTTGTAATTATTAAGCTGTACAGAGAAATTCTGTTTTCCAGATACAGTATGTTAAAAGTAATGGCTGTACAAAAATTCAGTCTTTGTAATCTGGCAAACAAGAACCTACCCAGTTTTCCGCTGTATGAACACAGCAAAACAGCAGTCAATTGGATTTTTCGTTCTAAATTTAGCCGTTTTCTGTTAGCTGTGAGTGAAATTTCTGGATTTTTAACCCACAGCCGAAAGCAAAAATCACAGGCATCAAGTCTATTAAATTAAAAATGCCGCTCACAGGTTATCACATCAATAATAATAATTTAACCAAATATAACACTGAAAGGGATCACCCTGCTAAATATATATATCTTGTCTATATATCTTTAAATATATCTTGTCATTAAAAAGTGTACTACGAATTGTTCCACTGAATTACTTTTGTGTAAGAATCCTCTGAGGCTGGATGCTTATCATTCGTGGTGATTTCCTTCTTGACTTTTTTTTCCCTCTACATTATCAAACTGTTGAGCCCGGTCTGGTTCACGCTGAGCAGCCCTCCATCAGCTGCCTGACTTTCCATCTGTTCCCCGGCTCCTTTCCTCAATTGTGTAGGTGGTGCTCAGAATCTGATTGCAACCTCTTAGCGCGCCGGTTTTCACGTGTTTATTCCAGCTGCTCTAATCTGACGGGCAGCTTGTCGTTCGGTGTTTACTTAAGGTGTGTTTGTGCATGCACATTTCCGTGGCTCGCGTCTGCGGGCAAGTGTTGATTACAGGGCATCGAAAAGACTGCGGATTATTTGTTGTTGGTGACAGAGGCCTAAACAACAAACTGAGTGGTGGAACACACAGCTGATTAAGCTGAAGATAGCAATTAAGAAATGGGCTGTGAAATAACTCAACATTGCCGTCACCCCTCAGATGGTTTACTGAAAAAAAAAAAAAAAAGAAAAAAAAGAAGCACTTTTTGGACGGAGCATGGTATCGGTAATAACAAACGCGAAGGGGCCATAGCTCTGCTGATAGTGGAAATTAAGCTGCTGCCAGAGCTGCTTGAAGATGAGCTCAGGGAGAAGAAAAGCATCATGTGAAGAATTCTGAAGCACTTCACACTGTTGAAATGCAAAAGCTGACTAATAGCATTACATGGTTTTGCTGCAACAGGCAAAAAGAAAGGGGGAACTTTGGGAGCTCATAAAAACACATCTCATGAGATGCAGTTGAGTAGAAAAAGGTTTGTTAAAATGGAGGTTGCAGTACTAATGACTTGGTGCTTGCATGCGTAGGAGCTCAAATGATACGAGTAGCCTACCATCATATACAAATCACATAATGACTGCTCCTGAACATCTGATTTTACAAATGACTGCTTTGTTTCCTAAAAAGCCCTGATATAAAAGCCTATGGTTCACTGGTAGAATTCTCTCCTGCCGCACGGGAGACCCAAGTTTGATCACACAAAAGGCCTCTCAAATATGTTTTGTTCATGGTAAACTTTTGTTTATAGATCAGGCAATCCCCAGTGGGTGCTCAACCTTTTTCACTGGGTACAGGTGTAGATCAAATTGTCCACACATGATGCAAAAGAGCGACGCAGGCCACATTTAAATGTACCCGGGTTTTTACAAAAATGGATATTTCTCCCTCTAAGTTAAGAAAAAAGAAAAAACTTCATTGACACCACACTCAGAGCTACTATTAGCATGCCAAACCTGTAGGGGGCAGTGTAATGAGAAGCAAGAAGCCATGATAGGCAATCAGAATCCTGGAAAATAACACAACGTCACGAACTGTGACATAAATATCCGCCGAAGACGGAGTTTCTTGGTGAGTCGCAGTGGCGTTTATGTGTAAATGCGTGGCCCAAAAGCAAAGAAATCTCACCGTTATTTGGAGTTTGTTTTTTTTCGAATACCTAGGTACATGTAAACGTGGCCTCAGTGTGTGCAGGAGCTTGTAATCCTTTACTGTACAGATACATTGGTTTTGTCACTACACTGTGATTGAATCAATGTAGGTTGATGATTTATCGTGTGCGATATGACTGAAGAATTGTACATTTTTCCACGAAATCATTGAAATAATAAACCTCTCCTCTATAAAGCTGTGGTTGCTGATGGATGTAGAAAGCAAATCACCTGTCTTTTTTGAAAGAAGCTCAAACATGGCCGCTTCACAATGTTAAATGTGTCCAAGGTTGTACTTTTTTTTTTTTAAATGGTCATTGCCCTTCACAATGTCTATAGCATCACTGATGAAGTATATCAACAGTACAGACGATAACAGCTATGTAAAAATCCCAGACGGTCTTTTCATAAGCCAAATATGTTTTATCAAGTCCCTAAAGTCAATTAAAAGAAATTCAAATCAGCACATTCAGCCAGAGCTAACCACATTTCCTCACAATGATTTTATCCAGCAAAGGTATTCGACCCAAAATCATTTCATTTCACTTCATTGCCATATTCTGTGAAATATAAAAATGTCCCCAACGGTCTCCTTTGCTACTTTGTGAAAATACATGATGTGGTTTTATAGCGGTTCATCCGCTGAATTTAATTCCTCACTATAGATAGCCGGCCATATCTCCTGTCTCAAGAGAAATTTACCACATTTTGTTACTTTCCAAGATCATAAACATATAATTAATTCAATTTTCTTGTCAGAATCTTTTTATTCTCTTTAATTAATGACATATCTCGGGCTCCTCACTGAAGGGAGGCTTCCTCTCATGTCAAGTCATCATCAGAATTATGACGGTGCTGGCAGACGCAGTATCACAGGAAGACAATGAAAAGGAAGCCGAACCTCATTGGATGCAACGACACGATAACGTAGCCGACAATAGATTTTGCTTTGCATGCATATAATTTAATTGTTTCTGGATGGCAGTCTGCTTTCGTTCCGTCTGGCCTAATGAGATATACACAAAAAGTGATTAGCATCACTTGCTGTACAGCCCCACTGAGCTTTTGATGAACTCACAAAACCTTTTCTAATTGCTCACGTTCACTTCAAGACGAGAATCCCGATGCCAGTCGTTAATAGAAAACAGGGCTCATAGAGAATTACTAAAATATCATGACCTCCATTTTAAGTCCACTTTTGCTGTAAAGCAAATACATCTCCATCCATCCATATCAAAATATACTGGTATGTACCATTAGTGATCATTAGAAGGCACTGTACGACTCCTGAAAAACCACCCAGAAAAAATGTAAAAACTGTATTTAACTGACAGGGCAAGAAAAATGTCACCCAAAAAAAAAAAAAAAAAAAAAGCAAGAAAGCTGCACAACAAAATAACTCGAAATTATAAAATAAGTGGCAGGAATCTGAAACAGAGCAGCAGAGAGTTCAGGGAGTGTGAGAAACTTTAGGGACTGTTGCTGTAATGAAGGAAACAAAGAAAGGCTCACTGAGCTGAGGAACAAATTATAGTTATTATTAACTCTCCATGAAAAACAAAGTCAACTTAGTCCCCATTTCCACAACATCGTTTCAAGTGAATGCACATTGTTTTAGAAAAGTTTCTGCAGTTGCACAATGTAGTTTTCATGTTGGGCCTCTCGCGGGTGTTGTTGGTTGTTTTTGTAACCACTTAAACGGGTGCACAGAAAAGGATATGCTATAAACGTTAACAATGGCGAGTACACAGGCATACACATGGACAGATGACAAAGCTGTATTGCAATTACTGCAGGCTCTCATTGACAAAACGATCAAGTCCCAGGAGAATATGGACAGAGAGTCATGACAGGAAAACACTGTTATTGTCCATCTACTATGTGTGGAACTATTTATTACAGCCATGGTGGACATGCGCAGTTGCAGCGTTTTCAAAAATGTGCATTATACCATGTTTCCATGGAGACAACAGTCACCGCATTTGGGAGCCGTTTTCAGAAAGTTGCGTTGCCAGCGGCTCCAAGCACCATTTCCACGTCACCGACACACAAAACACACACACACCAGGAAATCCGGAGAAATTTGGATAAAACGAAAATGCAAATTCCACACAGAAAGCGCTCCCCAAGTATGGACTCAAACCGGAGATATTCTCACTGTGAGGCTTTCCTATTATACCGCGCCAGCAGAAATACAACCTCGGCACAGTTTTAGTAGAACTAAAACTCCCCTATAAGTCAATCACGGCAATTACTCACAAGTGGCCTGCTGTATAAATTCATCCACACATTGATGTATTCATTGACTCATGCCTTCTCCTGGTAAGGATGGTAATTAAAGGGTGTTAGTGGAGTGGTTCAGGGTAATCTGGGGCCTTTTAAAAGCCTTAACGCCCAACTCTTTGCGGCTTAATTGGTAATGTGTCATTTATATGATTAACAACCAACCCGAGGTCTGCCACCTAAAAAGCACTTTTTACTCTTGACACTTCATTAGAAAAGATGTTACTCTGGACTCTAATGAAAGGAAAATGTGTTGATACAATAGCCTCATTAATTTCCAGAGGCCATCTCTGCTCTGATCCTATTTGCTGATTATCAATCAATTCCATTGTGCCCATGCCTTCAGGACACGGAGGCAATGTACTGTTTTATGGTGATATGTGTTTGTTTGCTATTCCTTTGATGGACAAAAAGAATCATTTGGGACTAACATTAGGCTTATAAATGCAAAGTGAAAAAGCATTTTAAATGAAATTAAAAAAGGGAGGGCTGAAATGAAAATTCTAATGACCGTCATAGCTACAAGGGGCAAAAAGTCCAAGCATTCCTTTGTTCCCTGTCTCAATGCGGAAATGATAAAGACATGTAACACATGTACTGGCCTGTATTCATTTATTTTTCATTTCGATAACCTTAAAGGAAGTTGTCAACTAAATGTGCAAACAAAAATACAAAATAAAAATGTTTCAAAACAGAGGCGAGCGACAAACATCTATTGTTATTGTGGGAAAACCCTGATTTTTTTAAGGAGTGAAGTAGAGTACATGGTGTAAATTGAGTTGAAAATCAAGCATACATTAGGGGCAAAAAATCGTAAATATTGATATGAATATGAAGGCATTATTGAAATGGTTTCCTGAATGTGACAGTCACATTGAACCCCAACCTGATGGCTGATAACAAAAATTTGTGAGACAACTGAGCCATCCAAACCACCTAAAATTAAATCATATGCAAATGAGTGTGAAAGAACGTGTGTAAAATCTGAAGAACTTCCCGTATGGTGTGCATGAGATGCAACATTACAATAAAAAAAAAGCATGCAAAGCAACCAAAAATATGCCATGTGATGTTGAAAATCTGAAAAACCAATGCACTGGGAAAACATGCAAACTCCACACTCACACACCAAACTGACTTTCTACATTCAGTGTGACAAAATGTAATGCAATATGGCCAATATGTGATGTGAACAGTAGGAACCAGCTTTTTATTTCCCCCCCACACACACAGGTATGCAAAACATTCACAAGTCTTGAAGAACCGGACCACCTCTGGTGTTGCAGGCCAGGGGGCAGAGGCGCTACTTACCAGCCCGTCCATGTCGGCCTCCTCGGCCATCTTTGCATGTTTCTCTATTCTGCCGCGATGCAAAGCTCTGCGAGGGAGAATCAACTTCAATCAGTCACGCTTTCCTGCCGCGTCGGGCAAGAGAGTCTACACCTCTCAGTTTTGATGAACAAGGCCTCGGCTGTGTGATTTTGTGGTAAAGAGCCAAGTTCTCGGGCCTCGGATTATAACCAGCTGTCACTTTTCCATCAATGGTGGAAATGCGCGCACACACACACACACACACACACACACACACACACACACACACACACACACACACACACACACACACACACACACACACACACACACACACACACACACACACACACACACACACACACACACACACACACACACACACACACACACACACACACACACACACACACAGCTTATCACATTTCATGAGGAATGAGATGAGCAAATTGGATTTTTTTTTCCCCCTCTAATCATAAATGAGCTGATTTTGCGGGCTGTTGCACTCACAACACTTTTCTCAAGCTCAAATAGATATTTTACTATTTCTCCAGTAGACCTTTCTGAATTAGTGTGTCACTGTATTGTGGGTGTATGTGAAGCGAATTCCCCGCTTCAGCTCTCGATAATTTCACGTGATATTTTGCAGCAACTGTAACTGCAGCATTTACGTCTAAAGAATCCTGCTTAACAAGACCTTTCCTTATCTCTTCTTTTCTCAACCCACGCATGCAGTCAAGTCATCCGACCTTAATGAATTCACCCACGTTATTTGCCAGGTTTAATGACCTGAAACCGAGGCCCCTTCTATAAATGAGCCAAAACCTGGGATAGTCCCACTTACAAAAGCAATTACAATGTCCTCTTTTCTCCTCCCCGGCCAAAGAGCTTTAATAAACCTGCAACAGAGGGTGAGGTTTGGATATACAGTAGTGACAGGTTTCGTAGGAAATAACCAATCACACAGAGCAAGATTGTGCCGCTGCATGTGAGGAAAAGCTGAGAATCTGTGGCTACCACATGAGGAAAGCACTAAGTGATCACAGGGTGAATGCACAACCTCGGTGCAGATGGGAAGGGTGAGGAACTGTAACATCGAGGTTCATAAAATCTACAGAATCGTGGATGAAAATATTTGGTTATCTTGAGATGTTGACTTACCGTTAGTTTTCAATAAACTAAGATGTCATGCTGCATGCTTTTACATAGTAAGATATACATTTTAACATTCACAGTTATAAAAAAAATTGAAAAAGAACGCATTATACAGTACATACTGTATATGAAGTTTTACTAGATGGCTGGACTGTGGTTGATTTTCTGTAGCATTTTATTTATTTCTCTGTAAGCCTGGTCTATAAATACAGTTTAACGTGGGGATCACATGGGCTGGATTTTTAAACTGCTCGTGTACTTTGAACGGACTCTGCTCTGCATTGGCACAAACTCCACTGCTCCATCTATGCCTGTTTGAAAAGTGATTTATTGAGACTTCAAACTTCCGGATAAGTAATCCATCCATGGATGAGCGTCACCCTCAGTTCCTGGAATATAGTCGCAACTGTCACAACTTACAGATAATATTTCCACCTTATTTTATAGCTCAGTGTCATCTGCATTGAATTATAAAGGGTGCGGAGATATCTTGCAGTCGTAAATGACAACGTGAGAACAAGACGCATTGTCTTGTCTTAATCGCTGTGAAGTTTGTGTGTCAGTTGCAAATGTTGCTTTCATGAAATCTCTGAGGGATGATCAGAGAAAAGTTACTGATATTATAATGACTACAGCGGCATAGATTGAAAGTGATTCAATAAAAGAGATAATAGAGAACAAGTAGGAAGCATAAAAAGCAATGAGGAAGGATAATGATGGAAGAGGTGATGGAAACAGATGAAACTAATAACATAGAAACAGTTTGGCAAAAAATACTTTCTGTACCAAGTACAGATTGAGCTTCTTTATATAGATTAGGACTTTCTGAGGCTTTAAAGTAGGGGAGGGTCAAACATAAGGCACATGGGACAAAAACCAAAAAGTAAACATTGATTTTTTTTATTAATTTTTTTTACAAACAAGGTCATAAACTCACCCTGACGTTTTTTTCTAAACATCATAACAAGGAGATGTTTTATGAGACATTTCACGACATTTTGCACCAGAAGGTTTCATTAAAATTGTCTATATGTTGAGATTGTAGTCATTTTCCGAAATAATCATCTTTACAAATAGTGTTTGTCGTCTTTTACTGTCAATTCCATTCTTTTCATGTCAATATTAGTCTGATATTATTTTATTCTTCTATTGATATTTTAACTTTCTAGTTGATTTCTATTTATTTCAATCTATTCTCTGGGATTAAAAGTATTTCTATTCTATTCTATTGCACATAATTTATACAATCTTGAGATTGTAGTAATTTAGGGTAGTACATTAGAATTTGTCAAAATATAGACATTTTCATCGTGTATACTTTAAAGGTTAAATTTAAAGGTTATTGTGGCACTATTTTAACAGTCTGATACACTCTAGATTAGAAAGATAAATTCTACTTAATTACAGTACCAGACTACTTTCTTACTTTCCCCCTGTGCATAGTAGTGATGAGGTGAGGAATATGGGTAGAGACAGAAAGAGAAAATGAGGAGGAGGACGAAGGAGACAGTGGGAGGAGATTAGCCACAGAGCCGTAAAGAGAAAAAGGGAGAAGGAGTGGAGAGAAAAAGAGAGCTGCTCATAATGGATTGATTCTCACATTTCTTTGAGGGCCTGTTCTTCCTGTCTCCTTCCAGATGAATGGTAATTGCACCGCCAGCTTTAATCATGTGTTGAATTTGGCAAGAAAAAAGAAAAAGAAAGAAAAAAAAGAGGAGGAGGAAAGCGCTTCTACGGCGATTGAGAATCGATCGCTCAGGGAGTCGACGTATTGCCAGGCCGCTTTACCACCCCCCCCCCTCCCCCATATCACACCAGCTCACACTCTCCTGTACGGGTACACACTTTGTACCCGAGCCTCTCACTTTGTGACGCACACATTCCGCACAATAACGTGTGCGCAGACGTGTCAGGGCGAATGACAGAAGCACTAATTACCGTGATGGCTAGGTGCGGAAGAAGACAAAAAAATAAAAGAAAGAAAGAAAGAAAATGAGGGAAGGAGGGGGGGCGAGGACAGGAGAAAAATAGAGGTGGTGATGGCGGAGGGTTGATCCGTGGGGCGCAGGCTCCCCATCTTGGCCTTGGTGTCAGCCGTGGCAGCACACTGAGTGGAGGGATAATTGTTTCGTCAAGGGTGAGATTGCCATCACTTCCCTTATTCTCCACGAACAAAGCATGTGCTCCTCTTAACATTTGTCCCTCATTTAAGTTGGTTACACTCTGCCTCACTGATTCCGCCCGGCCCTTTATCGCGCTCATCAACACACAAAGGCTCTTGAGAGAGAGAGCAGGTAAAAGAGACGTACTGAAGAACTCGGAGCGTTCAAAACCTGTCTAGTTTTGTTTATTTCACCACTTTTTGTCGGCTTGAGGAGATGGGGTATTCCCTAAATGTAAATTACTTAGATGTGTTTTGAATTTCTCTTATAAAAGTCATGACGGGTGCTTCATGAATGGCACCCTGCTGTGCTGACCCCTGTGAAGGAAGCCTCCCGATAGAGACTTACTATAAAGTCCAAAATATTAATCAAGAAAAGGTTTTGTTATCAACACTGTATGGTGCCACAAAACAGGACTGAAAACTCTTGATAGCCACAGAAAGCTAATCGTTTCCTTTACATCCTGGGCGTACTACTGTACTGTAATTAAATCAAAATCTTTGCAGCATAAATATGAATTCCTCCGAGTGCAATATAAACAACAAGCACAAAGTCAATGGGTGGCCTCGCTCAAGTTTGACCTTTAAAGGTCACGCCTCATATGATGGAAGCTTTTTCTCAATTACGTCAAGTCATAACCTCACGATGGGACATTTTTCAGTTGTTGAGATGTTTTCACACATTATCAGTCATTAAGGGCTTTAAAGCGTGATGGAGGTTAATGAGATATTTAATTTAAAGGTGCATTTCTTCCCAACAGCGGCTTTAATTTTCCATTTTAATTTCACTGTAAAAACTCTGTTTGGCTTCATGCATCCGTAAGAGGTTTTATTAACAAAACAGATAACTCTTGTTGATGGACTTATAAGCACATGTTAACACTTTAACACACGTTTAAAGCCTCATTATATTTCTCTGATGCAACTTTGCACCATCCATCTCCTTTTTCCAATTCTAGGGATTATCAAAGGTCTACAAAATCAATTTGCATCATGAGTAATTTCATAAGACTGTGTTTTCATGTGAATCATACAAAAAAGTGTTTTTTTAACTGAAATTATGACATTTGCCAGTTTACCAGGTACATCAGAGCAAATACAGATATACCCTAAAGTGGATTAATTAGTACTTTTTTATACAATGAAAATATAAAGTATGTGAAATATTCAAAAAAATCAAATCAGTTAACTATGCTTTTTAATCCACAGTCTGTTTTTTAAAATATCTTTTTCAAGGCCTGTCATCAGCTCAAGTCTCGAGGTAGTTAAAAAATTAAAAATCATAAATCAAATAGAAGAATATTTCAATTTGGTATAATCAATACTGGTGAAACTGGAACAACTTATCTTTTATTCTTTGAACTTATGCCAATACTTGAAGCCCATCTTTGCACAGCAACTCTCTTTTTCTGTTTAACACACAGAACTATAGCTTCGTATACGTTCCTGTGAGCTTCTCCAAAAAAAAGGACTGACTAACCTAACATGTCCTTGAGAGCTTTTTCAGTCGACACAAATAAAGTACTCGCAATGGTGTTGTTACAGAATGAAAAGAGAAAAACCATTGAGAATCTTGTGAGGATTTTTTTGTGTTTGACACTATTAAACTGATCAGATTTATAACCGAGGTAAAATCCAGTTGTCATCGTCATTTTGGAAATTTGATATTCTTGACACATGATGCCCATTAATGTGCAGTTACACTATGTAATTACCAGACTATTACCAGACTGGCATCATAATTTCCATATGGGTATTTCTTTCTTTCGATACTAGAAATCTACTTTTGGCAGTTTCTCATTAGGAGTTGCAAAAGTTGATCTCCTTCCAATATTCTGTCTTTTGCATCCATCTTGCTCACACGACAGCCTGCACGTTCTATTTTTCACTACATAGCTAGCATTTCTCCTATATGCACGACAAACAATCGTGATTCTGTCAATTCTGCTAATCTTAACATATTCTGCTCTGCCACCTCCAGTTTAGCTCTCTGTCTTTTGATTAACCTGGTAAATATGCAGCAAGCTATGGATGTCGCTTTCTGTCCATCTCCTGTATTCATTACATGCATAATCTGGTACAATTACAAGGGGACTGCAGGGAGTAATTCTACTGGTGACCTGTGGGGGCAGTGCTGTGCAGGGCAACAAAGACGACATGACAACAGGAAAATAACAGGATTGAGGATCCCTACGAAGAAAGAGATGACTTGTGTGAAGAGTTTATAAACATCTTTGTTTGAAACTGGTTTTGTCTTGACAACCACACTGAGACAAGACAAAGTTTGAAATGCACAAAGGAAACCTATTTGGGCAGATAATAATGTGGCTAACAATAGAATGTGATGACTCTGTGAAGCTACAAAACAATGGTGGGGTTAAATCAATATAATACATGTTTTCCTTCAGTAGAATTTAATTTTGTGTGTCTTCTCCAAAGAACTCTTAAGCCCATCAGAGCATATTTTATCTGCGACATCTGTTATTAAGGGTCTTTGTTATTCCTACGTCTTTAATTAATATAGCCCAGTTAGTATTTATGCAATGCAATGAGGTGCACTTCTAAGGTAGCTGCCCCCAATCACAGGGGTTGAGTGGTTAGATAGGGGACTAAAGGGGGAGAACAGCAGACTGGGGATTGGTCGCGGCTGATTTGGCCGGTCAGTTCATTCATCTGTACAACATTAGTCCCCCATTGCAGATGTGAGATGTCAGCACCTTTGCCAGACTATCACCTTGTGGTTACCTGCATTACAGAAAGGATGTAAGGGGGGGGAGAAAGAAAGTCCACAATATAGAGACTGATGGACAGGGGGTGACACTGAGACCAGGGCCACTTAACAAGCACTAATGGGTGTACCAGATTACCTGTCCAAGGCTGACCATTGCCATCCAAATCTCAAATAGATAGCCTGAGCAGTGCCACGGATTAAAAACAAACCTTGGATCAGCTCACTTGCAATCTCAAATCTGATAATGTCTCTCCTCTATTAGAGATACCATTTTGCCACCGGTGGGTTTTAAATTGAGTTTAGGAATGCTTAATATTCTACTGTTTTGATACCTATGGGCTCTGTGCGTGACATTATTCACCATTAAGTATAGAATATTGGAATGTGTCGCTTGTCCCATCATAATGCCACACACCGAGAAAAAACTATCAGAAATCTTAAGGAAGACGGCGAGTAATTTATCATACCGCAGAGACAAAACAAGATCAAGAAGACTGAGGTTTTCAACAAGTTGGAAAGATTGGAAGCTTTCGGAATAGGTAGATGGGGTGTGTTTTTCAAGCAGAGGGATAAATGCATTGGCTCCATTACTTCGAGATATCCTCAGCTTTGGAGTGCTGTGACGCAATTTAACAACTAAGTGTGAAATCAACTTTCAAGCACGCTGGGCCTCAAGCCATTATTCGAGGTCCCCCTTGGTAGGCAAACTGCACCTGAGCGCTGTATTATCGTGAATCCGTTTCACTCCAACAGTGCACATACATCACAGTATTTCCCGCAAGGTAATATCTCTTTTGTGAAACGCGTCGAGGTTTTCGTGGGCTGGGTGGAAAAAGGTTGACGGAGGCTTGGTGACAAAAAAAAACCAAAACTGTATCATTAACCTTTCAGAAAATTCAATCTTCTCAGCAGTGCTTCAAAAAGTTCTAGTCCTCCCCCCCCTTTAATCACCCAGCCAGCTAGCATCTAAAGAAGTCAGACTTCATATCACAAAGAAGGAAATCCACAGGTGCTCGGCAGTATGTCACAACAGCCTTTTAAGAAAGAAGTAACTGTCATAAAATAGCAGCTCCAAGCTCACTCATTTAGAGATAAGGAGTTTTATGAGGAGCCGTATGCCACTAAATTGTTGAATCAATTCGATTCAATTAAAACTCAATGTTCAGTCATTATATCTTGTGCAAACACAGACTGTGATATAAGGTTTTGGGACTCGGCCAAGAATGCAAGTCTCCGAAATGATGACGGTGATTAATCAGGCAGCACCTTGTGGTACCTGTATCTCCGTCAGCGCAAAAGATTACCAAGACGCGAGATGGGGAAAAAAAAAGGGGGGGGGGGGACAATTTCTGAACTGCACTTTTGGTTTATAAATATCTGTTGTATTGCTTTAGAATGGAAGTGTTGTTGAATCAAGTTGAAGCATAACAATTACAGGCTGTGTTAAGTTTTCATTATAATGGTTACATCTACAATTACAAAGATTATTTTTTAAGTCCTCTTTAGTACATTCTGTGCAGTTTTAGTGATTTAAAAAAAAAATAGAATTCAGAAGAAAAGAAAACACATATTACCATGAGAAAAGCCTGGGCAGGTCCAGAAGGCCAAAACTTTGGCACCTCCGAAATCAATGTAGTTTGAGGCTGAATAAATTCCATAAAAACCTGAAAAATAATGCCAACCTCAGCACAATAACAAGAGCGTTGCTCACGTGCCATCGCCTGCTAGCGTGAGAGCTTTAATTACACTCCACGAGTTTCACAGTTTGCAGCGTGGAGCCTAATAAACTGGAGTGTCAATCTGAAGCTCATTTACGGGCACGAAGTTGCTTCTCTGATTACGTTAATCAATGATACTGAGCCTGAATGGAAACATGACACCGTGATGGATCCACCGCCTCGGATGATGAAGTGAGAGATGTTTAATGCGGAGTAAATGTGATCAGAGTGGGAATTATTAGCATTCTATTCAACGTATGTCAAGCTGCACTCCACAAAAAAGTGTTCAGACCACTCCACTGGAAGTTCTCAACAATTAACAGAAAGAGACGGAGATAGTTTACCTTTTGAAACGCAAGACCGAAATGGAACTGTCATCACATCCCAGCGTGAGCTGTGTGAACAGCAGGTGTTCGCGTGTAGATGGTCTGAATACAAGACTTGTTTTCCTGGAATTGCACTAGAAAACTGGAGCCATTTTATATTAGGAGTCGCATATTCATAATTCATGTTGTTATGACGAGTTCTACATAACGGCTGCAAAGAGGCCGTAGAAACAAGAGATTCATATTACCAGCCATCGCCTGACGAAGCATCACATGTCAGGTGTTGCAACGAGCGGCAACCTGGTGATCATTCCATGGAGATAACATGCCATTCAAAGGCTTTAAAAATGCTGTTGCTCAAGCGCTTTGGACGGCAGTGAGGATGATATTCTACGGGAGGTGCAGGCAGAAGCAGAACATGAAAGCAATGATAGGTGAAGCAAAACCAGCAAGATGGGAGGTTTTTGTGAGGAGTTAACTGAGGACACTAGAGTCTGTATATGAAATTCTGATTTTAGCAAAAACAATGTGTGCCTTCATGAAAATATACTAAAAATATAATCTTTTCCTTATAAAAAGGTATGATTAGGTGAGTAAATACTGTCAACATGCGTATATTGGTTTCTGAAGTTGCTGTGCAACCCTCAAATCCAATCGCCACCTTCAGCAGTTCAGAATTGTGACATTTAGCTCAGATATTGGCAAACAAATAAGTTCAGATTTAGGCCATGTTTGCTTGCATTACAAACATATATCTTGCATCTATTTTAAGTGCTCCTCAGCCTCAGTGTTGCATGCGAGAGGTTTTCATTTACCCAATGCTGTTTAATAAGGTGGAGACAGCCGTCAGACTCACAAAAAATGTTGAGCGAGACTTGAGTATGATGCTCTGGCAGGGCTTATTATCATGGAGGTGGCATCAATCACACAATGAGTCACCGCTCTAAATGTAATCACGAGCTGAAAGGCAGAAGCGAGGAGGGAGAAAGAAATCTCTTCTCCGGAAAGACAGACGGAGGAGAATCAGACTTACGACTAAATTGTTTTTATTCACAGCAGCACATATTTGAAAGTTGGGCTTGGAAAAAAAAAACTTTAAAAGAGCTTAAGGAATGAAGAAATTATACCGACGGATGAAAAATTCCACCTAAAAATAGCCACCAAGATCCTTGAGGTGTTGCTGTGCCGTCAGAAGTGCTGCAGGACCTGAGTGGCATCAGGAGCACAGGTTTTATGCATAATGGGCCTGTTGCCTTCATGCACACGTAAGCTGGTGAATTTTGATCACCCTCTCTATTCTCCTTCTTGTCATTGTCAATCACAGGTGTCCCTTTTCTCCTCGTTCTCCATCCATTATCTTTTTCTTCCCCTCCATAATCCATTATTCATCCTTCTCTTCATTTTGATCGCGCATTTTTTGCAAAGCCACTTCCCCTTGAGACGGGTGACAGATTGATGAACGTTTCCAATTAAATGTTATATTTCTTTCTTTATTTTCACTGCAGCCTAGAGACTTCACGTCTGGCACTACAAGTGGCAGGCCTTGTAGAAGGCCCGCAGTCATGTCTTTTTGAGCGAACGCTGGCACTCGCACTGCCACATCTGTCATGGAGGGGCAGTACAACTTAGCAGACTGTAGATGTGGGAGTTACTCCAGCCCACACACCACATTCGGCCCGATTTAGGGTTCAAGCCTATGCCAGTTAAACATCAGCTGCTTGAGCCCTCGCCTGGGCCCTTAGCAGGCTGCAGTAAAACCAGGCCAGATGGCATCCACCGGGGAACACATGGCGCCTCATGACAGGGTCCTCCAAACGTCAGCGTTCTCTCTGAATTATGGAGACGCGAGAAATGTGGAGAGCTCTCCCTTAAAATTAACACTTCGCTGTTCTTAATGAGATAGGGTATCTGCAGGGCCTGTGGCAGCCGTCTCTGCCGGCATTTTCGAGGTGGCATTGTCTCTGGCTGGGGTTTTTTTTTTTTTTTTTTTTTTTTAAAGGCATCTCTATTGCATTTGTTGGCTTTATCAGCACCGTGCAGGACCCGTCTGTGCCGCTGCGAGGGCACAGTGTGATGCTATCGCTTGATGTGTTAACGGCCGCGTTAAGCCCTAATGAAGAATAGATTATGACATTAAGATGCAAAGCACATACCATCCCCACGCTAAAGGGGAGGCCTATAATAGGCCTGATAAGGGCTTTTTTTCTGCTGATCTCATGCAAACACGAATGGTCTTCAGGGAGCTGTACTGGCCTTGCGCAATGTTTACAATGCCATTCATCACCGAGACAAGTTTTGTTTACGGCCCGGGTGTCCCAGGCCCGTTGTATGCACATAAGCTGGTGCCCCTGATGCATACATGCACGCTTTCCCGTGCCCGTACAATCACACACTTCCCCTGTGAGGAAACACGGCATCTTGACCTTTCAACCTTCAATCACACACCTACCCATCTTTGAGATAAGCACACTCAAGTTCAAGTCCCCCGTTTGTCCCCTAATTAAGTCTCCAAAGTCCCCTTGACCTGGATTTTACACTTGAAAGCCATCAACATTATACTCTGCTCAGAAAAGGAATTAAACATCCAATCTCACCATCCAAGTGGAACTACTTTTGAGGCTGCACTCAAAACTTGTTGATTTCAAATCAGAGAGCTTTAGACGTAACACCACTTGACTGACAAATATAATTAAAAGGCACGTTATGAACAACAAATGGACATAAACAGACCTTTCCTCTTTAATTCTGGCATAGTTGTTGCTTGTTTCATCCGCTTATAAACAACACCATCAATATTACTTCAAAGCACTTCAAACCTATTCCCAACGCCACTTTCTTTTCCATTCTTTACTCCTGTGGCAATAAAGGCCAGATGAAATCAAGCCCATCTGAAAGTTTCTCCCTCTTATCTCAGCCCATCATCATTCCAGCCTCCCACATTTCGTGCTTTCCAACACCAAAGGTCACCCTGCACCTTTACAGGGGTCCTCCAATTTGACTGGGGCTGTGTGAATCCGTCCATAAACATACACACAAGGTCTGCCAGTATATGATGGCATACATCAAAAGCTGCCTATCACTCACTAATGATCCTGACAGAACATTAGTCGGAAGGTATGCCAGCTTATGGGAGAGGGATAAAATGGAGATGGGGAGGGAGAGGGCTAGCCAGCGACCAAGCCAGTGTGTGTAAAGAGGATGTGATATACGAGGTGGTGTGGACTGTTGCACCTTTCATCATCTCCTCCATAAAGTCCAGCCAGTCATGAAATGAGGATGTTAAAATCCCACTGCAAACACAACCATCAAACTGTACAGATAGCTCCCATACAGCTGACATTTCTCCTCGGATGACTGAAATTCAGATTGGTTCACAGTTTAAATAAGATTTGCAAATTCAAATTTATCAAAATGAAGATATTGTAAGCTTGTGTGACAGAATAGGAAAGGAAATCCAATCCTGCTTGTATAATCTTTTTTTTTTTTTATAATCCCAGTTTGTATTTACATTTAGAATTGAGCTACATACTCTCATACTGAGGTTGTCCCAAGTTCTAGTGTGGGTAGGAATTGACATTTTGGTGTGGAGTTTGCACGTTCTGTGGGTTTTTTTTAAATTGCTGTAGTTTCCTCGTACAATGCAAAGCATAGACATTTGAGGCTAAGTGTCTCTGCAAAAACGTCTGACCTGGAACTAATGTCGGGGTTGAAACAGAACATATAACTGCTGTTTGAAAGAAAAAATTTCTCCATTATTCTACATTATCTCATCTTTTACGTATGCATTACTGGCCAAGTTCCATCATGGAAGGGATTAACACAAAACAGTAAAAGTTAGCTATACAACCAATTGTTACAGCATTTCATCAAAACAATTCGGTTAATGGTCTTAAATCCCAAATTTCATTACAAACCCAAAGGAATGAGTGTGACATTTACATTTAAATGTGATTCATCGTCACCAATCTGTGCTGAGGATTAAAAAACAAACGTGCGAGGAAAGGTCAGTATCTCCGAGTGCATGTGTGCAGTGCGTAAGTGGGATTTATGGAGATAGTAAACCCACAGATGCTTGTCGATGCCACTGCTACAACTCATCAAACAAACATACGCATGTACACACACACATGCAACACACCTTACAACTCTGCCTCCCCTGGTTTACTGCATTGCGCCAGCAGTGGTTAGCACATAAGTAGCACTCGGAGACAAAAGGGAAGACAGAAAGAAAATGGGGGAAGCGTCGCCTGAGCTGCAAGCAAGAGAAAGTGCAAATTAGAGAGCAAAACACTCGCCGGTAGTCTACTGCTATGGACTTTCTCCTTCCTCTCCATTGATTCTTCAGATACATTTTTTAATACACCCTCATCAATAGCACTGGTGGTCTGACAAATGCATTTTTCAAACACTTGGCAAGTCAATAGTCATTTAGTCTGTATCTTTGTCCCTTGAGTAAAGGGTCTCGATCAATTGAGGTGATGAAAATTCAAATAAATCAGAAACAGGAATGGAGCCGCGAAGCTCTCAACAGTATCCAGTGCGGCACAGTTCAAGTGTCTGTGGGAAAAACCAATATGTACTGCTATCTCTCTCAATTGGAGATCAGTTAGAGGTGTGTGTGTGTGTGGGGGGGGGGGGGGATTGGGGGGGTGCTAGTGCTGGAGCTTGGGGGCTATGGTATTGTTAAAGCTTCACAGAAGCATTAGAGCAAAACAAAATAACACTCTTCTGCTTTAAAAGATCATGTGGTGCTGTGAGACCCAAGTAAGTCTTGCAATGTGATCTGTGTTCAAATTCATTAAAAAAAAAAAAAAAAAAAAGGGACACAAGTGCATGTTTCTGTACAAGCGGTATAGTTTTTTGTAACTATGAATTAGTGACGGTTATCAAAGTGATGATTACACCATACAATCTGACAACCAAAAAGAAAAACAACAAATTAAGTGTTTTAATAGATTTTAAAAATGTAAATGAAGCTAAATTTGTCCCAAAACTGTTACTGTAGCTTTCCCCAGTTGAGTGTTACTGCAGCCATTGATCAAACAGGAATGGACGTTTTCATGCACTGTCCATTGAACGTCATTGCTACGCCGCCTTGCATGGCAGTTTGGGAAATGTGAAAAATTACAAAAATGCTTCTTTTTTTTTGGGCCCTTTTTTTGGTCCCATTTACATGACAGCATTTTTGAGTGAAAACGCAAAAAAATTGTTGTGTTTTGGGTGTTCGTTGACACAACAGCGGTTCTTGGAGCCACTGAAAACTTACTGAAAAGGTCTCCTAAGGTCAAACTTTGTGAAAACGCTCTGACTTGGTGTCCGTGTAAACGGAAAAAATGCAACTTTTCTGAAACGCTGCTACTGTGCATGCACAATGGCTGTCGTAAATAGTTCTGCAAATGCGCGTAGATGGACAATAATATAACCCCCAGTTCATATTCTCCTGGCTTTTAGAGTTGACAGTCATCTGTCATGGCAAGTAAAATGGTGTAAATCAGTTATTTTTCCAAGTGCAGAGCTGGCCTCCATTGTAGTTACTTTGTCAAAAAGGAAATGTAGCGTAAAACATTTAATATTTTATTCAAACACATTTTCAAAATCAAATACATTTTAATTGTAGTATTGATTATTTAAAATGATTAAATACACTTCAGCACAAACCATTAGTGTTACAGTTATGACACTCAGACTGTACTCTTTGTTATTAATGAGTATTTGTGTCCGCAGGGATGTGGGGGGCGTCTGTGTGTTTTGAGCCACCGAAGCAAAGCAATTTCCTGTAAAGGATCAATAAAGCACTAGTCTTTTCTATATATTTAAAGACTTACTAGATACTTTAAATTATACAATATATTAATCTAATATAACAAGCGTGAGGAATGTGATGGTTTGTATCTTTGATGTGCCACAAGCAATGATTTATGAAAAACAATAGGAAGACAGACATCGCTCTCCCATGTTTAGAAATCCCCCAGTGTAAACCATTGGAGAAATCTGCATTTCCTGCCTTCCACAGAAATGTCAAATTTCCAAAAGCATAGACAAATTCTCAAGATTATTATTTGTATGTTTTTTTTTTTGTTTGATAAAGCACAACGAATACAAATATTGTGTGCATTGGGGTGAAAGTCTGTCACCAGCTAATCATGTGTGGTTCTTGTCAAAGTCTTGCCATTATTAGAAATTCAACTTCACATTCATCATTTCTGTCATAGAGGCATTCATAACAGACTTAATTGGATCTGGTAGACAGTGTTGCGTCTGTGTGTCTCTGCTTCTTGTACAGCTTTGCAAAGTGCAGATGCTATTCTGCCATTGCTGCTGCTGCCATTTTTGGTCCTGAAACTACGGGACAATTAGAACCCATGGAGACCTAATTATGGCCAAGACCAAGACTCCGGCTTCTTCTAATGGAGCAGCGGAGCACGTCCCCAGGGCAAAATCTTCCTGCCAGTTAATTATGCCATTATTCTATTATTCTAGACTGACAGAGGGGACTGGAGCTAAAGCTTGACCTCAGGAACTCGGAGAGTGTGGAGAAGAGATCCCCTGTAGAACCGGGCAGCCTTGGGTGACTCTGTGACTCCTCCATGGCCCCCTTTCTGTTTCGTCCCCTATTTCCCACAACTAAACAGCGAAGAGGATGAATAATGAGATTTTGGCACTGGGCCAAATTAACCAAGTGCACAGTTCAGTTAATCTCACCCTTTTTCTTCTTGCCTAATAAGTCAGGTTGCATGCAGACAGGAGTGCATTTTGAAGAGGTTGATGGTGAAAATGAATGACTGTTGGCTTCACTGGGTTCCATAAATGATGAAAGAAAAGGTTCAGCAAGCAACAAGCACAGGGCTGATCTTGGTGTTATCCCTGAAGTTTGATTCATCTTGCGATCATACATGGATGTGAACCACTCACGGCAGGAGCAACGTACGAGATGCTTTCAAAGCTGTTCTCTAATACAAGGCTACAAGACACTGAATTTTTAAAACACACACTTTATCCAAGATCATACACCGAAATCACCACACCATAGATACCACAGGTCGCCCGTGATGAACAACATGTCTCATCCTTACTTCCTGCTCCCAGAAAGAGTGATGTCACTCAAAGCCTATAATGGACCTCTAATGAACTCCAAATCCCATGCCACTACATTTACACTGCATTATCGGTTCCTGACCCTTGACCTCCCACTGGAGTAGAGCAGAGAGTGCTCCCGTCTGCACAGCTCATTCAGTCATTATATATGCATTCACATAGATTGCACAGCATTGCACAAAATGGAAGGGCTACTATATAGATAATGGAGTGTGTGTGTCTGTGTGTGAACCACTGTTACGTACTACACACACTTTTAGCTGGAATAGCCGCCCAAATTGAATTTGATGTTTTGAGGATTTCCTTCATGGTTTATTGAAATGTTTTTGAGAGGTAACTACAGTTGGAAGGGAACTCGTAACAAGTGCCCCAGGCCTTGAAGAAGCCGAGAAGAGGAAGAGGGAATGTCGAACCATCGGCAAGAGGGCGCTCAAGCCTGTCTTTTCCACACACCGTCTGTTCCCTTTACGTTCTCCTTTCTTTCTTTCACTTGCAGAAACATCCATCCATAACAAAGAAAAAAAAAACCTCCAGACAGAAATCCAACACTCACTCTTAAATTCTGGTGTTCAAACATGGCAAAGTGCCTTGACAAATTTCCTCATCAAACCTCAAGAAACACTCCATCAAAAGAGAACCCGTGCCCATATTACTCACTTTTAACAAATGATGTGCCTCGTGTTGCACCATGGCCAAACATAAATTGGAGAGGAGGGGTGAGGAATGGAAGCCAGAGTTCAACTAATTACCTGATGATGGAATTTTAGTGTCTCCTTCATTATAAAGCAGCTTCTAAGTGTTATTGATCTTAGGAGTGTCTCAGAGTGATGTGGTATTAGAGGGCCCAACTGCTCTGCGTGCATGCATTATTCAACAGGCATTCTGAACCGACGCCTCGCCAGGGCCTGCCAATTCCTCTCAGGTGGCTAGGGAGGAGCTGCAAGTCCCTACACACATATGACTTCCGCCATGTGCACACACAAACAGGAAAAAAGCACAACGTCTGGAGTCGTCCCTGCAGACAGTCATAGACTTTTGTTTTGCTCTCCAATCAACCTCCCTCCCCACAGAGAGATTAATCTATAATGAACTGCCTGATGCTGTTGTCTTCCTTTATTCCCAACAATTCTTTCATGGCCATCATCTTTTCCCAGCAAGGATGCTACAGACACTGTGAGACAGAAAAAAAAAAAGAAAAAAGAGGCAGAACTTCCCTGTAGAGTTACACAACAATCAAACATGCACAGGTATGTCGAGAAAAAGCAAGTTATGATTTAAAAGTGTCTTGTTTTGTGAGTTATTTCTGAACTCATACACTGAATAGAGTCTGAGATTCATCCCGGCTGGGTACCTGCATAGGGGAGACACAAACAAGTCACATAACAGGCCATAAAAAAAACTAAACAAAAAGTCCCACATTCACACTTATGGCTATTTAAAGTCTGCAGATAGTCTCAACTCCATACAGAGGGAGAACATGAAAACTCCACATAGGAAGGCCGCCAACAGGGCCTGAATTGGGAATATTCTCACAACACAATCGGCTTTTGAGATGCTGTAATTTTCCTTTTCGTGACCTATAAGCTTAAACTATGAGTAATTAAGCAAAAAAAAATGAATTTCACATACATGTTAATTTCACAAAGATCTGCAGAAAAACCTGATTAAATATGAATCAGGCCACATCCAGCTCTAAATGGAGATATACTCGACATACTTGTAATGAGTCAGTTGAAATAAACGGTGTTGTTTCTCCCCATGGTGTACTATATCCGAAATTCATTCAGAAAGAGGCTGAAGTGTTAATTAGCTGAATATTTACCAATTACTGCACTTTCGACTAAGGATTTCCAGGTGTTTATTAAATGAAGCCCCAAATTAAAGTTGAAAGTGCAAGATTCGACTTTCCACTTGCTACCTTGAGACTTCAAATACATTTACTGTATAGCTAGCTCAGACTACTCTGAATACAATCAGGCATGCTGCCACTGGGGTTCTTTTTATCGGTATAAGAGCCAAGGACAATAATGTAAATGCTGCCTGTGTCAATACTGAAACAAAAAGCGGAATGTTAATTAAATATCCTGGAAAAATTAATAAAAAGCTCATTCTAGTCAATCTAAATTTACAATATAATCTCATCAGGTCCTCCCGGCAGGTAAATTATTTGTTTGTGTTGCTATAAAATATTCCCTTGTGGACGGCCAACTGAGAGACGAGCACAACAAAAGAGCATCACATCCATATAGCCATTCATCATTGTTTGGCCAGGGCTTCTGGTAACGTGGGCTTAGTCTCATATAATGTATCTTTGTTTTCAGTGATTGCAATTATCTAGGAGATCAATAGGTGTTATCAATACCTTACAGCAATTAACATTTAATATCCTTCCACAGCCACTTACTCCATTAATGGTTGATTGATTATGCGAGGCCTGGGAGCCCTGCGGCTGGGAATGGCATAGATCCATTCTGTCTGTCTGTCAAAGTAAAGGCGGGCTTCTCTGTTGCAGAACCTCTGACTCCCACTAATACCGTATTGATATGAGGTTACTTCACCCAGTGAGACAGGGATCATCAGATCCAAGAAATTCTTTAGTTTTCTGTCTGTGGGCTTTTCTTAATGCCCCACCCATTAGTTATACACCCCCCCCCCCCCCCCCCCCCCCATTTGACCGCAAGCACACCGTGTTTTGCTTGCATTTCACCCTCATATCTGCCACTGCTTCAAACACCCTCCCTTCCAACCACGCAGTTCTTCATAATCTAATCAGCAATGATGTATTTTCAGAGCAAGAAGGCACTGCTTTCCATTTCAATCAAATTCGGGCCTTTCAAAAGAAGCCATAATGCAATCGTTCCGTACAAAATTCAGGCCCAATTTAAGCTCTATAGACTGCAGATGACTGATAAACACTCCACTCCACTACACGTCACTCTCCTCCTTGTGGCTCTACTTTGCTGCAGTGCACCATCATAAGTCAGACCTTGCTCTGCCCGCTCTCTTTCAGGAAACCGACTTCCTATTGCAGAGATAGGCAGGTTAGGAAGGGAGGGGATGGAGGAAAAAAAAAAAAAGAAAAGGTGAGCAGTCCTGGCAGGTCGAACATTTAAAGAAATGTAATTGAAAGATGCAACAAGTCTCAGCCAGGTGGACAGGTTGCAGGAGCGGTCTCTCCATTACCGAGTGCGAATGGATAGTGAGAGCAGGGAGGGGTTGTGCTGAAGTAGAGGGAGATTGGGAAGGTTTCGCTTAATAAACACTTTGTTTTCTGCTGACGATCAGAGGGGCCAAGCAAGGGATGCATCGACCAATCGATAGACTGATTTGTTCCGGGCTCTTCATGTTCATCAGACCCATACTTCTCCCATGGGTAGTGGGGAGAGCGACTAAAAAAAAAAAGAGAGAGAGAGCGAGAGGGGGAGAGAAGAAGGTATGGAGGAGGGCTGATTGGGAGGAGGACACAGACGGTAAAATCAAGGGTGAAAAGAGCAGAAAAACAGCAGGAGGGTTGAGGGGTCGGAATGGCAGACAGGAAAATGATGATGAGGTGGAGTAATGGATGACGGAAATGGTGATGGCGCGCAGTGAGACTGACTGCTAATGGCGGGAGGAGGAGTGGAAGAGTCTACGAGCAGGCTGAGGGTTGAGTGTGAAGCCAAACAACCGTCGGAGAGGAGGGGTTATCAGCATCGCTTCAGTCTCAGCTGAATCACTGTGTCGAGAACGAACCCATAGACATTTCTCACTCCTCCCTTCCTTTACAAAAAGACAACACAGAGATACACACAACTTGTTCATGCATGCACTATTCGCAACAAGTTAGGCGACATCCAGCCTTCGGGGGAAATTTCAGGATGAACCTGAAACGCAGCTGGACTTAATGTGACCGCTGAACTTCTGGATGCACAACTGTTTCATGTTATACTGTTTCCATGTCTTCCTCGTCATCCTGTCCACACTTTGACATCGTGAGACCAGGACGACACCTACAAAGACGGGAAGAGTCACAGAAAGGCATAGAAGTGGAACCAGATGATGAATGACACTCAACTCCAGGAAGGCCAGACCAATACGCCTAATTTCAACATATATCACGAGACCATGGACTTTTTATGTTTTTCCATAAATGGCAACAACACAGGTTACTCTAGGTATCCAAGAAAGAAAGAACTCGGTATTTCTGCGCTCACTGCTCGTCTCATACTTAGGGCAACTTTATTCAAGAAGAGATGATGAGAGCAAGGGGAGGGGACGGTTAGATAATAGCATAGCAATTTTGAGTCCCTGCTACAAAAGCAAAAGAGGCCCTTGGTGCATAATGGCAGCAAGCAATTGCATCTGCAAAGATTTCCATTGCCATTACAGCATTGTTCACCATCGTGAGATTTGATGTCACTCAAAATGCTGGGGGCAGTGAAAATCACTGCGCCTCTGCCTTCGAGGTGCACTCGGCAACAAAAAAGATGCATTATAACTCTACAGTAGATCCACTTTGATAAATAATTGCACAGTTCATAATTGTTCCTGCTTCAACTCCTGGCAATTAGCAATAAAGGTACTGCCTCCAAGAGATCATCTTAGAAGGTTGTGAACCAACAGGAAATTGCAGTTATCTTTTCACAGTGTGATTACAATTCGTTCAAATGAGGACACTTAATGGCCTGTGTAAATTTTTTGGAAAGTTTAATTCAAGACAGGAAAGAAGTGCTGATCTTAGCCTTTTTATCGTTATTGAGGTTGTGCATCTAAGTGAAGCTCAGTTTTCACCTTTACCTCATTATCAAGCCCTAAATTATTCCACATGAGAGAGTCCAGGGGCGAGGTGATTCTGGTACTTGTCCCCAAGACTCAAGCATTATGAGAGGTAAGGAGAACGAATGAATAATGAACAACGTGTGCAGTGGAACATCACTTGAACTGTACTAATCCGATGTACAGCCACCATGTGTCATCTTTGATTTTCTGGCTTGTCAATAATATATACAACACTGCAAGACTGGACTCGGTCAAATATTATTTTGGTCTTTGTCAAACAGAACAATAACAACAAAGCAAGCTGAGGAAAGTCTTTCAAAAGTTTACGATTACAGCCATCACTTTCACTTTCTTTGCCACCTGCTTGTACCGTCGTCAATTCCCTCCAGCTTTTTCTCCACAAGGTGAGGAGCGGCGAATAAATATGATAATCGTGAAAATACACAAAAGGCAAATCCACCCACATAAATGAGGAACACAGCCAGAGGTAAGCAGATAAGAAGTAAAACATAAATGAAGTGTAGAGGTATAAATGGTCCACGGACTGCGGTTATAAATATGTATTAAAAATCTGCTCTGCTGGCGCGCTGGCTCTTGCTCGTCCACATGGAAAACCGCTATGGATGCCATGTTTTAACCAATCAAATTTGCCCCTGGGCAGGTCGTTTTTGATGCAGCAGAGCGCCGTAATCTCAGACAATCCCTTTCTGCCACTGCTGGGTCTTCTAGGTCAGAGATGAGATGAGTGGTACAAGGAGCGAGTCACCGGGTTGCTGCAGATGTAGCCTGTGGCTACAAATATGCAGTAAATCCCCCCCAACAACTATGGTTTCTATTCAATTTCATTATTGGAAAGTTTAACTGATGATATCACAACAACGCCAATGATTTTTCCTTCCAATCATTTGATTTCAGGACGCTTCACATTTGGGAATAAATTATCAGCCGTGGTGGCATTAAAAAAACGGTTTTAGACTATTTACTTTGTGGCTATCTGGTTTGTAGAGTGTACACAGATGCATGGTGAGGTTTTCGGAGGAGATTTATTGTTGTTTGCTTAATGTGCTTTAGTCTCTTAAACAGCTTAAGCCGTTTGATAGACTTTTCATTTGTTTTTTTAAACCACGTAAGTGAGACAAGGACAGAAACTGAGGGTGAACTAAAAAGTTAGGCTGGAACAGCTTGAAGGCTAAAAGTAAAAGCGGAGGATGTCTAATTTTGTCCACCTGAAGCTAAAACTTGTCTCATTCAGTTACCAAAGAAACTCAATTCCAATGCAATTTACTAAATTACATAACCACGTTAAAAGTTTAAAAACTGGAGACACTGAAAGCAGGGGAGTCTATGTTTGAATCTCGGCAGTATTTTCATCAGAAGAAAATATCGTTTGTGTGAATTTTTGTGTACAGTGTGTGTGTGTGTGTGTGTGTGTGTGTGTGTGTGTGTGTGTGTGTGTGTGTGTGTGTGTGTGTGTGTGTGTGTGTGTGTGTGTGTGTGTGTGTGTGTGTGTGTGTGTGTGTGTGTGTGTGTGTGTGTGTGTGTGTGTGTGTGTGTGTGTGTCAAAATGCTCCCAGTTGCATCTGTGAAGAGAAATGTTAGGGAGGTCGCACGGTATGCAAATGACTAAAAGAAAAGCTTTCCTGTGACAGCCTGAAGTGGGCCTTGGCAAGCCAAGCTCAATATCACTGCTTCGTCAATAGGGGTGTTTATTTCTGACAGACGTACGTACAATTCAACTGAACCGAGTGGAAAAACCAGACCCATTGTCCTCCTCGATGAACGTATAGCTTTCTCTTGCTTTCCAGGCATTCAAGAGGAGGTTGTGAAAAACAGTTGTGTGTCTGGTGGTGTTAGATGATTACATATTCCCCAATTTGCACCCATAGATTGTCTGTTGAGTGTCATTTGTCACCCCATCCAATCGTAGATTCTTGCCCCTTGATAGCCAAAATAAAGACAGCACTGAAATAGGTTTTACATATTGTTGTATATAGTATGATATGGCTTTGTTACTCTTTGTTTACCATTCTCTAAATAGTAAACAAATTGAACAAGTACATGTAAATACATTTTTAGGAATTACTTTTGATGAAACACTCAGTTGGAAGCCACATAAATAATATCCTGAAGTCAAAATTAGCCAAAAATATTTGCATAATGTGTTTAAATACGATCAGTATTAGATCAAAATTCACTCAACTTATTGTATAACTCTCTCATTCTTCCATATCTGAGTTATGTTGTGGAAATATATGGAAATAATGATTCCACTCATAAGTCAAATCTGAGTATTATGCTCCAAGAAATCTTCTGTTTGCCATATAAAAGCCAAAAATTTTCACCACATATCCAGAAGTTATTCAAACAGAGAGAGTCGATATAGGCTCAGGGGTACTGGGTGTTTTAGTCCTTCCAACTGTGTCAATTATACTTTGAAATCCAATCCTTCAAATTAATAATACTGAAAAAAATTTGTCAGGATGATAATGAAATATATATATTTCATGTTTTTGCGTCAAATATACTTAATAATCCTTCCAAATGCTGAAAAAGTTAGTTGTGGACGAGATGTCTGGAAATACATGGACGAGTTGTCCAGGGGTTGCAGTTTTGCTAGTTGTCCGTGCACCGAGAAATACATACAAGTAGTGTAGTTGCAACTACAGATCTGACGTGAAGGCAGCCATAACGTGAATATAGGCATCAATCATGTAATGTAACATGCAATGCATAAAATCCCTGATTCCTGATATCAACTTAAAAATTAAATCAAACTTACCGTGAACTTGAAACAGGACAACAAACACGACCGGCACAAACAGACCTGAAACACAAAGAAACACGAAAGCGTGAAAAAAAAAAATGGAAACTCTCGTCCACGTGTGTGATGGTGTAGCAGCTTGAGAAGGGTCTGCAGCTCGAGCAAACTTGAAAAAATTCCAAATACAGACGCAGGAAAAGCTGTCAGCGCATTGAGTGCGATGTAATTTGACACTGGCTGACACATGAAAGCATTTTTATTTTTTTAATGAAACTGGGCAAACAAAAGCCAACAGGTATGTTGACTGGGTGATGAAAAGGACGGCAATTCCCGTCGGTGCTCGACAGCAGCACCTGATTTGGAATGACAGCTTTTCATGCGTTACACCCACGGGTGCTCTAATGTGTGGCGCAACGCGACTACAACAAGCGCACAACTTCAGAAACAGCGATGTTTTCACTGGCATGTTATTTCTTCGACCATTAATCTGATTTTGCCGAGAGTGAGTGACAAGCAAAACAATGCAATTCCCTCCGAAAATACAATGTGCTAATTTTATGAGGTGATTTATTACTTGAAAATATTTTTACATTTGTTTGATAAACATCTAAATTAAATTGCATATTTCTCCCGACAATATTTAGAGTCTTTATTCATTCATAAAGAAAAAGAAAAAACTGTGGTAGAGAAGCTGTAAATCTTTGATTGCAAATAAGTGATATGACATCCAGTATGATGTTTTTTTTGTTATTTTTTTATTTTACTGAATAGTTTAAGTAGTTCAAGAGCAGCAAAAGGCCATAAATGGACCTGCAGATGTTACACTAAGTGAGCATCATAGACCTGAATCAATCATGGGCTTTGGATTTTTACACAAGAAAAAAAAAATAGCTAGTAAAAACTCTAATTTCTAACAAATACTCATGTACTCCCAAGAGGGAAATCCTCAAACAAAGAAGATTAGGGGTTTGCTTACTATGCAAACATGAGTCACTGCATACAGTTTGCTTTATATTGTGGTTTATATCTGGTTGGACTCGAATAACTTGCAGCAAATGTCCAAACTAAATAAGCTGATTCGCCAGTTTTGTTATAATCGAGTTTAAAATTGAAATGCCTTAATTACTTGGCTGTGTCTCGTGTGGCAGCTGTTATGGGGTCTATAATCAAGTTGTGCAACTTCATTCATCTGTAAACATATGGACTCAGGAGTGACTAGCACAGTTGTTTTGGTGTAAACTTTCTTTTACAAGAAGGGCTATAGAGATGCCCTTTCATAATCTCTTTCTAGCATCACCAGGCACTTTACAAGCAAACCCAGATGCAATTTCCCTACAAATGAAGCAAAGTCGCCCGGACACACTGGTTTAGATTTGAAAACAGCCGCTGCTTTTACATGCAGGCACAGCTTATGAAGCAATATCTTAGGTCTGGCATGTCTGTTTGTACAAATCAGACTATCTCGTGGCACAGTAGTTCAAATAAGCCTTCACTAGGAAGCATCATCATATCGAACACAATCTCCATGTGTAACAAAGGGGGGAAAAGGGAGGCTTAATCTTGTCAAACACAGCGCAAAGCAATCAGAAGGGCTGATCTTCGATGAGGGAGATGGATTATAATCAAATAAAAACTGGGAGTCTGGCTATCATCTGGCAGAATCGACTGTGGCACATCCACAGACCACAGCAATGTAATTAAAGTAAAATATCACCAAAATGAAAAGGAGCTTCATGGATAGATGTTTCACTTTTTTACGACTGATTTTGTGTGATCGGAATAAATACTTGACCATCAGAGGACAAAAGGAACACATTTCAAGTTTGAGTAATCAAGTTGATGGGACTATTTTCTGGATGGAAACTCTACGTTAATATATAGCAATGTAGCAAAAATCTGAAACTTTTCAAACTTAGAATCTGTGATTATCTACTACTACCAACTAAACATATCTTGGTCCGATTGGTCCATTAGTGTTACCGCTCTGTGAAGCTGCACACTGGAATCCGAACCCTGATGAGCACCAAATCAGTAAACCAAGTCCAAGTTCAATCTATCATTATGGTATATTAGGTTTTTTGCTGAATCCATTTTTTTTTTTCTTCCAATTCCATCTTATCCATCTTCTTTGCCACTTCATCCATCTTACCGTCCTGTTGGACTGAAGCTGATCTTTGCTTACTCAGGAGAAGCACACCATCGACCGGTGGCACAGTCCATCACAGGGAAAACACAGAGAATCACACACACACGAAACATACACAACAAATACATGTCTTTGGACTGTGGGAGGAAAACTGGAATACCGAAAGAAAGCCTAACCCATGCAATAGTAAGAAAATGCAAAGTCATGTGGTCCTCTGTTTTATAAGTTTAAAAGCTGTTCTTTTTTTTACATTGACCGATCAGTAATAAAGCCGCTGTTGACATGCCCACTCTAGAAATATGCACCAATGTTCTGCTTTGGGAAGCACTCAGATAGATCCTGGTGCTTTTCTAGACTGTTTGTCCTACTACCAGACTATGATACAACCGAAGAAAATAAGGACGTCAGAAACCTAATAACTATGAGTGTAACTGTGATTATAGGAAATCTGTAACCAATAGTCTTATTTTGCCTGGATGTCCTTTGCTTCAAGCTGAAATATTTATTATTGTAGCACACAAACTAGAGCTACTTCGTTTGATCTACATACCTGTTGAACTCATCACATGACCTCGCCAATCACATGGCTGCAACTCAATGTATTTAGACAGTCAGACATGTAGAGGTGGTGAAAATGAGCTGCTGAAGTCAAACAGAGCTTGAAAATGGTTATTTTAGTATTATTATGGAGGCTGTGCTGCTGATCTCCTGCGATTTCCATACACAACCAACTCTAGGGCTGAGAGAATGGTCTGAAAAAAAGAAACTATCCAGTGAGGGGGAATTCACTGGGTAAAAATGTCTGGTTGTGCCAGAGGTCAGGAGAAGACTCCAGGTGGATCTCCTGTCAGCTAAGACCTGGAACCCGAGGACACAGCTCACCAGAATTGGACAACAGAAGCCCGAAAGAAAATGTTGGATCATTTGACGTCTGCTGCCACATTCAAATGTAGGGTCAGACTTTGTGTGTAAGCAACATGAAAGCTTGGATCCATCCTGGCTTGTACCAACAGTTCAGGCTGCAAGTGGTGTTTTAACATTGCAGAGACATGTTCTTGGCAAACCTTTGGACCCTCAGTATTAAATAAGAACTGTTTTAACGCCACAATGTACCTGGTCATATCCACAGCGGTCAATGGCTACTTCAAGCAGAATAATGCACTAAAAGCTCCAATCAGTCAACCTGGTTTCATGATGATGAGTTAACTACTCCAATGGATTTCACAGATATCCATCCAGTAGAGCTCCTTCGGGATATTGGCAGCATCATTCGACTATGGACTAAAATCTTAATGCAGTAATATAAAGTCTACCAAATAGTGTTTTTTTTTAATATATATATATATATTTTTTTTTTTTTTGGCATCCCCTGACAGTACGTAACCCATTCGTACCTTTGCCCATTCTCATAACTACAACTCCAAAACAGTTATTACAGGATGGCAGGGATAACAGGGAAGAGAAGCATTCACTTCTTGCATATTTTTATACTGTAGATATAAAATCTAAACTGGTCCTGGTCAAAAAAGGGTTTCAGCTACACAGGTATAAGGCAGTGTGTATGTATCCAACTGTGGTTTTCAAGCTGTGTTCACCACTTCACAGCGTATAACACATCTGCTCCCAGTCAATACATCAGCACACTGTAATAAATCAAAGCATTGTCTCGCAATCGTGAGGAAGTTGAGAGTTCAGCAGAACGCTGCTGCCCAAACATAGAGCAGACATACAGGGAACCTCAGCAGTGGATCAGTCAATGTGGTTACACGGCGGGCAGTTTGAGTTCAACCCCTTGATAAGGTTGCATTATTTATGGTTATCTGTAGAGGCCATTCATTAAGCACCTTTCAATAGCTGACACCGATTGATGGATAGTTACCTTGTTAGAGGAAAAATTTATTCAATGGGCACATTACACAATTTTAATGGATGGTTGGATAATGCTGAGCACTTGACTTGTAAGCTAGAAGCTCACTAATTAACGTCAATATCCATCTGGTGTGTCCACAAACAGGGGAAAGGTGTGGAATTGTGTGCTCTGAAGGAAGAGGAGTCTGGTTTGTTTAGTGCAGGGATGTCGGTTTTTCCATCTCAAATCTCAGTGAGGGGATTTTCTCCATCACTATTTATCTAGAACACTTTAAAAGAATAAAAAAAAATACTTAGAAACTAAACAATTATATACGTTTCCTGCCCAGTGAGGTAGTGTTTTTTTCTCTTGTCAAATTACGACCTCAACAAAGTTCGACTTTTATACTTTTGGACCACATACTGTATGGCTGCATCATCACCGTATGAAAGTAGCCCGTTTGCCGCTGTGTGTATATTCGGAACTTCATTTTGTACCCTTGTGCATGTCCTTTTGCGTCCTCTCCCTGAGGCCTGAAGTAATTGTCACGGATGTCAAGTTAAGAGGGGGGGAAAAAATGCAGGGAAGCAGCAACCATATCCAAGCAGGACACAGAGGACAAAAGTCCAGTCAGGCTCTGCCTCGTGGGATTGTGTCACTTATTACAGGACCCTTCTCCACTCGTTTTCAGAGGGCAGGTCTCATGGGCTTCTGGGTTTCATCCTGCACGTATATGGACGGAGGAAGAAATTAACACTATCAACACTGAAATGTAACTGCACTAAAGTAATGAATAAAGATATAATGTTAATGTTTATCACAAAATGTATATCACGCCTACGAGCACAATAAGTGTTTAGCTTCACATTGGCGTAACGTTATTGATGGTTAGATTATAGGTACACGTCCTTAACAATGTGCACTTGCTCAAAATAAAGTTCTCTCTGCACATTCTGCAGTGCTCTGTAGCAAGTCATTTCTATTTCTGACTGCTTGGTCTTTTTTGATTACTTTTAAAGCTCACTGGCGTCTGGCCCCACCGTTGGGGTTTTGGTTGTTGGAAAGTTGTATAAACTCCAGCACATGATACTTTTATGTCACCCTCTGTTGAGATCGGGCATATTAGCTTGTTTATTCCCACTACTTGATTGATGCTGATATTATTGTATTCTATGGTATCGTTTGAAATGTACTAATATCAGAATTGTCTTTTTTTTTTAATCTGTCCAATAAATAAAAGTGAGCCAATATAAACAATCAGTGTGGGGGACGTGTGTGTCTGCACTTTTAACCATAACACATGCAATACACAGAAGGAAATGTATGAGTGCGGCGTATGGATGAGGCATGAATATTGTCAGGAAATAGCTCAAATGTACATATTTCCTAGAAATAAATTGTACAAAAAACATGATTTAAGATTGTTCAAATTCACTGCTTATGTCTATTGTTCAGTATCAACAAATAAGTGATTATAAGAGATGCTTATTTATATATGATATATTGATATCAGTAAATATCGATCATCAGCCATACCTGCAACATAAATATCAGTACCGGGCAAATTTTCGATGTGCTGTTTGTTACACACTGACTTTCATCATTATCATCACCATTCTCTTTAAGCTTGTGCAATGAACACTGTGTGATGTCACATGAAATCAACCAACACAACCATCCTGCTTCTGATTATAGCGGCCATAGTCATATATACAGTTTCTCATTAATTTCTACTTATGTGGCATAAAGTTTTAGTACCTGTAGTCTATTGGTTGAAAGATTTGAGAATTACCATATCAAGTATCATTGAAAAATCCAATATCATGCTTCCTTAGCTATTAGATAAACTGTTCCCTGTTACAATATCTATAATTAAAGGAGATTAGTCTTGAGTCTTAAGACAATTACTTTATAGCAAAAGCTAAAGATGCTCTCTTTCAACAAGTATAAATACATATGCCGGTATGCATTTGCATATATTTTGAATCACAGATGTTTACTGCAGTTATGACAGGTGGACTAAACAATGCACAGATTTGTTTTGTGCAGTCTATTCATGCAAGGTGACAACTATAGTCGGCTATAAAAGTGCTTTAGTCGGTGCCAAATCAGACTACGAAAACCCAATGTGTTTACACCCTGGTGACGCATCTGTTTATGACAACCCATACAACACGAGAGAGCTGAGATTCCTGCGAACAGCTCTGCACAATAATCAAGCTTCAAATGTCAGCATTTATGTGGAGAATTGATTGAAAATGTGGGTGGTGCATATTCGGAAAGAATGCATTTCAGCTCTTCAGACAGGTTACCCATAGTGAAGAGAGAGACATAAGATCCAATACTTAAAAAAGACATTTGTCTCCCTTGTTTTACTTAAGTTGGCAAAAGTTCCGCCGGTGCTCATACTGAAGATACAAACACTCAGACACACAGCACTGGTGAACAATTACGCAAGCTATACACACAAATCTTAACCCATATACACTAAAGCTCTTTTTCTCCCTTCAATGCACACACCTATGAGTAAATAGGAGATGGAGGATATGTTTATGAAATTGGCTTTGAGCTTTGAGCCCGTCAATAAGTCACGGGTCGAGTCGAGAAATCTGGGTTTGTGGCAGCCGAGATGCTTGGGAAAAAAAAAAAAAAAAAAGATAAACATGCTCAGTGCTTTCCTCTTAGGGTTCATTACTCTGCCGATCCCGGGTGAGCCAGAGTTGAGAAGAGGAGTTAATTCCTACCAAGTGAGAAAAAACACATTAACTGAGACCTATCCATCTTCTCAGTGCTGACACCTCCATTTAAATCTCTTATTTTTAAAAGGATGTAGAGTGGGGAGTCGTCTTTCATTGTGTATGAGCCCGCACATTGGGAGGGGTGTGTGCATTTACTTCTGCAGTAAAAAATCTTTCATGGTGATATTTTCAATTTAAAAAGAAGCCAATGCTTCCTGCTCCTCTGAAAAATTAAGTGGCATTTTTAGAGGATTAATTTTAGACAGCTGGTAGTATATTTATAATGCTAATGCAGGTTGCAGTGTTTTCATTTGCTCCGGGGAGTGAAGACTGTGATTTGGGGGTGGGTCTCTATTAATCTACTCAATGGCCATATTTTAAACATGGGCCACGTTGAAATTACACTTGACATTTCATCAACAAGAGGTCTCGCATACCTTCGGGGCAAACTGCACGTAAAGATGAAAAATTACATGAGCAGCTGCTAAAGTCTCAAACACAAGGTCTATCTTCTTATGGAGAGTTTTTTTTAAAAGAAAGTTTGATATCTCTCCACCCCCTCTCCCGCTCATTAATCTTTACCTAAATCTCCCTCTACCTGGCTATTATATATGCCAAGTGGTTTTGTCAGCAGGTCCCTGGCCGGCCGGTGTAATGAGCAGCCTTAGAAGAAGGGATCTGCTGACTTTAATCAAATCAGCCCCGGGTGTCACGAGCTCCCAGTGAGGGCAGCTTTGTGCCCGGTCTGCCAATATTATGCCCCATTAAGAAACAATGGCTATACCCCCACTGCCATCACACACACACACACACACACACACACACTGATTGGCGCTAATCAGAGAAAAAATTAAAAGTGTGGGGGAGCCTTGGGTCTGCTTCATAGCAGTAATATTACAAAACAGGGCAAAATGATTGATGTTACTAGACACACAATATGTCATGGATAGTGTTATGCAAAAACACTATCCACTGGGTTTTAAGGCGTTTTGTTAAAAAAAAAAAAAAAAAAAAAAAAAACTCCAAATATTAAGGACCAAAATAACAAACTTAATGAATTTGCTGCAGCTGTGCTGAATCATTAGTAGAGCAGTATTTGCAACCATAAATCATTTCAAAAAATTATTTTTCTCAAAATAATTTGTAGTCCTTGAACTGGAGATGCTCCAAGCCAACCCAAAGGACCAAGACCGTGGCCAATCCTCAGATTGTTTGATGTCCCAATATTGGCCACATAACGCCTGGTTCATTTTCTAGTCTTTTGTTTATTAGCTCAGAGTACACCAGCTGTCATAAAATGTCCCTTTGAGCTCTGTTAAAACACTGGAAGGTCTCATAGCACACAGCATTGTGACCAACTGATCTGCATGGTTCATAGGAAGCTCTGCTGAGCTAGGCTTCAATAAACACGTCCACACATTAAAGACATGAAGCACTGAGGTCACAACAAGGAGCTAAAAATATGTTCAGGCTTGGTAATTTTACTGTCAAATTTCATATTGTGTTTTGAGGAGCATTTTTTTTATTTATTTTTTAGATGTAGATCATTTAATGTTCCCACTGATTTAGTTACTTCTCAGCATTTTACTCATCCTATTCATAGTGAACCAGCTGCTGGAGGTCGAGTGCCTTGCTCATGGATCCACGGTTTTAACCTGTTGACAGTTGCATTTGAACTTGTAAATCTCTGAACTCAAGCTTGCTTCTCTAATCTCTAGTCTACCTCTGGCTTACCATCAAATAAGGTGGTTAATTTGGGAAATATGGAATTAAATACAGGAATTAAACCAGGGAGTCACACCTGAGGCCATGTGAGCCCATGAGGTACAGACCTCTACAACTTAGCTATTTGACCGTCCCACACCTGAAGGTATTCTGATGTCATCACTGAACACACTGGGGTCCTACCTTAAAATACCCCAATCTAAACAACAATGCTACGAAGGGAAAACCAAAACACACAATCGTAGTTATAGTACGACAGATCAACTGTATGTGTAACAGCTCACACTGTACCCACGTGTGCATGCGCACACTGTACCCACGTGTGCATGCGCACGCGCCCACTGGACCTCACCTTCAGGGGAACAAGACTTGCCTTAACAAAGTGAAAAATAATTTCCAATACATATTAATGAAGCTGAGTTGAATCGATGCCCTTGGAACTTTATGAGAGTGTGTGCCAATGCAATGCTGCGACAGCAGCAAAGTAGATGTGTGGCTTAGATTTTTTTCTTTTTTTTTTTTTTTTTTGGTGGGGGGGGTGTTGGCTAACTTGGCTCAACTGTAAGAGACCTCATCTATCATGCTGAGCTCAGAGTGTGATGTGGGCTCATAGGTCCCATGGGAGTAACCATGACTCTGAAACAGCCTATCAAGTCGGGATGGAAGGACGACTGCATGTGTAAACTATTTTAAATTATGGATTAATGATTCAAAACATGGACCAGGAGACGGGTGAATATGTCTTTCGTGATATATGCAACTGTTCTCACAATCAATACTAACTTCTAAAACATGTAGGCAATCTCACACACACACACACACACACACACGCACACACACGCACACGCTGTGAAAATTTGCTGCTTCTGCATCAAGCAGGTCAGCCCAGCTTGTTCATCAAGGCCTGAGAGCGTGAGAGTGTGTATTAAAATGGACAAAATTACCACCGCCGTTGCACTTGTAGGTGACACCGGCGACATACAGCTTAACCAATAGACCATTTGCACACTATGAATCGCAAATTCAAACACATTAATAACTAAGACTGCATGGAGGGAGCAACATGTGGCGAGCACACAGCGAATCATGAATGTACATTCAACTGTAGCTGTGGGACAAAAAAAAGAAGATTGCAGAGTAATTAATAACTGTTATATGATACTAAAATATTTACATGTTTAGATGGTGTTGTGAATCATTTAATTGGGTCTCAGCAGCACAAATCTGAACATGATACACAATCACGAATTTCCAGAATGGAAAGAAAGGAAAGACACTCGACTGTAATTGGAAAGTGTCCAGTAGCAGTCACCACACAAACACACACACAGAAGCCTGCAGTATATGAGCAGACTTATTGTTATTCCTGCGCTGTGTTGCCACCGCATGATCATGCTGATACCCTGGGGCAATTTGTTATGGACATCAGAGTAACAGCAAAGGTCATGAGCAAGACAATGTATCAGCCAGCCCATCTCAGCCAGTACTGATTCAGCACTTTCAAAGGCAACACCTGCTGATGGAGGAAAAAGAGCAACAAAGAAAAAGTCCAAGACAGTGATGACAAGACAAAGGAGCGTGCAGGTAAAAGGACATAAAGCTAAATCTAAACGGTCTGATAGACAGATAAGAACTGTTTTGTTTTTTTTCCTCGTTGTGTTTTTTGCACAGTAAATATGTGGCTTCTAATCTTAACATCCTAAATTATGCTGCCAACATCGGTGAGGTGGAAAAAAACAAAGCAGAAATGTGACATGGTATCAAACACGAAACGACCCGATCAAAACCAATGACAGTTTTTGGTTTAGTAGCGTAGCCTCAGCGGCGAATGAATAATCAAAAATGAAAACTCAAGATTTAGAGCAACTCTCCCCAAAGGACTCTTTGCCATCCATCAGTTTATTCAGTGCAATTACCAGTAAAGGCCAAACAGAACTCAAAAACAATCAAATGACATTTCACACCCAATTTACAAACACAGGCCATCAGACTGATATTGAACCGGAGCAGCTTCTGCATAATCCATATCTCAATTATCTCAGCGCCTCAAAAGACCCTCCAACTCGTCTGCTTTTCATCTGGAGAGGTTAAAATTGGTAACTCTCAGGCCTATTGTTTCATTGTTGGGACCTGATTTTGCTTTTACAGTACCCAAAGTTTCATTCTAAGAACTGCACACATATGTCTAATCACAAAACTTGACCAAAGCTCATCCAGACTCCACAGGTTGAATTAAATCTGGCCTCCTCTGTCATGAACTCAACATTTTAAGCCCGAAAGTTGAGAACTGGTGAAGTGATAAAATATGAGATACCAACGTGACCTCAAAAAAAGCAGTGGAAGGATTTAGGCTAACTGAAGCTCTTTGGGCAAGAGCTATTGGGGGTGAGAGTTGAAGAGAGCAAGTGGAAAGAAGTGAAACGATGGACACAGGGCGAGTCGGTAAGACTTTCACAGCGGAGGGGCCGACAGGAAGAGCGAGGAGTATTTAGGTCTCTTTAGTGCTGAGTTGCAGCCACTACTTGATTGGGTGCTTTGGAGGAAATGGAAAAGCTCTCCAGCCAGGTGCTTATCTCTGACCAGGGCTTACAGAGTCGACCGACCGCCAAACTGCTTTACCCTGACAGGCAGACACTCAGAGCAACTTCCAATCGGCCTGTGAAGAGCAATGTCCGGGAAAGATATTTCATCCAACTTTTCTTTTTTTTTTTGTCGTAAATATCTGTTTTTCTAAACTTCAATGAGAGTTTCACAAGGAGGTAAAAAACAACGTGGCTTTGGGGTTTCTGTTTAAACCATTTCTAAAAGACAGCTGCGGCACTCGGTGGTCGTCAAACATTACAGGTGATGGAGATGGGTAGATTGGAGAGTCTTTGGAAGCCGCAGCGTCTAAATTTGTATTTTTTTTATTTTATTTTTTTTATCACCGGTGCTGCAATCTATTTTAGCAGCAGAGGAAAAGAAAACAGGCAGTGGTCCAGTCCGGTTGTCCACTCAAGAGCATTGAACCGCTTAAGCTCAAATTGTGTGATCACTGCAGGTACAAGAGGCTACGAGGGCTCCAGGTACAGCCGGGGAAATGGGACAGCATTTTGTGACGTCTAACTTCATTGGACAAGACAAGTTCATGTGGCAGGTACATTGCAGGCTGTATTTTTCAGGTATTTGAAAAATGTTTTAGTCAGATGGGGGGGGAAAGTACACACTGTCAGGTACAACAGAAAGTTTTCATTACAAGGACTTTCAAATTCTTAAAATTTTTGTTACGAGTTACAACTTTCTTTTTAACTCGAGAGCCTTGGTTGTGCTCCTTCCCTGGAGCTAAGCCTGCAGCATCACAGACGCATGGAACGCATCTTAACTTCTGAGTCCACTCAAAGTTTCATTAACGCATTGCATCCAAACTTCTTTTTAGAATAGAATAATCTTGAAATCATGAAATGTTTTGGATGGCTACCCAGAGTTGATTTCTATTGCTCGACATTTGTAATATCTCTGCATGTATATGAGGTGCGTCAACGGTCCCACACAGGAGCGGAAGGGTTGATGGGGGCAGGTAGGTGGATTTCTTGTGTGGTTGTGAAAGGGTTCTGAAAGGAAGGGTCCCGAGAGAGCCGCAGAAGAGAAAAGGCAAATAGAAATAGAGATATTGAGGTGCGGTGCACGGGGCTGCAGGAGATTACAGATGGCCCTCAGAATTAAATCAAAACTGTGCTGGCTTGCCAAGGAATGGGCTCTCCGACACATCGCGTGCCACACGAGAGAGGGGGTGAGACTGGCGCAGAGGGAGGAGACTGAAGGCAGGGGCTGTAGCCACAGAGTGAAAATCGCCTTCAAATGAGTTTTTGAAATATCTAAAAATAAATTGCCTTTGAAAACGCTCAACAGACAGCTGATATGTAGGCCTGGACGTGGGCCAAGCGGAAAGTTGCCTCTTTTTCCTCCTCGTGGGCCGCCCCTCTCAATATACCTTAACGTGATTAATTTTCATGTCTCTTTACAACACTTGCGTTGCAGCTCCTGGACAAAGTAGCTGCACTGTGACTAAGCACAGATCAGGACTTTCATTTAGTTCTGTTGCTAGTCAACAACAATGAACAAAGCACCTTCTCCTGGCAACATACTTCGACAAAATACTTTACATGGGGAATCAATCCAAGGGGACAACAGATGGCAATGCCTATTTTTAGAAGAAGAAGAAAAAAAAAGAACTACATGATATGTAATTTTCTCTGTGTGTTCATCATTTTCTTTGCACAAGCTGCATATCTGCTTCCACATAAAAAGAAACATACCTGACCACCTCTCAAAGGTGATAATGGTTTTAATATCCACATCAAAATAACCTCTACTGTGGCATCCACTCACACCATTGTAATGGTTATTCAACCTTTGATTTAGTGACGTTTTAAAGTTTTTAAAAATGTGCTATATTCAGAATGGAAACTTTTGTTAAGACATCTTCAGGGCTAAATATTCTCATTCAAAGTAAAACTTCAAGGGAGTGTTCACATGGAAATGAAGCCTCTTCCAGCTGTCAGCATGCTGATGAACGCAGGGACATAAACAGTTGACACACTGCAATGAAAGCTGCATAGTGATGCACGATACACACTCTTGCATCAAAACAAAAGAGCTTCTATTGCTGTGGAGTTTGAATGTTTTCTTCAAGAGGTTTCTTACCACAATTCAAAAGTAATGCATGTATGCAGCTGTCCAGGGTGTTTCCTTCCTTTCACTGGACGTCTGCTTTGATTGGCTCCAGCTGCTCCGACCCTAAATTGAATAAAGTGGGTAAAAAAAGATGGATGACTAGATTGCTGGATATCACAATGATTGATCACTTCAGTTTGGATATACTCTGAAATGATACTTGCGATACAACATTGTGTCAGCATGTCACCACAAATATTTTAAGCACTTGTCCAGGGCAGGAAATTGCCTACTTTAAAAGATATCCAGATGAAAAAAACCTACCAACTAACTTTACATACTCAAGAATTCATCGTTGTTTCCCTTGTAGGGGGTGGTAAGAAAACATTTTTGACCCGTCTTCTCCTGCCCTGCACTCTCCAGCAGTGTGACTCGCCAAATTGGATCTCGGCTGCAGCCACTATATCAGAGCTGTCCTATTTGAGTCGCCAATCACTTGCTTTTGACACCTCGCTCTATTTTAACCTCCCTGAGCTGTGGTTCAGAGTCGCTGTGGTTTTCATAGAAGCAGCTCGCCTCTGCACCTCTCTGCCATTGATTCTGCTCGTTTCTGTGACTGCTGTTGCTTTTGAAAGTCTTACAGACCAGTTCGAGGCACTCAGTAACACTGAGTATTGTGACTGGACTAGGGTTACTAGGTGTTTTTTTAACAAAACATCCACTCAGGTCGCCGGATGAGCGTTGCTGCTAGTTAAGACTTGACTTGTCTTTTTGCTCTTTTGATGGCCAGTGAACTAACCCCAACATCCTGTTTTATCCTCTGTTCAAGCGCATTGCAAGGCATCTGAGGTGTTTTGCACACTTGTGAAAATGTGCAAACAGTATTGTAGGGTCTGACCACACTTTACTCCTTGGAGATTATTGTCCATAATATGGAGAGGTTACACCAAAGTAATGAAATGCTATTCATGGACAAAATTACAAACGATAATTTGATTCATTGATTGGCAGTGGCTGAAAAGCTGATTTATTTATTCAAATTGCCAAAATATATGAGCATGTATTGACAAACGGGTGATTAAGTGATTGATATTTTATGAAGATAACCAAGGTGAGTTTGCTTTGGTCGGTTAATTATGAATGGCATACTAAAGTACAATATTTACCTTCCATACTAATGTTATCCTCAGTTATGTGGACACTGATTCTGACTAAATACAAGGCTGAATTTATGAGCTTATATTGACACACAAATATGGAACTAATTTGTATTTTATTTGATGAAACACAAAGGGCAGATTTGTTATGGTGTGTCTATTTAGTGGCAGTTTTTTTTTTTCTCCAGTAGAACCGAGACTCCATCTGCTTCAAGATATGTGTCATGAAAGCATGAAAAACACAGGGATACAGCAAAACATGCATGACGAGTACAAGAATACATGAAACTCAAAACGCATACAATGGAAATGATGGATAAGAGAATGAGAAAATGTTCATTTGTGTGGGCCGATGAAGAAATTAAGCTAATGCTTCAGGTCACGCAAGATTATAAAAAGCAAGAAAATACAAGAGATGTGAAAAATAATGAGAGATACACAACACACAATTTCTCTGATGCGTCTACTTCAGTGAAATGTGGATTTAAGAGATGAAGATACCATCATGGGGGACTTATTGGACAGGCTAACCTTTAATGCAGTCGGCCTATATGAAGGAGTTTGCCTTTAATAACTCTCAAATCAGCTGTCTGATATACACACACCTGTGGTGCATCAAGAAAGGATTAAATCTGATGAACATCAAAGAACAGAGCAATATTCTCTTGACATTCATGTGTTCATGACTCTCTAGCAAGATAAAATTCAACTCAATCAGTGCAATTCATTAAGATCTAAAAACACATACGTTTACAAGAAAAACTGACATGCAGAGATGTTGATTTTCAATGTAAACGCTGCAAGGAGATATAAACTCCCTGCGCTGTTTCGACAAACTTGGTTTGGCAGAAGCACAAAATGAAATCTGCCACCCAAAAAGCAAAAGGCATTCGGTAATCCAAGTTTTACGTCTACGCTCCAGGAGCTCAAATGTGTTTGAGCACTTCTCCCAACATATGGTTGCCAGTTTGAGGCTTGTGTTACCTGAGATCAGTGTAGACAGGGACTTACAGCTGCTGACTGGCAGCCCATATGATTTACTAATTCAAAGATGCTCAGTCCAATCACACTGATACAGCCAATTCAATTTCCCCCTCTTAATATAGCCCAGACCTTGACGTTTTGCAGTGTTACAACGTAATCAAAATATATTAGCTGTTTTGGCTCAAGCTCTCAGGAGCTCGTTCAAAGAATTGTGTTGCATTCTCATCAGTTTGACAGTTTTCGATATATTCACAGTATTTCAATACTTAAAGAGCAGGTGATGCACATTTGACAAACTCTTACGTGTTTCTACTGCTGCAGTCTTCTGAATGCCATTCTTGTGAAGCAAAATAAGACAAAAAGCACTTAGATTAGTTAACCCACTAAACACACAAGCATCACTGAGATGTTCACTTCAAAAATCTCAAACGGCAGGAATGATGGGAGGGGGTGAGGGTGCGGATGAGAGCAGAAAATACCCTAAATGGCATGCTTTTTGCCTGTCTGGTGTGATGATGACAGTGAAAGTTGGAGGATTCAAGCAGTTTATGAGCCACTTTAAGCTGTTTCTTAATGTGCTCCTCCCGATGCGGCTCCTCGGTAAAATAGCCTATTAAAGCTGATCATGAAGGCATGTCTGCCATCAAAATTGTCTCCTTTTTTGTGGTATTTGCCTGTGAGGGAGTTTTCCCTCTTCATTAAAATGACAACAATGATTCACCCTATGCATATGCAAATAGACAGAAATCGAGATAAAAAATGCAGGAGGCATCTCGATGCTTGTGTACTGCGTCTTTGGGACACGGACCTGGAGTTTGTAAAGGGTGGTATTTCAGACAGCAGCTCTCACTGTCTTTCTTTTAGACGGGCCAGATGTACTTTAGGAACCAAACCAAATAAAACTCAAGATTTATTGAGGACCGAGCTCCCTTCAGGGGATTAATTCTAACTTACAATAGTGAGGAGGCAGATGCCTTGGCACGAAGAGAAAGCAGACTTGCAATGGCCTCAAAGGAGAAAGTGAACAGCACGATACTCCAAAAAAACCTAATGTACACTGTTGAAGGACTGCACACAATTGCTCCAAATCCCTTTGGCACAATTTTTTGCCGCACTGATAAAACAAAGTAAAGAAGAAGATAAAAGAGAGAGGCACTGAAGTGCATGTGGTCCAGGAAGGGACTAAACGGAAGATTATCCGTCTAAATTTACAATTCCAAGAAGAGCTGGCATGTGGAGACGCTCGCTGCACCTTTGACTAGCACGGGTTACGGCGACAACATCAGAAGGATGAGTGTGATATGTTCGCCCTTTTTGAAGCCCAGCAGCACGGGAACATGCCTGGAGCTGGAAAAACATCCCCACTGAGAAGGACAAATATGAAAAGGTCACTCATTTAGGACCTGATCACACGTGCTCAGGGGAGGTCAGACGGAAGCAAACATCCCCTGTGATCAATTTGGCACATCAGGTATCACAAATAATTCGTCGAGGTGCATCGCTGCGTAGGTGCACCTCAACAGTGTGATCTTGCTTGAACAGAAAAGTGGTGGCACTTCCAAGAGGATCAATCACTTTTTTTTTTTAGTGCACCGAAGCAAAATCAGCTGTCAAATCATTCATCTGTGGGATTCCTGGACAATTCGTCACACTTTCGTGGGGCAGAATTCATTCAAATAGACTTTGCCCTCTCAGCACTTTGACAATATGTCAGTAAAGAGAAATGACTCAGAACTAGCAAGTTGATCATGACACCTGGTGTGTTACCAGGTTCAATGTCACGTTATCTCTCTCTAAAAATAACTGCGAGTCATCCAGTTATTACATCTTGTTCTGCAAGCCAACAGTCTATATACCAAGATGGCCACACCTCCTCCACAAACTTCACCATTACTGATGTGCAGGAGCTTGTGAATCTTCATCACCCATACAAATCCATACAGAAAGAGAAAGTCCCAGGTTGGCGATCACTCTAACGTGACCCCAGGCCTTGTCATAACATTGTCACAGTATCCAACCAACACAGGGGCCACTGTCTATGAGTAATATTAACTGACACCATCTCAGTTTCTTCAATTACACACACACACACACACACACACACACACACACACACACACACACACACACACACACACACACCACCTCTGGCAGAACAGCAGCAGCATTAATTCCACATTACAACTGCATTTTGGCGACATTATGAATAAGCAGTGAGTCACAGCAGCTGCATTCATTACGCAAACGTGATTAAAGTGGCGGACCCCTCGGGCGTCCAGGGGCCTAATGATCCCACTCTGCCTTTTGTTATTCACGTCGGCTAGGGGCACGCCACTAAGCAGCAGCCCTGGGTGTCTGCTTGCACCAAATGAGGCCTCATTAACAACGTGGCCATTCACAAATCTCACGTTCATAGGTGGCTCCTAGGCGTGGGTAACTAAAAGAGACGGACTCCCCTCCCGGATGCCCGGGTCTGCCCTTTGCTGCAGATGGGTCTACCGGCTCTCATGCATGATGATGCTGATGTCCACTTGTGTGTGTGACAAGCCGACATATGTTACCGGGCATTCATCACTGGCTGTTAAATTGCCCTCTTCGGTTGCTCTATTCAGCTCCGTCGGCAAACTCCCCCTCCAGAGACCGGCAATACACATATTTACATAATGCTCAAACGCAATAAAACAAATGAACACTGTCCTGCCTGTGTGCTGCGAGGGAGGCTGGGTCAGAGAAATAAATCAGTGCACGCTGCAGCTGCATTGTCAGTGCTCGCCTTGAGACTGCATTACGCACACATTATTAGTTTGAAATATTTCACCCGTAGTAAACACATCCCGTGAAAACACCCAAACCAATAGTGAATTAAACCCACTAACAAGCACTCTGAAGGGTATTAACTGAATCCTTGGTATCACAGAGCTTTGCTATTACAGAATAAAAACAACAACATTTAAAATACATAACTGAGCCGTATCATTACATGGGATGACGTGTTTATTCATTAGAAAATAGTTTACTTAGAAAGAGCTTTAATAATTGCATTACATTTCTTTCCCTTCAACCCTTTTAAAATGAATCATACTCACTGCACTATTAAAGCAAAACAGCTATTACACGACAAAATAAATAAAAAATGGAGGACGACAAAGCATTTCTTCAGCTTGTAGTTTTCAGCATTGGCTTTTAAATTTTAGAAACATCCATGATCTCATTTTCACTGCATTTGAATACAGGTTCCATCAAATCAAATATTATTAATATAGGACTTTGTGTACAATAAAATGCAGCACAAAGTACTTTACAAGGTAAAAAACAAAACAAAAAAAATGGTGTTACCGACTGATTGCCCCACTTATTGGTGCTGCCAGATTTCAATTCATAGTACACACAGTGGTTGATTAAATAAAAGTAAATATTTACGATAAAGTGCAAAACCATTAAGACTTTTATAAACTATTAAAATTGATCCTAAAAGACACAGGGAGCTAATACAACCAATGTCATGTGATCACGCGTTCTGGTTGTTGTCAACACAAGAGCAGCCGAGTTCTGCAGAAGCTGAAAGTTTGAGATGTTTTTTGTCATTTGTTTTTCGAGGGGAAGACCAGAAAGCAAGGCGTTAGAGTAAGCAGTCTAACAAAGTAATCAGCATCTCCGTGTTGGCTTGAGTGAGAAACGGGCGGGTGCTGTATATATACTTAAGATGATAAAAATCAGTTTTAACCACTTGCTGAAAGTTTCCATATATGATCTGTCGTTTTTAAAAACAATGTCAACAAACTCGACAAACGTTTTTTCTCTCTTAACCTGAGGAACCATGACTAAAACTTTAACTTTGTCCTCATAGGTCAGTAAGAAGTTTTCCACCATACATGATTTAATATCAGAAATACAATTAAAAATGTCACCAATTGTTATGTCTGCTGAAGTCATGTAGCCAATGTATGTGTGTCATCACCATAGCTGTGAAAATCGATGCCAGCCATGGCATCCCCAAGTGGAAGCATGTACAAGGTAAAACGAATTGGGCCTAAAAT